>NC_088380.1:129595666-129903833 GCF_037993035.2 Macaca fascicularis
TTCTTTAAAACAATCATTTTCTCATGTTACTCAGTTCTCTAACATCAGTCTTAATGAATGCATACTATTCTATTATGGGATGTGTGCTTTACAACCATTTTGGGACATTGAAGTTGCTCCCAGTATTTTGCTATCATAAATATTCTGCAATTCACATCTTTACACATAAAAAATTTTCAGTATTGCTATATTTGGTAAAGACTTTAGGTTGCAAGTCAAAGGAAATCAGTTTGCCTTGGCTTAAGAAAAAGGAAAATGTATTAGTTTACAGAGCGAAAAGCTAAGTGTGGATTAGCTTTGGGCACAGCTGGACACAGCAGCTAAATGATGTTTTCGGAACCTTTCTGTCTTCTGGGCCACTTCTTTCTGTGCTGACTTCGCTCTTAGGCCTGTTCCTTTATATTCTCTTTCAGAAAGACGGCAGCTCTTTCCCAATCATTCCGGAAATCCAATGATGGCTCATTCACATGACTGAGGTCCAGCACCTAGGTCTGAGCCAGTCACTGGAGCCAGGGCAAGGGAATGTTCTGGATGGCCAACAGGACAGCCCTGCTCCCTGTCCCACCTCCCTTGCTCTGTTCATCTGGCCCCTTTGCTGTTTCCTGAACCCACCCAGCCTGCCCATCACTGATGACCACTGTTCTTGTCCCCTCTGCCTTCACACAGTTCCCCCACTGTCCCCACGGCTTGGTGCTCCCTCACTTCCTTCAGCCCCCACTGACCACCCCTTCACTGTCTATTCGCTTTCCCTGACTTCACTGACTTATTGCTCCCTGATGTTGTGTTATATATTCATGTAGTATAATTTGTCACTTTCACAGGAACCACAAGGGGTGACACTATTTGTTTGCAGCTCTATCCCAGCCTATATTATTGATAATATTTATCAAGTGAGTTAATTAATGAGTCTGCCAGGCCAGGTGTGTACCCATCTGTAGGCTCAGCCCACCCTAAGGACTAGAGCTAGGTGAGGGAAGGATGTGATTTCTTAAAAGAAAAATAAGAAATTGGGCAGCCATCACCAGAGCAAGCAGACTAAATGCTGGGCTGACTGAAACACTCATGTCCCTTACAATTTTGGATCACTTTCTAAAGCCAATCCCAGGAGTGAGAAATTCCAAGGTTATGAATGTTTGGGTTTCCTGATAAGGACTGCTTCCACTTTTAGCCCCCCTATAAAAATTCTCCTTATAGCAGATAAAATAATAATTCTTAGACACAGATCACATCATGCCCCTCCCCAACTTCAAACAGATAACCTTTCCGTGTACCATGACCAAAGACACACCTTGGCACCCAGGCCCAAACTGGTCCAGTTTCAGCCTCACCTGTGACCGCACCCCCATCCCGCTCCCCTTTTCGCACCAGGCCCTAACACACTGGTTTTCTCTTCTGCCCTGGAATTCCCTCATCCTTATCTTGGGACCTTCATATTTTCTCTTCCTTCCTCCTGGAAGGCCCTTCTTGCTGCTTCCTACCTTTCCTTCAGGCCTTAGCACAAATGCCATCCCCCAAGAGGCCTTGCACTCCAACAATGCTTCTCTCCCAGCCTCTCCAGCAGACATGGATATATATATATATATATTTTCACAGCACTCATCACCCTTTGTACTTGTTTCCTTGTTTATTCTCTGTCTTCCCCCACTAGACTGTAAGCCCCATGAGGCCCTGTTCTGTCCATTGTTGTATCCTCAAAAGTCAAACTGGTACCTGGCAGATCAAAGACCCTCAAAAAGTATTTGTTGGAAAAAAATTAACAAATTGCTGTCCAAGAGTGTTGTAGCAATTTGCGAATCAGCAGTGGGAATACTCAATTCATCTCTCATTGAGGCAATTTTCTTAGAATACAACTCGAGATGGATCCTCACTGCATGAGTCCTGGATGAGAAGCAATGGCACTGTTTTCTAACAGACAACACTTCCCATCTGAACAGAGATCAAGCACACTCTATTATAGCCAGGTATGTTATGACAAGGCCCCAGTAGAATTTCACTTTCCCATTAGTTATTTTTTTAAAAAAGGATAGGGTCTTGCTATGTTGCCCAGGCTGGAGTGCAGTGGCAATTCACAGGTATGATCCCACTACTGACCAGCACAGAAGTTTTGACCTGCTCTGTTTCCAGCCTGGTCCAGTTCACCCCTCCTTAGGCAACCTGGTGGTCCCATGCTCCCCAGTGGCCACCATATTGATGCCAAACAGTACAGATACCCAATCAGTATAGCTCACTATAGCCCCGAATTCCTGGGCTTCAGCAGTCATCCCACCTCAGCCTCTTCAGTAGCTGGGACTGCAGACATGTGCCACCACACCTGGCCTCATCTAGTTTAAATATAGCCTGAGTGGGTGGTGGTGGTGGTGGTGTTGTTTGAGACAGGGTCTCACTCTGTTGCCTGGGGCAATCACAGCTCACTGCAGCCTTGACCTCCTGGACTCAAGCGATCCTCCCACCTCAGCCTCCTGAGTAACTGGAACTATAGATGTGCACCAACATGACCAGCTAATTTTGGTTTTTGTAGAGACAGGGTCTCACTGTTGTTGCCCAGGCTGGTCTCAAACTCCTGGGCTCGAGCAATTCTCCTGTGTCAGCCTCCCAAAGTGCTGGGATTACAGGCGTGAGCCACCATCCCCAGACCTTATAGCCTGAGTCTTAATCCCCTTATGTAAGTAATAAAAAATATTCCTATTGCAACTGGGCTCAAGATAACTTTCTAAAAATGTTACACTGAATAACAATAAGTAAATAATCAGCTTAAGTATATGAGATGTGGATGGGCATAATTTCTGAGTTATCTAATTGTGTTTATAGTTTGATTTATAAAATCTTTCTAATCTGTTCATTGTTAATGCTAAAGTGTGTGTATTTTTTGTATATTTTTTAAAGAACTTTACATTTTTAAGAAGTATTGCAAAAAGAGTTGATCTATGTAAAAAAGTATTTAATATAAAGAACAGCAAAGCACCTTTTTGTTAGGAAGAAATCCCTATGACATATCTCAGATTACACTAGTCAAATTTCCCTTTACCTGAATTTCTGTTTGGATACAAAATAATAAACTCAATATCCTCATCTGTTTCAGACAAATCTTCAGCATTACCCAATATGGGGATCATAATGAATTCAGAAAAAAACATTATTGCATTAAAAAAATAGCCAATTCAAAGTTTTTTTACTTTAAAAATAGTACCACTTGAGGAAGTGTATATATTTAAGTTGAAAGTCCCTAAGCAGTTGGTTTACTAAAGTTCAAGCAAACTAAAGGCTGATGGTTTGATTTTTATAACTTTCCTGTGATCTGGGATAGAAAATAGAAAGTAAAAAAGGAAAAAAACAAAACAAAGCAAATAATTGAAAGACACCCCACACACACACATACACACACACACACACACACACACACACACACACACACACCCCGCCAAAGCGTATCCTTGTTTTCTGCCAGTTGTGTCACCAGTCAGCGACCTCAACCACAAAAGGCGTTTTCACATCTATCTTGCCACTGTTGACAATTGAGCAGTTGGTGAGTGGACGGTCGTGCCCATCAGTTGCTTGGAGCTCTATGGAGTGCACCACTGTCTGGTGAGGGAAAAGTAGACACGTGGTTTAATTCTGACCAGCAGCTATAGCAATCCAAAGGTTAAACCAAAGCCAACTCCAAAAGCCCAAGTGGGAAGGAAATAAGGTTGGTTGGTTTGTTTTTTATGACTACTAAGATCACGCACGCTAACTGTAGAAAACTTAGAATATTTAGAAAATATAAACATAACATAATAAAATTCACCCATGACCTTCTTACTCAGAGACCACACTGGTATATTTCCTCACTTCTTTTTAAATACGCATTTTATATTCTAAAAAAGTAGATATTTTTGTAAACACTCAGCTCTAGTAAAAGGCATTTCCATTCACCTGGTTAACAGTTAACATGAAGTCTGAGTCAGTTTCAACTCCATGCTATAATAGGTCTTCACATGTATGGGCCAGAAAGCAGATTCAGAAATGGACCTAATTCTAGGTTTGTCCATTTAAAGGCGACCCAAGTCATTAACCTATAAGTTGAGCCCAATACTAATGTAACCAGCCCCCTACACTGCTGTGAATGCGCCTTTCTTTACCCTGGAAGGCTTCACAAGCCCAGCAGTGCCGTAGTTCACACTGAAGGAAGTTAGGACTGGTCGAGGACCAAGAAAGTAGGTTTTTGGTGGGTTTCCCAAATAGCCTTGAGGCTACTAGCTCAGTTCCCAAACTTGTGTTGGATAGAATCAGAAGAGCAGTTAGTTGTGAAGGAACTGCGGTGAGCAAGACTGGTTTATTTACATTTGGATGAGGGAGGCAGAATAAGTCACATGGAAACAAAATAAAATGAAACTTAGAAGAGGGCAAGGGAGACAAGGATGGTCCAGGCCTGGGGTGGGCAGACTTTACAGTAACCAGTTTAGGAGCTGAGAGAGCTACTTTAGGCATCCGTGAGGCAGAAATGTTGAAAAACAGAGGGAAGGAGGGTGTTACGATGTGTTTCTATGGGTTGTGAATTGGACTGCTTTGACATTCTTTGAGACCCAACAGTATAGATTCAAATTCTCTTCGATAATCTTTAGTTGCTGTACCATGTCTCTGTGAATGTAACCTGGGTGTCTGAGCTGAACCAGATGGGATTCTGGGGTTGTTTTGTTTTGCTTTAACTATTTTTAATTCTGGTAAGAAACACATAACATAAAATGTGCCATCTTACTCATTTGTAAGTGCACAGTGCAGTGGTGTTGAGTATATTTACACTGTTGTGCAACAAATATCCAGAATTTTTCATCTTGCAAAACTGAAAGCCTTATTAAATACAACATCCCATTTACCCCTATCCCCAGCCCCTGGCAACTACCATTCTACTTTCTGTTCCTATCAATGTGACCACTTTAGATATTTTATATAAATGAAATCATACAGTATTTGTCTTCCTATGACTGGTTTATTTCACTTAGCATAATGTCCTCAGAATATCTTTCCTTTTGAAGACTGAATAATATCCCATTGTGTATATATATGGAGTCCTGGTATATTTTGGTTCCATTAAAAAGGGCTTTACATTTATATCAAGTAGTAAAATAAATCAACTTAAGTCCTTAATTTCTCCTTGTCAAGTCCCTAGCTGCTGCACCAATGACCCTAATAATTAAAATGCCATACCATATATAATTTATTCCCCTTTGAAGAGGCCAGTCAGCTATATAATGGATCTCTAACAAGCATATTTTAAGATTAAAATAAATTATTGAAAGTACTCTCAATAAAAATATGAAGCTTTGAAAGGAAAAAAGTGTATCAATTTACCATCCCATCGATGACTTTTCCAAATACCACATGTTTGCCGTCCAACCAGGTGGGCTTGGTCAAGGTGATAAAGAACTGAGAGCCATTGGTGTCAGGCCCAGCATTGGCCATACTGACCCACCCAATGCCATAGTGCTTCAGCTTGAAGTTCTCATCTGGAAATGTCTCACCATAGATGCTCACACCTGAGACAAAACAAGGAAGAGAGTCAACAGATGTCTTCCAAAAGTCAACTCTTCAAAGGGTTCATAAGGCCTTAGAGGAATCAGTTATTGGAACCCTATAGGAGGTAGGGATGGGGAATACATGTTCAAACATAAGGAGAAGTGAAGGAGGGAATAAAATTAACTCCTTAAGGAAGCAGGGCACTAGGGCCTAAAATGAACAAAGAAAGCCTTAAATATGGCACAGGATGGCGGGATGCTCTCTGGCCTCAAACCAAGGGCCAAACCTTGATCAAGCAGGACCATGATTTCGCTCTGAAGTGAGAAGGAACTGAAGGTCAGGAAAACATCCTAAAGCCAGATGAAAAGGTGTGTGAGCCATCCTAGTGGCTGTGTACCTGTTTCCTGAGGCTGAAAGCTCAGGACAGTCCTGTGACTTATCCAGGATTGGGTGTTACTCAGCACCCAACCAGGATGCACCAAGCATTCAATATACACCCACAGTGAATTCTCATAACAGCCCTGAAGAGTAGGTATTCTCTGTCCTGTTTTACAGTGGAAAACAGAGGTTACAAAACTTGAAAACAGCAGAGCAGAATTTGAACATCTGACTTTCTGACTCTAAAGCTGGTGTTTTTTCTTGCCTCAGCACCAAGAACAATAGCAGCTGATCTGGAAGTTGTTGGTCCCAGCAACTTCAGGACCCATCAGGACCCAGAGGATGATGGCAATTGGGAGCACCCAGTGGTCAGCCTTGAACAGGAGAACCAAAGCAAGGCAGGAGGTCTGGAGTTCTAGCAAAGCAGCAGGCAGAGTGGAAGACCTTTATCCACAAACCATGAGAAGGATCTGACCATCCTCCAACACCTCAAGGGTCTGCCAGGCCCATCTCCCCTTCTGCAGGGCCCCTTATCTGTCAGTTGCCAACTTCAAAATTCTGATTCAGTTAGAAAACCCAGAAGTAGGCTGGGAGCAGTGGCTCATGACTGTAATCCCAGCACTTTGGGAGGCCGAGGCGGGTGGATCACAACATTAGGAGACCGAGACCATCCTGGCTAACATGGTGAAACCCCGTCTCTACTAAAAATACAAAACAAATCAGCCAGGCTTGGTGGTGGGTGCCTGCAATCCCAGCTACTTGGGAGGTTGAGGCAGGAGAATCGCTTGAACCTGGGAGGCAGAGGTTGTAATGAGGCAAGATCATGCCATTGCACTTCAGCCTGGGTGACAGAGTGAGACTGTGTCTCAAAAGAAAAAAAAAAAAAAAGCCCAGAAGTGGATATAAGCCAAGCAATTTATAACTGGTTGGTCAGTGACACTTGAAGTGGCCTTGTAGGAGAGTGCTCCTACAGAAGGGTCTAGGCTATATTTAAATTGCCCAAAACATCGTCTCCAAAATTCAGAGAATTTTAAGGCAAGACACACACTGGGCGGGGAAAGTAGTGAGAAAAAAAAAGGTAGCAGAGAAGAGGGCAGAGTGAAGCTCAGTCACCATTCCTGGCGGCACCATTCCTATGGCAGGAAGGTGAGATGCCAGCACCAAGGGCACGAGCACGGGCACCAGCGCTGCAGGGTTTTCCAGTGAGATCCACAAGCATCCTCAGCAAATCCCATTGCCTGGGGTAACCTAAATGCCTTCCTCCACTCCAGTCTACATTCCCATACCTCTCAGCATTTTTGTAAGAACTAAAAATAATCTTCACAAAGTGCCTGGCAAATCAAAGCACCTAATAGCAGTCATTTTTTTGTTATAAATGAACCATTGCAATAAACATAAAATTAGAAATAGTGTTTGAAAATGTCCTGTTGCTTTAAAAATAGACAACAAATATCCACCCAAACCAGTATTTGTTGAATTAAAAATCTTTAAAGTAAATTTAAACTCTTTGGAGTTACATATATAGTGTATGTTCAAGAAAAGAACTCACTATACTTTTAAGAGAAAACAGTGTATGGAGCTGGATAGCTATAATCCTCAATGAGAAACAATAAGCCGAAGGAGATTTGAAACTCTCTAAATTTAACTATTTCTACTTTATTGAACGCCAACTTTGTTTATAAGAGTCAGTTCGCATTACAATTCTGACAACTCAGCTATTACTTTAACTTTAAAACATTATTAGTTCCCAGCTTTGTCCAAAGGACAGCAAATAGTAAGCTTGGGTCCTGACAAAGCCACCACCCTGTAAACTCAGACACTGGATTCAGTCCTCCTGTTCCCAAGTTACCTAAGTAGAATTTGCTTTCTCCAACCCATCATTTTAGAACAGAAAAAAGAAAACACAGAGCCAAGAGTGTGAGTCACTTTTTTGCAGGTTAAACCTTAAAAGTTCTCTTGGACTTGTTTTTTGGTTTTGTTTTTTGTCAATATGATGAAAGATTTTGAAAGAAGGAAGAAAGTGCACTGTGACCCTGCTGCTAACTCTAGTCTCACCCTCCTGGTGTGAGGCCCGTTTTCTACCTGCAATGCCCACCTCTGTAGTGCGCTGCCATCCCAGGGGAATGCAGCTTCACGTTCCACACCTTTTCCTTCCTACGGAAGATATTTTTCTGTATGGCTACCGACTAGTAGTCTGGTATTTTAATAACTGCAAAATGAATACAGCTCGATTATGGAAAGACAATAAACACCAAAACAATCCTGCTTAAAATGAGGACGCCTCCCTCATACCTGTCGAGATGCTGCTAGAGATGAGTCCCCCAAACTCCATGCTTCTTAAAGAGGTAGAGTCGTCTTTACAACTGTGTTCCTTAGCTCTGGATTTCAATGGACTGGGTTCATATACTGGCTTAATCTTAGGTTTCGGTTTGGTAAATGGGAAAGGAAAAAATGCAAAGACATTACCCCCAGTGCCATCTCCAGCGGTGATGTCACCTCCTTGAATCATGAAATCCTTGATGACACGATGAAACTTGCTTCCTTTATATCCATATCCTTTCTAAAGAGATTATTTCAGTTGAATAACAAGTAACAGAGGCCATACTGAAAGATAAACTCAGTGTTGATCTAGAAAGGACAAACTGAGAAAATTAAATAAAATGTCTACAGAACTTGATTATGTCCCAGCTATGGTTTACTGAGAGAAATTTATCATTAGCTGACCAAAAAATAAATATGTAAGTAAAGTATTAATGTGAATAAGTTAAAAGAGAGCAAACCATATTTTCTTTTCTTTTTTTTGAGACGGAGTCTCTCTGTGTCGCCCAGGCCGGAGTGCAGTGGCGCAATCTCGGCTCACTGCAAGCTCTGCCCCTAGGGTTCAAGCCATTCTCCTGCCTCAGCCTCCCGAGTAGCTGGGACTACAGGCACCTGCCACCACGCCCGGCTAATTTTTTTTTATTTTTTATTTTTAGTAGAGACGAGGTTTCACCATGTTAGCCAGGACGGTCTCGATCTCCTGACCTCGTGATCTGCCCGCCTCGGCCTCCCAAAGTGCTGAGATTACAGGCGTGAGCCACCGCGCCCGGCCCCTTATTTTCACTTGATGATTATTTTCTCCGAATTTCCAGAAGCCTAAGGTCACTGAGTGCCCAGATAATACATATTTTATTGGAAAATAAAGTCAAATGTGGTAAGGTTCATCTGAGATACTAACTGAATACTTATTTTCTCAGAAGACATCTTTATATTTGTCTTAAAAGAAAGAAGATCCAGTTGAAAGGAAATAAAACTGAGACATACCTCTCCTGTTGCTAGAGCAACAAAATTTTCTACCGTCTTGGGCACAACTTTTCCAAAGAGGCCAATCACAATTCTGCCAACATCTCTGTCTCCAATCCTCACATCAAAGAAAACCTGTGTGCAGTGGAAAGGCAAAGTGGAAGGTTATAAGGTGGAAAAGCACAAATATAAGGTAAGCCAAAATTAAAATCTGAGAATTGATCCACATACAAAAGCCCTGCCCATCAGTATTTTATAAAGGAGCATGACATCAATTAAAGGTACTTTAAAACTATTGCGTGGGTGCATCTCACTCACAAATATTCATTCAACAAACATTAACCACCACCCATGGGCCTGGCACTGTACCAGGTATTGAGTTTAAAGGCTGACTCAATTCTGTCAGGGTTGGCCAATGAAGTCTTCAGTAATTCTTCTCTTCCCATACCCCAGAGAAACACTGCTGCTACTTCCCATTTCCTGGCTTTATGGATGAAGATTAGAATAGAAAATGTTGCTCTCTTAGAAAGTAATGCTCTCTAATCTTGGCAGGACCAAAAAAAAAAAAAAAAAAGATTGTGAGGGAACAGGCTAACCATCCAATTTTTTTTTTTTTTTTTTTTTTGTAATTTCAAACAGTCCTAAATTTGCAGTGAATTCTCAACAGATGTCTGCCATCCAGGAGATGATGAAAATGATGAAACACAGCAGTCCTTCAAAAGGCCTGCCATTCATGTCCAAGCACAGTAAAGCACCAGGGCCCCAGCTTTCCAAAGGACAGCAGACATTAAGCTTGGGTCCTGACCAAAGCCATCACCCTGTAAACTCAGACACTGAATTCAGTCCTTTTGTTCCCAAGTTACCCAGGTAGAATTTGCTTTCCCTAACCCAATATTTCAGAACAGAAAAAAGAAAACACATAGCCAGAAGTGAATGTGGGTCCTCTTTTTGCAGGTAAAACCATACAGGTTCTCTTGGACTTGTTTTAAACTGTCTCATCTGAAACAACATTATATGCATTTTGCTTCACAAATCACTGTGCTAAGATGATTCTGACATAGAACGCTTGAAAAGGCCACAGAGTCGAAGGGCATTCTATTAGCGCGTTTAGATTATATGAACCAATTTACTGTTTGAATGGGTAAAAAAAGACATTCAAGAGATGGCTTTAAAAAATATAAGAAGGGTTGTCAAGGAAAAAAGATGTCTTACAGTTTAGAAAAATCACTAAGTAAAGACTGTCAAGCTTCTGCTCAAGACAAGAGCTTCTGCCAATACATCAGCACGTCTGTCACAGGGTGATGTGATATTTAGTGTTCCATGTGGCATTTTACAATTTTTACATGGCCAAAGCAGCTAAACTTTTATTATTACTTATATAGAAGAGCTTTAGAGAATGCATGAAGGGCCCTGCCCTTGAGATGGAGCAGTGTATTAAAGCAGTGCCATTCAGCATGGCTTGGGATAGGAGGCAGCTTCAACACACCCATGAGCCAGGTCAGTGCAGAGCTGGCTTCTGCCAGAAGCAGTTTCTCCAAAGGGATTTGCAAGCCAAGGTGTAAATTCAATAACCAGCAATAACAAAGCAACACCAGGAAGCCAGAGATGAAACCTTAAAGAAACACTGTACAACACACTAGAAGAGCCTTCCAGACTTTATTTTTTTAATTATACTTTATGTTCTAGGGTACATGTGCACAACGTGCAGGTTTGTTACATATGTATACATGTGCCATGTTGGTGTGCTGCACCCATTAACTCGTCATTTACATTAGGTATATCTCCTAATGTTATCCCTCCCCCGTCCCCATCCCACAACAGGCCCCGGGGTGTGATGTTCCCCTTCCTGTGTCCAAGTGATCTCATTGTTCAATTCCCACTTATGAGTGAGAACATGCGGTGTTTGGTTTTCTGCTCTTGCAATAGTTTGCTGAGAATGATGGTTTCCAGCTGCATCCATGTCCCTGCAAAGGACATGAACTCATCCTTTTTTATGGCTGCATAGTATTCCATGGTGGATATGTGCCACATTTTCTTCATCCAATCTATCATTGATGGACATTTGGGTTGGTTCCAAGTCTTTCCTAATGTGAATAATGCTGCAATAAACATACGTGTACATGTGTCTTTATAGTAGCATGATTTATAATTGGGTATATACCCAGTAATGGGATCGCTGGGTCAAATGGTATTTCTAGATCTAGATCCTTGAGGATCTAGACTGTCTTCCACAATGGTTGACCTAATTTACACTCCCACCAACAGTGTAAAAGCGTTCCTATTTCTCCACATCCTCTCCAGCACCTGTTGTTTCCTAACTTTTTAATGATCACCAGTCTAACTGGTGTGGAGATGGTATCTCATTGTAGTTTTGATTTGCATTTCTCTGATGACCAGTGATGATGAGCATTTTTTCATGTGTCTGTTGGCTGCATAAATGTCTTCTTTTGAGAAGGTCTGTTCATATCCTTTGCCCACTCTTTGATGGGATTGTTTTTTTCTTGTAAATTTGTTTAAGTTCTTTGTAGATTCTGGGTATTAGCCCTTTGTCAGATGGGTAGATTGCAGAAATTTTCTCCCATTCTGTAGGTTGCCTGTTCACTTTGATGGTAGTTTCTTTTGCTGTGCAGAAGCTCTTTAGTTTAATTAGATCCCATTTGTCAATTTTGGCTTTTGTTGCCATTGCTTTTGGTATTTTAGTCATGAAGTCCTTGCCCATGCCTATGTCCTGAATGGTATTGCCTAGGTTTTCTTCTAGGGTTTTTGTGGTTTTAGGTCTAACATTTAAGTCTTTAATCCATCTTGAATTAATTTTTTATAACGTGTAAGGAGGCAGGGCACAGTGGCTCAAGCCTGTAATCCCAGCACTTTGGGAGGCCAAGACGGGTGGATCACAAGGTCAGGAGATCGAGACCATCCTGGCTAACCCGGTGAAACCCGGTCTCTACTAAAAAATACAAAAAACTAGCCGGGCGAGGTGGCGGGTGCCTGTAGTCCCAGCTACTCTGGAGGCTGAGGCAGGAGAATGGCGTAAACCCGGGAGGCGGAGCTTGCAATGAGCTGAGATCCGGCCACTGGACTCCAGCCTGGGCGACAGAGTGAGACTCTGTCTCAAAACAAAACAAAACAAAACAAAACAAACAAAACAAAACAAAAAAAAACGTGTAAGGAAGGGATCCAGTTCAGCTTTCTACATATGGCTAGCCAGTTTTTCCAGCACCCATTTATTAAATAGGAAATCCTTTCCCCATTTCTTGTTTTTGTCTGGTTTGTCAAAGATCAGATGGTTGTAGATGTGTGGTATTATTTATCAGGGCTCTGTTCTGTTCCATTGGTCTACGTCTCTGTTTTGGTACCAGTATCATGCTGTTTTGGTTACTGTAGCCTTGTAGTATAGTTTGAAGTCAGGTAGCGTGATGCCTCCAGCTTTGTTCTTTTGGCTTAGGATTGTCTTGGCAATGCAGGCTCTTTTTTGGTTCCATATGAACTTTAAAGTAGTTTTTTCCAATTCTGTGAAGAAAATCATTGGTAGCTTAATGGGGATGGCATTGAATCTATACGTTACCTTGGGCCAGTATGGCCATTTCCACGATATTGATTCTTCCTATCCATGAGCATGCAATGTTCTTCCATTTGTTTGTGTCCTCTTTTATTTCGTTGAGCAGTAGTTTGTAGTTCTCCTTGAAGAGGTCCTTCACATCCCTTGTAAGTTGGATTCCTAGGTATTTTATTCTCTTTGAAGCAACTGTGAATGGGAGTTCACTCATGATTTGGCTCTCTGTTTGTCTTTTATTGGTGTATAAGAATGCTTGTGATTTTTGCACATTGATTTTGTATCCTGAGACTTTGCTGAAGTTGCTTATCAGCTTAAGGAGATTTTGGGCTGAGACGCTGGAGTTTTCTAAATATACAATCATGTCATCTGCAAACAGGGACAATTTGACTTGATCTTTTCCTAATCGAATATCCTTTATTTCTTTCTCCTGCCTGATTGCCCTGGCTAGAACTTCCAACACTATGTTGAATAGGACTTTTAAAATAAAGAAGAGAAAACAAAACCTGTGAATGTTTAGGAAGGAAGGGAGTAAGATCTGGGAGAGCAACATGAGCAGATGAACAAAAAGTACCTGTCACCCAACATAACTCTTCAGCAAAAATCACATTTTTTTACACATAGCCTAGCACATGTATTATTATAATTTTTTCCTCAAATCAAAATATCCTTCAGCTTCATGAGTGAGCATGAGAACACACAGCAGGTTTTCCCAACTCTAATGGAAAGGATAAAATCAAATCTTATTTTGTCAACAAGTATTTATGCAAGGTTACGTAAAAGGCAATGTGAAGGCACAAACTGTGTAAGAGAGTCCCTATCCTAAGGCAGTTTAAAATAAAGAGATAGGATAGGCAAACCCATAACCACAGTACAGGGCAGTGTGTGACAAATGCCCCCCAAACACTGTACGCCTAGGCCTGCAGGAACAGTGAGGCTAAGGAGGAAGGCTTGAAGGGAGGCAGGCCTGGGAGGAGGGGAGTCATCTCCCCAAACAAGGATGGGGGTGAGCCCTGTCTGGCAGACTTCTTTCTGGAACCAATGCATCTAGGCAGGAAATGTAGCCTGTGTGCAGAGAAGCAAAGCTGCCCTTCTGACCACAACTAGGGGTTAGAGTGGGTGGGGGGCCAGGAAAGAAGCTGCCCACCAGTTCCAGAAGGCAGAGGAGAGATGCCGGCCTAAGCATGAGTTTTGTTAGGCAACAGAGAGAAGAGAAAGAATAGGGTCAAGCGAGGCTCTGTGAATGTTACTCATATGGGAGAGAAAGAGAATCTGCAGGCTTTTACACCAGTTCAAGAATAAGGTCATAATGGTCTGCACTGGGGTGGTGAAGGAAGGAATGTATGAGGGAGACGGAAAAGATATTTATTTATTTACTTATTTACTCAGACCGAATCTCATTCTGTCACCCAGGCTGGAGTGCAGTGGCACAATCTTGGCTCACTGCAACCCCTGTCTCCCA
This sequence comes from Macaca fascicularis, assembly GCF_037993035.2. Lineage (NCBI taxonomy): Eukaryota > Metazoa > Chordata > Mammalia > Primates > Cercopithecidae > Macaca > Macaca fascicularis. Next base: position 129,609,835 of record NC_088380.1, read on the forward strand.
GGTTCAAGTGACTCTTGTGCCTCAGCCTCCTGAGTAGCTGGGATTACAGGTGTGCACCACCACACCCGGCTACTTTTTGTATTTTTAGTAGAGACGGTTTCACCATATTGGCCAGGCTGGGTCTTGAACTCCTGACCTTAAGTGATCTGCCCACCTTGGCCTCCCAAAGTGCTGGGATTACAGGCATGAGCCACAGCGCCCAGCCAGGAGAGGCGTTTAAACAAAGGGGCAGAAACTGGAGGAGGAGCAGGAAGGAAGAGGGAAGGAAACAAACATGACTTAGTGGTGGTCTCAGTGTGGGTAACCCACATCATCTTATATAATTCATCCTCACCACACCCGGGAAAGGTGGGACAGGAACTATTATCACTAATTTACAAATCAGAAAAGTGGAATGAGGGCGGTTACGTGATTTACCAAGATTTCCCGACTATGTGTGTGAGAGCCCAGGTTTCAAGGCTGCCTCTCGCTAAACTGGTTTTTGTTAATAGGGCTCTCCCAGTTTAGCCAGGGAGACCCTAAGGAGCAGAAACAGTGTTTTGAGCTCCCTGGGGGCCAGCTAAAGGTCAGCAGAAGGAGGCAGTCAAATGTTAAATGGTTCAATGTCAAATGATACTCAAGGAGAACCTGGGCACACACATTCCTAGACAGGAGGTGAGACAGCTGCCAGCAAACGCTCTCACTCTAAACCCTCTCACCACTAGATTCATCTTCGATGTTGCTGAGTGCCTCTGGGAACAAGGCCCAGTGCTAGGCCAGGGGTGGGCTGGGGCTACAAAGCTCCTACCCTCAAGGAGCTTCAGTCCAACAGAAAACACATACATGAATGCTATAATATAATGAGAAGTCCGATTTTATAAGATAAGTACACATGAGGTGTCATGGTAAGGGGTGGTGATTATCTGTGGAGATCAGTGTGGGCTTCCTGGGAAAGGTGATATTGGATTCCATGCTAGACTTTGGGGGTGGGCACCTCAGTCACTTGTTTTTTCCCTCAAGGCTGCCCTTGAAAGTCATTTGGAAATTACACAGCATTGGAGGTGGGAGGAGGTAGAGGAAAAGGGAGGAGGCACTCACACAGCCTGGCCCAAACCCCTGTGGAATTAATCCTGATTCCATTTCCAAAGTAACTAGGGAACACACCCAGTACATGAGCCGTGATGTGGAAGAAACTGTTCTCAAATGCAGCTCCACTACTCAATGGCCATGGAACCTTCAGCAAATTAAACTCTGAACTTCCTTTCTTCATCTGTAAAATAAATGATTCATGTCTGCGCTGTCACACTAGGATTCAGAAGATAAACACAAATAACACTAACAAGTGACTTCTGCAATCAGGGACTATGGACTATGTGCTTTACCTGCTGCTATGGTTTAGATGTTTGATCCCAATGTTGGAGGTGGGGCCTAATGTGAGGTGTTTGAGTCATGGGCGTAGATCCCTCATGAATGGCTTGGTGCCATCTCAGAATTGAGTGGGTTCTCACTTTGTTAGTTCCCATGAGAACTGGTTTTAAAAGGAAGCTGACACCACACCCCTCAGCTTCCTCTCTCACCACGTGATCTGCACATGCCTGTTCCCTACCATCTTCCGCCACGAGTGGAAGCAGTCTGAGGCTGTCACCAGATGCCGAATCTTGAATCTTCCAGCTGACAGAATCGTGAGCTAAATAAACCTTTTTTCTTCATAAATTGCCCAGCCTCAAGTATTCTTTTATAGCAACACAAATGGACTAAGACATCTGCTTTACCTCATCTAATGCGCAAAGCCCTCCCAGGTAGGGATGAGTTCTATCTCCATTTGACAGAGGAGGAAACGGAGCTGTGGACACTAGATAACTTGTCCAAGGCCATCTAGCCACAGCCTCCTGGCCACTACATGCTAATGTGCTTGCAAGCTGTAATATGTGTACAGCTGGAAGGATGGTGGCATTATTTCACACACTCCTGATGCCGGATCCTGCACAGATCCCATGGCATTAGTTCAAAAATATAGGTCAGCAAATGTAATTCTGTGGATTTGGAGTCCAATGAGCCAGAGCCCCCACCTGAGCCTCTATGGCTGGGGCAGGAAGCTGCCAGGCTGGCCAAGCAGTAGGATGTGTGGACGAAGTTAATGCCACTAATGGGCCATGTGGGCAGAATAGCACCTCACACCTCTCTTATTTACAGATTCTTATTTTTAAATGAAACCACAGGTAAACAAAAACACTGCTGGGGAAAACAATACACTAGAGCAATGGCCAATTAATGTACTTGCCTGCACTCAGAGAAATTATTTTGAACATCATTTCCCAATAGATTCAGTTGTCTTTAGAAGTTCATGAAAAAGTAATTTCACAGAGCAGATTTTTTTAAGACGCACCTACACAATTAGCTTTCAGAACTTAATGACAAATTCGGTAGGGGGAAAAAATGACATGTTAAGTAACAATTCTGAGAGTAGGGTACATGCAAACTCTCCCTCAGTGACAGTGTCACCGACAAGGGTTTAGGATGCTCAAACCCTTCCCCTTCTGCAGCCACCAGCTTCCTCCTCTCTTGGCTCCATCTTCCAGTGGTTCCCAGCCCATGCTGCCTGCACATCAGAATCACCGAAAGCTTCTAAACGATAGGATACTGAGCCCCACCCATACAGATTGTGATTGACTTGCTCTGCGGCGGGTCTCTGCATCAGCAGGTTTAAAAAGTTTCCCAGGTGAAACTTGTTCCCAAATATTACAGGGGATGTACTTACACTAAAAACATTTATTCACTGTTAATCTGAAATTCACATCTAACTGGGCTTCCTGTATCTTATTTGGCAAACCTATTCCTCCTATTCCCTCTCCCTCACCCCACTTTCTAAACCATCAGCAACTCCTGTTAGTTATCCCTCCAAAATCTGTTTCAAGTCCTTTCCTTGCTCCCCATTTCAATGATTACCACCCTAATCCAAGCCACCATCTGGACTCTGGCATGGTGCCCTGAATGACCTCCCAGTTCACTCTCCACTGAGTGACCACATAAATTTCTCAAGAGTATATACTGAGATCATGCCATTCTTGAACTCCTGACATTCGTGATCCACCCACCTCGGCCTCCCAAAGTGCTGGGATTACAGGCGTGAGCCACCGCGCCCGGTCGAAATCATGCCATTCTTATGCTTAAAACCCTTCAGTGGCTCTGACTGCAGAATAAGACTTCAAATTTTAAGAAAAATTGTCTCAATACCCGCACGCCTACCTGCAGCCTCTAAGGCCCTGTGTGATCCCGCTGCTGCTCACGCCTCCAACCTCATCTCAAGTCACCTCTCATGCTGTGCTGAAGCCACACCATCCTCTCCACATCCTCTGAATGCAGGGAGGGCTTTCCTGTTGGAGGACCTACGCACATGCAGTTCCCTTTGGCTCCTAAATCTTCCCTGCGCTGGTTTTTCTCATTTTTCAGATATTTTAAAATGTCACCCAACGTATATTGAAGTTTATTTCCTCTAACATTTCATAATTGTGCGAATTTTATGTTTATGGCTTTATCTCCAGAGACCCTATTCAGCTCTGTGGCCTTGCACAAATCATTTCCCAAAGTTAGATACGCCTACAAGATCAAGAGGCTGGGAGTAAGATCAGAGCTTCTCAAAACCATCAGGCTGTTTATCAACCCCGCCCACAGCGTGGCATGGCCTTTCTGCGACACCAGATGCTGAGCTGGACCTCCTCCGCCCCACCCCTAGTCTTCCCCGTCCTCAGGTGGCGCCTGCTGTAGAGCATGTAAGTATTCTAGTCCCTGATTAGTATCGTTTCCACTGACAAACCCCAGACTGATGAAGACCACTTTCAGCTGCAGCCCGCCCCTCCGGCTTCAGTTTCCAAGACACTATTGCTAGTGGGTTTTCTAGAAGTGGTGATCACGGGCACCAAATTATCCCCTCCCTCTCCCTGCACTCTCCCATTATCGTCTACCCTTGGTTAAATATGCTGAAAAAAGAACTGAAGTGGAGTTAAGCACGAGGAAGCCTTAAAGACGCACTTTGTGGCAGCCCTCCGCCCCCGTCCCCCGCCGTGGAGGCCGCCCCAGGTCTACAGGTGCCGCCTTCGCCCGGCCTGGCGTAGCCCACAGCCGGGGCCACCTGCCCGCCGAAGTTGAAGGCGCACCTCCCCTTCCCGGGAGAGGACGACGGTTCCCCAAAAGAGGCGGAGGGTAGTCTCTCATCTGAACGAGGCGCTTTAACGCCTGCCCGAAGCCACCGCGGCCACAGTGGAGACCACGCGGCGGGCGGGCGGCTGCAAGCCCTGGACTCCGAGTGCCTCTCCTTTGCGGGTCCCGTCCCCACCGCATTCCTCTCGCTCCGCTCCCGAGCCCAGGCCACGCCGAAGGAAGTACTTGGGCAGTCTCCTTCCTGGAGAACTGGCCAGCCGGTTCCGGAAGCCTCTCCTACCCACAAGCTGATCACCTCGGACCACCGACCCGGGACAAGAAGTCCAAGCAGCCTGCGGCGGGGGCAGGCTGGCCTCAGCCCAGCTCCCCCAGGGTCTCCCTGGGAGCGCCGGCCTCCCCGCACGCGAGCAGCCCCCTCCCACCCAGCCCGGCGGCCGCCTCCAGTCCCCCTGAGCCCGGGAAGCCTCCTCCTCGCCCGCCCTGACACCGAGGTCCCAGTATCCAAAGCGCCCCCAGGGCCCCGCCCGCAACAGGGGAAGTTGCTGCCCGCCGCTCTCGGTCACCTTGGCTGTCACAGAGGGGCCTCGCTTGCGGAAGCCCCCGGCCCCCGAAGAAGACACAAGCCCGCCGAGCCCCACGCAAAGCAAGAGAGGTAGCAGCAGCCGAGGACCCGGGCCCATGGTGAGCGGTGGCAGCGGCGCTACCGGCACGGGCGCGGCCACTGGCTCCGGGACCGCTGACGGGACTCCCGGCCGGCTGCGCCTGCGCGCTCCCAGTTGCGGGGGATGGGGATGGGGCAGTCCGGGAAGGGCGGGGACCCGGGGCGCGTTCCTCCCAAGTTCAGACTCGCGACCCGAACTTGGGACTCGGAGGAGCGCGCCCAGAGGGCGCAGCCAGGGCTCGGCTGCTGCGCCTAAGGCGGGTGCGGAGGGCGACAGGGCCGGGAGGGAGCCCGGATGGCCAGGCGCGGAGCAGGGCGCGGCGGGCTACGCTGGGAGCACCTCGTGGAATTTACCGCGTAGGCGCGGATTAAACCTGGACAGGAGGACTAGGACTCTCGGGCCTCCGCGTCCGCCCGGCAGCTAGCGCTCCGCGGGACTGGGAACTCTGCGGCCGGTCCCGGTCTGATTGCTGCCGTCCTGGGAGCAGCCTCCGCCGGGGCCGCTGAGTTCCAATGGCCCATCGGAACCTTTTGCTAGGCTTCGGACGCTTAGCAGAACTTTGACACCGCTGGACGCGTGAAGCCCTGTTGCACTCGAATAATGGCCTCTCACTGAGATGATTCACATCTGGGGAACACTGGAAATTGCTGGATTCACAGTCCAGCTTTGCCTTGGAAAAACTTTTACATTGGCTTTAAGTACTTGGAGGATGATTCTGTGATCTTGTCTACACTGTTCACAAGGCAGCACTTACACGGGCCCAGAACCATGGTCATGTAGGATTCTTTCCTGGGGAAACAAAGTAAATAAACTGACTTTTAGGTATATCTGTAGGATGGAATTTTTACAAACTTAAGAATTATGTTTAGGAAGATAAATGACTGGGGAAATAAGTTCTTATATTTTTTAGATGGAAAACTCGGGTTACAAAACCACATAGAAATTCTGATCTCAACCGTGAAAATAAATATTTCAAGGCATTTAAATATTGAAAGAGACGTATCATAACGTTTACAGTAGCTATAGATAGAATTGATACCTATTGATAGAATTATGGATTTTTGAGGGTTTAAAAAAAATTTTTTTTTGCAGTTTTCTGATTTCCCAGCTGTTCTACAATGAGCATAGAAGTATTTTATAACATGGAAAGGGTTATTTTAAAACTCATTGCTTTTTTAATTAGAATTTCAAAAGAACTTTTTTATTTTAGAGTAACAGCCCTAAAATTATCTAAAAATTAGTGGTATTCGCACATAGGTGCCATTTTAAGGGACTGGTGCCATTACTTTCAAGCCAAGATTTTCCTCGGATTAACAGATGGAATTTCTAAGTGTCAGATGGGATTCCTAGGTATAACTAAGTGTAGATCTAAAATGACATTGGAACCATTAAAGATAAAAGGAGTAACCACTACTTTTTTGGGGTAAGGAAAAGGAGAAATGCAATTCTGAGCTATTTTTATGATTCAGTCCAGTGAAAGACCTAATGGCTTTCCTCTTCATCCCCACCCCCAATGAGGAAAGAGTCCCCCTTGGGTAGCAAGACAAGGGTATCTCTCAGAGCACTTACCCTATGAGGTGACTGTGAGGTGATTGTGTATATTTATCTGTATTCATTAATTGTTTTTGTCTGTCTGCTATCAGAGGTAAGCACGGCCAGAGCAGGGATCAGGCCTATATTTATTCCCCTTTGATGACCCAGATCTAGTGCAATACCTGATATATAGTGATTTCTCAATAATTATTTGTTGAATGAATGAATCTGTCTTTTTATGCTACCGCCATCTCACCCTCTAGGCAAAGAAATGAAATCTTTCCTAGCTCCCTGGAAACTCCTCTTGTACCTTCTGCCAGTTACGAACACTTTTTTTTTGCCCAAATTAACTGCAATCCTGACTTTTCTTGCACTATAGTTTAATTTTGTTTTAACTTTATTTAAAGAGAGTATTACTGTATGTATTTCTTTTTGCTTAAATATTTGTGAAATTCATCTATATTTTTGCATATAACTATTTTGGTGGCTAATACAAGGTAGGGAGAAAATTCATTTTTTTCATAAGAATATTCATTTATGTCAGTACAGTTTATTGAAAAGTCTCCCCTTTAACTCACCACTCCATAGTGTTCTTCTGTCATCGAGCAAGTGCCCATGTATGCATAGGTGTGTTTGTCGGCACCCTATCTGTCCCATTGGCCTGTTTGTCTGTCTTTGTGCCAATACTACATTGTCTTCATTAAAATAGCTTTATAATAACTCTTCATATTCAGTAATACATACCCTTTTAGCTTTATTCAACAAATTCTTGACTGTTCTTCAGCTTTTCCATGTCCATATAACTTGAGAATCATCCTGTCAGTTTCCACACGCTGAGATTTTGATGGGGATTGCACTGCATCTGTAGACCATTTAAGACTTGGCAAATTTACAATATTGAGTCTTCTAATTCATGAACATAGCATATTTAAGTCTTCTTTAGTTTCTCCCAATAAGATTTTATAGCTTTCTGCCCAGAGATCTTACACGTATTTTATTAGTTTGATTTCTACGTGTATGGTTTTTTATGCTATTGTCATGTATTGTAGTAAAATTAATTTTATGTATTAACCTTGTATATACCAACCTTTTAAAACATATTCTAATAATTTATCTGTGAATTGTTTAGGATTTTCTCCATAGACAATTATGTCATCCATGAATAATGACAGTTTTATTTCTTCTTTTCTAATCTTTACATTTTGTATTTCTTATTTTGGCCTTTTTACACTGGCTGGGACCTGCAGTACAAAAGGAAGTGGCAACAGTGAGAGTCCTTGTATTGTAGGCTGAATTATCCTCCAAAAAGGTATATTGAAGTCCTAAACCCCAGCATCTGTGAATGTGACTTTATTTGGACTGCCTTTGCAGGCGTAATCAAGTTAAGATGAGATCATACTGGAGTAGGGTTTGCCCTACTCTAATATGACTTGTGTCCTCATTAAAAGAGAACAGATACAGACACATGCACAGAGAAGAACACCATATGAGGATGGAGGCGGAGATTGGAGTGCTGTATCTACAAGACAAGGGATGCCAAAGATTGCTGGCAACCCCCAGAAACTAAGAAGAGGCAAGGAAGGATTTGCCCCTAGGGCCTTCAAAGAGAGCATGGTCCTCCCAACACCTTGATCTCAGCTGGTAGCTTCCAGAACTGTGAGACAATGCATTTCTCTTGTTTGAAGTAACCCAGTTTGTGGTACTTTGTTACAGCAGCCCTAGGAGGCTCATACACCTTGTCTTGGTCCCAGTGTCAGGGGGAAAGCTTTCAATGTTTCACCATTAAGTATGATATTTGCTGAAGGTCCTTTTGGGGGATATCTTTTTTCAGATTCAGAAAATTCCTTTCTAGTCCTAGTTTGCTGAGAGTTTTTAGCATATATTTGATTTAAATTTTATTAACATCATCTATTGAAATCAACTGAAATAATTATGTGATTCTCTTACTCTATTAATGTGATGAATTGCATTGATTTTCAAATCGTAACCCAGGCTTACATTCTGGAATGTGTCCAACATGGATTATCCTTTTTATATATTACTAGATGTGGTTTGGTAATATTGGTTTATTAACAAAGTTACCAAAAACTGAATATAGACTCTCTTCTGAAGTTCAGGAAAAAAAAAGAGTGGGTAAAATGTGGCTCTGGCTGTCCAGTTGAGACTGAGTTGGTCACCCACATGTCATTTCAGTATTAGTGGGTAAATCTGCTAATCTTATTTTCAGGATATTTGCATCTAAATTCTTGAATGAGACTAGCCTGAAATTTTCCTTTATTGGAATTTCATCTCAGTTTTTATATTAGAGTTATTCTGGCCTCTTAATATGAATTGGCAAATGTGTAGCTGTTTTTTCCCCTACTCTTAAAGGGTTTGTGTAAGATTACCATGTCTTCCTTGAATGTTTGTTAGAAACCATCTGGGCCTGGAATTTTCTTTATTGTAACATTCTAAATTATATATTTAATTTTTTAAATAGTTGAAGGATTATTCAAATTCTCTATTCTGTCCAACCTTTACTTGAAGTATTTTTCAAGGAATATATCCATTTTATTTATATTTTAAAATATAGTTTTATAAAGTTGTTTAAAACATTTTTAATGACTTTGTAGGTCTGCAGGACCTGTAGTAATGTCTTCTTTTTCATTCCTGACATTGGTTGTTTCTTTTCTTGTTTTCCTTGTACAGTTTCACCAAGGAAACGGATGAATCCAATATATTTTATCTTATTAATTTATGTTCTAACTTTATTATTTCCTTCCTTCTGCTTTCTTTGAGTTTAATTTACTGTTGTTTTTCTATCTTCTTGGATAGAATCTTAACTCATCCATTTTTAAAGCCCTTCTTTTTTTATATAGTACTCTATGTACAGTTAAAATGATAAAGTTCCCCTTGCACTTCTTGAAAGTTTTGATATGTCATATTTTCATTATTCTTTGAAAGTATTTTCTAACTTACATTTTTATTTCTTTTTTGACCCATGTGTTATATAAAGGTATAGTACTTTATTTCCAAACATGATTTAAAAAAAATCCTTTTGTCAGTGATTTCTAACTTAGTTGTATTGTGGTCAGAGAACATATTCTGTGTTATTTCATTCTTTTAAAATATGTAGAGACTTGCATTATCACATAGGATCTGAACAATTTATTTGATTCTGCCCTCGTTATAGTAGTCTACATATGTGTTCATTAGACCAATTCATATCTCTCTCCTTACTTTTATCTGCTTGTTATAAGAGTTACTGAGAGAAGTGTGTTAAAAATCAATTTCATTGTGACTCTAGTTTGTCTATTTCTCCTTGTAGTTCTATAAATTTTTTCTTTATATGTTTCTTTATATATTTTTTGAGACTCTATTGAATGAAAACACATCTAAAATTATCTTTTGATTAATTATCATTATGTAGTATCATTCTTCTATTTCTAATAATGTGTTTTGCCTTAAAGTCTGATATTAATATAACATCACGGTTACTGAATGCATGGATTTTTTTTTTTTATAAGATTCTATCCAGATCACGAGGTCAGGAGATCGAGACCATCCTGGCTAACATGGTGAAACCCCGTCTCAACTAAAAAATACAAAAAACTAGCTGGGCGAGGTGGCAGGCACCTGTAGTCCCAGCTACTCAGGAGGCTGAGGCAGGAGAATGGTGTAAACTCGGGAGGCGGAGCTTGCAGTGAGCTGAGATCCGGCCACTGCACTCCAGCCTGGGCTACAGAGCGAGACTCTGTCTCAAAAAAAAGATTCTATTTCCACTCTTTCTGTTCTTATGTTTTAATATATCTTTTGTAAATAGCATAAATCGGTTTTTAAATGGAGTTTCATAAACTTTATCTTGAATATGTAGCCTGTTGACATGTTTGGGTTTAAATCTAAAGTCTGAATAATATTTTCTTGCTATTAGTACCCTATATTATGTTCCCCTTTCTCTCCTTTTTTGCATTATTCTAACTCAATGGGACAGATTTTAATATCCTGTGTTCTCCCTCCACTGGATTGGTCCGTTATACATTCTTTTATTATTCTTTCAGTAGTTATACTAGAGATTACAGTATATATTCTTGATTCCTTAAAGCCTACTGCTACTTGTTACCTTTACCCTCTTTCTGAGTAATGTAAAAAGCTCAGGACACTTACCTCCTTTTCCCTTCTCAAGAATTTCATGCCTTTGTTGTCATGTATTTTATTTTACCCCAATGACACACAATTATTATTGTTTAATATAGTTATATACACTTAGATTTATCCACATATTTACATTTTCATTGCTCTTCATTACTACTTGCATTTCAGATTTATTTATGTGGTCATTTTCTTTCTGCCTGAAGAAGTACATTTGGTATTTCCTTAACTGCTAGTCTGCTGGCGACAAATTATTTTATTTTTATTTGCCTGAAAATGTCTTTACTTGACTTTGTTCCTGAAGGATATTTTTGCCCAGTATAAAATTATTTTATTTCAGTAGTATCAATATGTTACTTCCTTTGACTTTTAGCTTCCATTATTTCTGTTGGAAAATCCACTATTAGTCTAATTGTTGCTAGTGATTTGTTTTTTAAAATCTTTTGAAAGTGATTTGTTTTTTAAAATCTGAATGATTTTAACATTTATCTTTCTATATTTTGATTTTAAAGCAGTTTTATTAGAATTTTTATTAGAATTTGCTTATATGTAGATTTCTTTTTACTTATCCTACTTGGGACTCAGGATTTCTGACTCTTTACCAAGTTTGGAAAATTCCCAGTCATTAGTTCTTGAAAAGTCAATTATAATCAATCTCACTACCCTCGTACAATTACTTTCTTTCTTTTTTTTGGAGATGGAGTCTCACTCTGTCACCCCATGCCTGGAGTGCAGTGGCAGATCTCGGCTCACTTCAATTTCCGCCTCCCAGGTTCAAGTGATTCTCCTGCCTCAGCCTCCCAAGTAGCTGCAATTACAGGTACCTCCCACCACACTGGGCTAATTTTTGTATTTTTAGTAGAGATGGGGTTTCGCCATGTTGGCAACGCTGGTCTTGAATGGCTGACCTCAGGTGATTCACCTGCTTCAGCCTCCCGAAGTGCTGGGATTACAGGCGTGAGCCACCATGCCCAGCCCAATTACTTTCATTTATGCATATTTCTGTATACTGTGTTTTATATGCAGAAGACATTTGAAGTAATATACTGTAAAATTGTACAATTAAAATTATAAATAAAATGTGAGACTATGACATGAAATCCAAACAGTATATGGATGAATTTTAAGAAGATTAGCTAATCTGCTGGCCGTTATCTTTTGTAATACTAAAATAAACAATGACAGTACAACATTTTTGTAGATTGCTTCTTTTGTTGTAGTTTTGATTCATCACAGACTGTTCATGTTTCATTTATTAATCATTTATGAGTACCAAAGGGTACAGTTTTGTCACATTTAGTGTTTTTCCCCTAGCTTATTAGAAGCAAGTTTTAGATTTCTGATACTTGTAAAATAAATGTGGCTCTCGAAGCTGCATGTCAATGTCTTTTATAAAACCCTTTATTTATTTTTTGTCCACTATATTAATTTCTTCCCTCATTTATGTAAATAATATCTTAGTTAAGTCAAATATTACCTTCCTTTCAAACTAAGATGGAACTGGCACAAATGCCTTTGTTAAATTATATTCACTTTTAGCAAGTAAATGCCTAAACCCTTGTTAATTACTAGCTATTTGAATAATGAGTTTTGCTTGGGAAATTTCCTTAAATGTTAGAATGAGGGAAGTGTACAGTCACCTGGGATCACCCAGGAGGCAATAGGGTCTCCTAGCTAGAACCTGAGATCAGGGCTGAAGTTACTGGGGCTCTCATACTGTTCTTCTCTTTAATGTGCCTAGCATCTTTTTCTGGAGCTAATCACTTAGGCAAATGTTCTGCTCCTTTAGGACCTGCCCCTGCCAAACTTGCAGTGACAAAATCTTCAAGGGATTAAAAACGAATCTTGCTTTTATTTGCCAACCTGGACAAAACCAACCAGCACTGTTAATGACAGGTATCATTAAGACACCCTGTTCTCACCCTCCCTGAGCTCCTTCAGCCATCAGCCAGAAGAGAGGCAGCAGCACTGATACTTACCCAGGCTGGGCACTGGGGTACGAAAACGAAGATGCCCTGAAGGAATTTCAAAGGTAGGATGTGTACATGAGAAGGGTTTAAAACCATGTTAAGGAATGCAGCCCACAGAGAAAGATTGCAGAAGGGAAATACTAAGCAAGGCATCTTGTATACAATATCCTCTATAGTCCTGAGAGGGAGGTATTGTTAGAGACTGAGAAAACTGAGGAATTGAAGTTCATCGAAAACCTCAATGTGTCTGCATCTGTGAAGTTCAGGTGTGATAGAGATTTTGCAAATATCTAACTTCACTGGTCAAAAATGGTTAATTTAGAGAACATGGAAGCACAGTTGCAATGGAGCATGATAATTAGGAAGTGACAAGAATTAGAGAACAAGTAAATATGGCTCTTGCAACTGGTGAAATAGGAGATTGATTATATTCCAAAAATTAAGGTAAATTTATTAATGCAAAAGAACAAAAATCTCATGCTGTAAAACCCTGATGATTCCTACTTCATGCTGCATTGATCTGAGTGCTAGATGTGTCTTCCGTGACAGTTCAGACAACCCTGTTTCTAATCCTTTGGAGACAATCTGTTATTAAATTGATCTGTGTATTTATGTTCTGTCCTATTCACTGTTATTTACTATTCACCAAGGCTGCCAACTTTTAAACAGTCTTGATATAAATGTTTGTTCCTAAACCTTTGCTGATAGATGTGTTTTATGTAACAGTTATGGAGTCCATTAACATGAAGCACTAAAACACAAAAAGAAACTGAAGAGATTTATAAGCATATGAAATGCCCTCACCAGAGACAGTTGAAATAATAAATTGAAAGTCAAAGGAACATTTGTGAAGTTACTATGAGCAGATTTATCTACTTCAGAACATGTTTCTGGGACTGAATCATGCTATATATTATGTTTAACTTAAAAGGTAAAATACAAATTGATTCTTTTATATTGGTAATGACTTATTGTGTTGAGAAAACCCTACTATTGTAGAGAAGAGAAATTTCACTTTAAACACTCCTATGTCATTTGTTAAAAGAAATTATCTGAATGATTTTTCTTTACAAGTTGGAAATTTGGGAAAATTCAAATTATTAGTATTTTTATGTGATAGTAAAATACTTCCAGTATTATTGTTTTACAAAAATATCCAATTCTGAGTCCAGTTGCGATAGCAACAGTATTCTAGGAAATAATTTTTCTTGACTGCAACTTGAGATACAATTAGTATCCTCTGAAACAAATATCCCTGCCCCTAGAAAAGAAAAAGTGTGGCAAAGCAAAATGGTGGCCTCTATCTCCTCGTTAAAACATCACATTGATAAAGTCCATATACTTCTCTGTTTCAAAAAGTCCCAGCCCTTTTAAACATTGACATTCTTATCATTTTGTGTGTTCGGCACTGGCCACTGGCTAACAGTGTCTGTGTGGATTTCTCCTTGAATATCTTTCCTCCATCAACTGATAAGCTAGTCACTCCTAGGATTTCTGGTCAAGAGCATGGCTCAAGAAAGCAAGCTGATAAAGTACATATTTGAAATTGCAACAAAACATTCCTTCTCTTCTAGTTCTGTGTTTTGTTGTTGCTTGCTTGTTTGTTTTTTTCATATTTGAGGGTAGATCTAAAGGCTACTGAGCTTTCAGGTTGAGGTTGCCCGGGCACTAAAGTGGCCGTGTAATATGCTTTCCCGGGAGAGAAAAGACACTGGTATTGTAAATCTAGCCTGTATTCACTATCACAGGGCTAATCCATGGCCATAAAATTAGAGTCAAATATTAGATGAACTGCCAGCCACTCTTTTCACATCAATCTATACACACAAGCTAATGTGTTATTTTAGGAGTGAAAACAAAATTCTTCATTGCTCCTTAAAGATGTAGCTCAAGGTATAGGATGATCATAACAAATATTTTTGATCACATTTATTTTTCCTATATGTAACTTTTTTTAAGAAATAAAAATGTTAAAATTCAGGAAACTAAAAGGAGAGACTTTTCAAAGTCCCAATCCCCAAGGTAAATACTGTTAATGTTTTGGTGTTTTTCCTTTCAGTGTTTTGGTTATTCTGTTCATCCAATTTTGTATTTTTTAATTGAATTCAATTAACATAATACTCTGGGATGTCTTTCATGATGATGTGTGAATTATGAGTTTGAAGGTTTGGGTATATTTTTTTCAGAAATTGGGTCTCACTCTGTCACCCAAACTGGAATGCTGTGGTGTGATCACGGCTCAAGCCATTGTGAGTTGGGACTACAGGCAAGTGCCACCATGCCTGGCTTTTTGTTTTGTTTTGTTTTTAAATTGTAGAGCGAGGGGTCTTACTCTGTTGACTAGACTGGTCTTGAACTGCTGGCCTCAAGTCATCCTCTCACCTTGATTTTCCAAAGTGCTGGGATTACAGACATGAGCCACCACACCCAGCCTAAAACGTGTTTTTGAGCCAGATGCGGTGGCACACACCTATAATCCCAGGGACGGTGGGGGCTGAGTTGGGAGAATTGCTTGAGGCCAGGAGTTTGAGACCAGCCTAGACAAAATACTGAGGCCCTATCTCTTAAAAAATATTTTTAATTAACAAATTAAAAGAAAATTAAAACAGGCTTTTGAAAAACGTAAGAAAATTTACAGAACTGAAAACAATTTAAGTATCATCTCTCCTGTAACAACAAAATTGTTCCAAAGAAAAGATTTCCAAATCTTGTAGACACCAAACAGTAGTTTTCATGGGCAGGAACTACAAATTGAATTTGAAAATGTAGCAGGGAGAAGTGGAAAGAATCCTAGCCTTGGTGGAGAAGAGTTGGTGATTCACTCACCGATGTCCCCCACCTGTTCTCAGGCAGCACCTGCCCCTGGTAAACCGTGGAGGGTCTCCTCTGTGCTGCTTTGCACAGGGCAGCTGCTGCCACCAGCCAGGCCCAGGGAGGAATGTGGCAGTGATGCCCCATCCACCCTCCTTCTAGGGATATCAGAACAGGAAGAACTTTAGTCCAGTGCCTCTCACTTAACAGATAAGAATGCTGAGGTCCAGGGAGTGAAATAACTTCACAGAGCTGGTTCTGTCACTAGGCAGCAGTCCTCCCTCCCTGGGAGTCTGAAGGGGTACCAGGCGGCTTCTCCACTTCTCTTCGCAGGTGGCTCTGCTGCCTCCAGCTGCCTGCAGAGAACTGCCCAGCAGTGGTGGGCCAAAGTCAGCCTGTTTTCAAGCATAAGCCCAAATGAAAGTTTTTAAATAGCAGAGGAGGATTTCGACCTCCCTTTCTACCAAGGGCACATCATAAATCCATTTGAATGATTCTGAAAAGCCTCTACGTTTTCCATTCAATGAGGAAACATGCCAGAGAAACTCAAAAACTGTAAAGTTTTCAATAACAGAACCCAATAAAGCCCTACTGTCCCTTCAGGCTTCACAGAAATCCTGGAATTCTAGACCCTTGAGGCTGGAAAGAGCTTTATAAAGGTGATATTTTGTTATGACTTTTAAGCCACAGTTTAAAAAAAAAGAAGGAAGTTATTACTTCTGTCACCAAGAGGGTACTAAACATTCCTGCCTTCAACTAAAACTATTGCAGAAATAGTTTTTCAATTTTTCTGAACTGAATTCTAAAGTAGCAGTGTAAAATTGATTTCATGGAATTAAAGCATAGAATGGTGATTACCAGAGGCTGGAAAGGGTGGGAGGTGGGTAGGGGGAGATGGAAAGGGGTAGGTTAATGAGTACGAACATACAGTTAGATAGAAGGAGTAAGTCCTAATGTCCAAGAGAACAGTGTGACTAGCTGACAGTAATTTATTGTATATTTCAAAATAGCTAGAAGAGAAGATTTGGAATGTTCCCAATACAAAGAAATGACAAATATTTCAGGTGATGGGTATCCCATTTACTCTAATTTGATCATTACACATTGTATGTATGTACCCTATAAATCTGTACAACTATTATGAGATCAATTTTTTTAGTTCGTGCATATGAGTCAGAACATGGCGATGATACTTGTCTTTCTGTGCCCAGGTTATTTCAATTAACAATGTCCTCCAAAAAAAAAAAAAAAAAAAAAGTCCCCCAGTTCCGTCTATGTTCCTGCAAATGACAGAATTTCATTCTTTTTATGGCTGAATAATATTCCATTGTGTATATGTATACATTTTTAACCATTTGTCCATTGATGAACACTTAGGTTTTTCCATCATGGCTATTATGAATAATGCTATAATAAATACAGGAGTGCAAATATCTATTTGATATACTGATTTCCTTTCTTTTGGATGTATACCCAGCAGTGGGATTGCTGGATCATATGGTAGCTCTGTTTTCAGTTTTTTTGAGGAATCTCCATACTATTTTCCATAGAGGCGTACTAGTTTACATTCCCACCAGGAGTGTATGAGCATTCCCTTCTCTCTGCATCCTCACCAGCATCTATTCTTTCCCTCTGGGTAATGGCTATTTTAACTGGGGTGAGATTATATATCATTGTGGTTTTGATTTGCATCGCCCTGATGACTAGTGATGCTGAGCATTTTTTCATATGCTTGTTGGTCATTTGTATATTTTCTTTTGAGAAATGTCTGTTCAGATCTTTTGCCCATTTTAAAATTAGATTACTTGGGTTTGTTTTTTGCCATTCAGTTGTTTGGGTTCCTTAAATATTCAGGTTATTAATCCCTTGTCATATGGATAGTTTGCAAATATTTTCTCTCATTCTATAGATTATCTCTTCACTTTGTTGTGTCCTTTGATGTACAGAAGCTTTTTAGCTTGATGTGATCCCATTTGTCTATTTTTGCTTTCATTGCCTGTGCTTTTTGAGGTCTTATCCAAAACTTCTTTGCCCAGGTTAATGTCTTAAAGCATTTATCCAATGTTTTCTTCCATAGTTTTATGGTTTGGGGTCTTACATTTAAGTCTTTAATCCATTTTGATTTGGTTTTTGTAGAAGATGAGAGATAAGGGTCTAGTGTCATTCTTCTGCATTTGTTTTTCCAATTTCCCAGCACCATTTATTAAATAACCTATTCTTTCCCTAACATATGTTCTTTGTCAAAAATTAGTTGGTTGTTAATGTGTAAATTTATTTCTGGGCTCTCTATTCTGTTCTGATGGTCTATATTTCTGCTTTTATGCTAGAACCATGCTGTTTGATTACTGTATTAGGGTTCTCTAGAGGGACAGAACTAATAGGATATAAGAATATATGAAAGGGAGTTTATTAAGGAGAATTGACCACACGATCACAAAGTAAAGTCTCATGATAAACTGTCTACAAGTTGAGGAGCAAGGAAGCCCGTGGTGGCCCAGTCCAAGTCCCAAAACCTCAAAAGAAGGGAAACTGACAGTGCAACCTTCAGTCTGTGGCCAAAGGCCGGAGAGCCCCTGACAAACCAGTGGTATAAGTCCAAGAGTTTAAAAGCTGAAGAAGTTAGAGTCTGATATTTGGGGACAGGAAGCATCCAGCACAGGAGAAAGATGAAGCCTGGAAGACTCAGCAAGTCTGCTTTATTCTAGCCACGCTGGCTGTTGATTAGATAGTGCCCACCCAGATTGAAGGTGGGTCTGCCTCTCCCAGTCCACACTGACTCAAATGTTAATCTCCTTTGGCAGCACCCTCACAGACACACCCAGGAACAATACTTTGCATCCTTCAATCCAATCAAGTTGACACTTAATATTAACCATCAGACACACCCAGGAACAATACTTTGCATCCTTCAATCCAATCAAGTTGACACTTAATATTAACCATCACAATTACTATGGTGGTATATTTTGAAGTCAGGTAGTGTGATGCCTCCAGCTTTGTTCTCTTTGCTTATGGTTGCTCTGGCTGTTTGAGGTCTTTTGTGGTTCTATGTGAATTTTAGAATTTTTTTTCTATTTCTGTGAAGAATGCCATTGATTTTTTTTTTTTTTTTTTTTTTTTTTTTGAGACGGAGTCTCGCTCTGTCGCCCAGGCTGGAGTGCAGTGGCCGGATCTCAGCTCACTGCAAGCTCCGCCTCCTGGGTTCACGCCATTCTCCTGCCTCAGTCTCCCGAGTAGCTGGGACCGCCTGTAATCCCAGCACTTTGGGAGGCCGAGACGGGCGGATCACGAGGTCAGGAGATCGAGACCATCCTGGCTAACACGGTGAAACCCCATCTCTACTAAAAAATACAAAAAACTAGCCGGGCGAGGTGCCATTGATATTTTGATATGGATTGCATTGAATGTGTAGATTGCTTTGGGTAGCATAGACATTTTAACAATATTAATTCTTCCAACCCATGAGCATGGAATATCTTTCCATTTTATTGTGTTCTTTTCAATTTTTTCATCAGTATTTTATAGTTTTCCTTACAGATATCTGTCACTTCTTTGGTTTAATTTATTCATAGGTATTTTTTGTAGCTATTGTAAATGGGGCTGCTTTCTTCATTGCTTTCTTTTGACTTACATACACTGTTGGCATACATAAATGCTACTGATTTTTGTATGTTGATTTTGTATCCTGAAACTTTACTGAATTTCTTTTTTGTTGTTGTTTTTGTGAGACGGAGTCTCACTCTGCCACCCAAATAGGAGTGCAGTGGTACAGTACTGGCTAACTGCAACCTCCACCTCCTGGGTTCAAGTGATTCTCCTGCCTCAGATTCCAGAGAAGCTGGGATTGACAGAGTCTCACCCTGTCACCCAGCCTGGAGTGCAGTGGTGAGACCTTGGCTCACTACAACCTCTACCTCCCAGGTTCAGGCAGTTCTCCAGAGAAGCTGAGATTACAGGCACCCACCACCATGCCCAGCTAGTTTTTGTATTTTTAGTAGAGATGGGGTTTCCTTTGGCCAGGCTGGTCTCGAACTACTGATCTCAAGTGATCCCCCTACCTTGGCCTCCCAAAGTGCTGGGATTACAGCCATGAGCCACTGTGCCTGGCCTGAATATTTTTTATCAGCTCTAAAACTTGCTGGGTGGAGTCTTTAGATTTTTCCAAATATAAGATCATGTCATCTGCAAACAAAGATAATTTGAATTTTTCTTTTCCAATTTGGATACCCTTTATTTCTCTTGCATAATTGCTCTGTCTAGGATTTATAGCAATATGCTGAATAAAAGTGGTGAAAGAAGGAATGCTTGCCTAGGAAAGGCTTTCGCTTTTTCCCCATTCAGTATGCTGTTAGCTGAGAGTTTTTCCGTAATGGCCTTCATTGTTTTGAGGTATGTTCCTTCCATACCCAGTTTGTTGAGAATTTTTATCATGAAGTAACGTTGAATTGTATTGAATGCTTTTTCTGAATCTATGGAAATGATCATATGGTTTTGTCCTTGATTCTGTAACTGTATTACATTTATTGATTTATATACGTGGAACCATTCTTGCATCCCTGGGATGAATCCCACTTGATCACGGTGAATGATCTTTTAAATGTCTTGTTGAATTTGGTTTGCTAGTATCTGGTCGATCATTTTTCCATCTCTGTTCATGAGGAATATTGGCCCTCGTTTCCTTTTTCTGTTATGTCTTTGTCTGGTTTTGATATCAGGATAATGCTGGCCTTATAGAATGAGTTTGGAAGTATTCTCCGCTATTCAATTCTTTGGAATAGCTTAAGTAGAATTGATATGAGCTATTCTTTAAACATTTGGTGGAATTCAGCCATGAAGCCATCAGGTATTGGGCTTCTCTTTGATAGGAGACTATTTATTACTGCTTCTGTTGTCACTCATTATTGGTCTGTTCAGGTTTTCCATTCCTTCACAATTCAGTCTTGGTAGGTCATAGATGTCCAGGAATTTATCCATTTCTTCTAAGTTTTCCAACTTGTTGGCATACAGTTGTTCGTAATAGTCTGTAGAATTCTTTGTATTTCTTTATATCAGTTGTAATTTCTCCTTTTTAATTTCTGATGTTATTTGGGTCTTCTCTTTCTTTTCTTTTTTTTTTTTTTAGTCTAATTAAATGTCAATTTTATCTTTTCAAAAAACCAACTTCTGGGTTTGGTTTGTTCTTGCTTTTCTAGTTCTTTAAGATGCATTATTAGGTTGTTTATTTGAGCCTTTCTACTTTCTACTAGGCATTTATTGATTAAAAAAAAAAAAACCAAAAACTTCCCTTTTAGCGCTGCTTTTGCTATATCCTATAGGTTTTGGTATGTTGTGTTTCCATTTCATTTGTTTCAAGACATTTTTAAATTTCCTTCTTAATTTTTTCATCGACCCATTGATTGTTCAGGAGCACGTTGTTTAATTTCCATGTGTTTTTATAGTTTCCAAAGTTTGTCTTGTTACTGATTTCCAGTTTTTTCCCATTGTGGTCAAAAGAGATTCATGATGTGATCTCAAGTTTTTTGAATTTGTTGAGACTTGTTTCGTGGCCTAACATATGATCTATCCTGGAGAATGTTCCACATGCTCATGAGAAGATTGTATATTCTGCAGCACTTGGATGAAATGTTCTGTAAACATCACTTAGGTCCATTTGGTCTAGAGTGTAGTTTAACTCTGATGTTTCTTTGCTAATTTTCTGTCTGGATGATCTGTTCATTACTAAAAGTGAGATGTTGAAGTCCTCTACTATTATTGTATTACAGTCTATCTCTCCTTTAGATCCATTAATATTTGCCTTATGTATTTGGCTATTCCAGTATTGTATGTGTGTGTGTATAAAATTGTCAAGTCCACTTACTGAATTGACCCATATATCATTATACAGTGGCCTTCTTTGCCTCTTTTTATGGCTTTTGACTTGAAGTCTACTTTATCTGCTATGAGTTTAGCCACTCCTGCTCTTTTTTGGTTTCCATTTTCATGGAATATCTTTTTCCATCCCTTCACTTTCAATCTATGTGTGTCTTTATAGGCAAAGCAAGTTTCTTTTAGGCAGCATATAATTAGGTCTTGTTTCTTTATCCATTTAGCCACTCTGTCTTTTTATTGGAGAAATTTATTTATTTACATTTAGTGCTATTATTGATAGGTGAGGATTTACTACTGCCATTTTGTTACTTGTATTTTGGCTGATTTGTAACTCCTTTCCTCATTTCTTCTCTTGTGGTTAGGTGATTTTCCTGGTAGTGTGTTTTCATTTCTTGCCTTTTATTTTCAGGCATCAATTATAGGTTTTTACTTTGTGGTTACCATGAGGCTTACAAAAAATATCTTATAACAAGTTATATTAAATAGATGACAAATTTGATCACAAGGAAAAGAAACAAACAGAAAAAGCTATAAAACTCTACACCTTAACTCTGTCTTCCCCTTGTACTCCCTGCACCTCTTTGATAAGGTCAGTACTCCCTGTACTTCTTTGATAAGGTCAGTACTCCCTGCACCTCTTTTATAAGGTCATTGATCCTACTCAAGAGACAGTTGCCCTCATGACTTATCACATCTTAAGGGCCCCACCTCTTAATATTATCACATTGGTGATTAAGTTTCAATACATGAATTTTTGGGGGACACATTCAGACCATAGCAATCACTGAATGTTTAATTGTTTTAGCTCTGAATTTACCCATGTGGTAGATTGTTTAATGACCCCAAATCCCCTCCCTTACCTCCCAATTCCAGTATTCACTCCTCGTTATAATATGTCTTTGCTTCACATCCATTTAGAGGTGGTGTCCATTTCTCCATCCCCTTGAATTTTGGCTGACTTTGTTTGCTTTTATCAATAGAATGTGATGGAAGTGAGGTTGTTTGAGTTCCTGAGCCTAGGTATCAAGTAGCCTTGAAAGTACTGCTTTCACCTTTTGGAACACTGCTCAGAGTTGCCATGTAAGGAAACTAATCTAGTCTACAGGAGACTGGAAAGCCACATGGAGAAAAATCGAGGCACCCCAGCCAGCACCAACTGCCAGACATGTAAGTAAGGCCATCTGAGCCCTCCAGCCAAATAATCATCCATCTGCATGGAGCTACTTGAGAAAGCATGGGCAAAACCAGCAGAGAAATTGCCCGGCCAATTCACAGAAGTATGAGAAATGATAAACTGTTGCTGTTTTAAGACACTAAGTTTTGGGATGATTTGT
This sequence comes from Macaca fascicularis, assembly GCF_037993035.2. NCBI lineage: Eukaryota > Metazoa > Chordata > Mammalia > Primates > Cercopithecidae > Macaca > Macaca fascicularis. The sequence continues at coordinate 129,632,278 of NC_088380.1, forward strand.
TACATAGTAATAGATAGCTGACACAGCCTGTCATAATCTTTTAACCTGTAATTATATACAGGAGCTTATTTGCGTAAGGAAACCTTTTACAATTCCTCTGCATTCTTGCATTGTTCCTCATGCAGAGAAATTCTCTCTGTAATGAATGTTATTATTCGCCTGCCTAATAAAAGAACACCCTGAACTTCCAAGGTTAGTAGAGGAGGGAGAATCTCATATGGGGAGTGCTATTTCTCCCTTTCTTCTCATCACCATCACCACCCTGGCATGGATATAGACCCAGCTCCAGGTGAAGTTGGACCTACCAAAGACTTGGGAGTAAGTGAAAGGAGAAAATACACACACACACGCACACACACACATGCACACACACATAAACACACACACACTGTACCATATTAGTATTCCCCAGAGAAACAGAACCAATGGGAGGTGTGTGTGTGTGTGTGTGTATGTGTGTTTTGTGTGTGTGTATGTGTGTTGTGTGTGTGTGTGTGTGTAGAGAAAGAGAGAGGGAGAGAGATTATGAGGAATTGGCTCACCTGATTATGGAGACTGAGAATTTCCATAATCTGCCATCTGTAAGCTGGAAACCCAGGAAAGCAGGTGGTGTAATTAAGTCCAAGTCTGAAGACAAGGAGACAATGACATAAGTCCCAGTCTGAGGGCAAGAGATGAGATGTTCTAGCTCAAGTAGCGAGGTAGGAAAAAGGGGTTAACTTCCTCCTTACTCCACCTTTTATTTTCTTCAGGCCCTCAACAGATGGGGTGACACCCACCCACACTGGGAATGGCAATCATCTTTACTAAGTTCACCAATTCAAATGCTGCTGTCATCTGCAACACCCTCACAGAGCCACCCTGAAAAAATGTTTACTATGGATACCATGGCTCACTCAAATTGACACTTAAATTAACACATGTATCATTATACACTATAGTAACCATTATATATCATTATATATCATTATACTATAATGTAATACATAAAAGTGTATCATACACACATATATAAAACCCAAGGTCACATAACTAGTAAAGAGAGGAACTAGGATTCAAACCCAGCAGTCTGACTTCAGAGTCTGTGCTATTAACAATTGCACTCCAAAAAGAGTCATATGTGTGACTTCTAGGTGTGGCTATTCTAGGAGCCCCCAGGTACCAATCCATTGTAATGGGATTTTCTGCTGCACTGCCTCATTATCTAACTGCAGCCTGTCTCCTTGGACCGGACACTGTTCTACCTCCATTACCTAGGGACACCCTCTTGTCTAAAAGTTTAGAGTCCAGGCCCAAGGGTGGCAGCTCCTTCATCCCAGATATGTAATATGGGGATTCCCCTTCCCTTTAGGGTGTGGTAGATACTGTAAATTACCTTTCTAATTTCATTTAGATTTTAGCACCTTTTCTAATTTCATTTCAATTTTCCTTCTTGTACTATGCAGGCTGGAATGCTACAACTACATTCTTCAAGACTCCCTTGTAGCTAGTTTCTGCATGTAACCTAGCTATTGCCAAGAAGACACATTGCTTGAGACTAGGAGGCAGAGATGCTAAATGTGAATGATAGCTCCACAGAGAGAGAGAGATCAGATCTTGCAAAGTGCAGTAAACAAGGCACTTGGATTTCCTGGGACAGCTGCTCTGGGGATTTTGGATTCCAAAGCCCAGTTCTCTGGTCTTTCCAGAAATTCTTACAAGGTACATACTACTGTTTAATGAATTATTCTATGCTTAAACTAGATAACATGGATTCGGCTGTCTACAGTCAAAAATCCTGACAAATACAGGATAATACTGCACCCCCAACCACAGGAGTGGCTCCTACAAATGAAGCACATTGGAATACAGTAGTAGCCTGACTTCCATATGAGTAATCTCAAGGTTTCCCTTTGTTTCCAATTTCACTTGTAGGCTCCAATGTAAGAGTGGAAAAGCAGAGGTCATGATGGAGAGAATAGGAGTGAGCCCATAAAACCTGGTTTGGCTGGGTGCAGTGGCTCGCACCTGTAATCCTGGCACTTTGGGAGGCTGAGGCAGGCAGATCACAAGGTCAGGAGATCAAGACCATCCTGGCTAACACGGTGAAACCCTGTCTCTACTAAAAATACAAAACATTAGCCGGACATGGTGGCACGTCCCTGTAATCCCAGCTACTTGGGAGGCTGAGGCAGGAGAATCTCTTGAACCCAGGAGGTGGAGGTTGCAGTGAGCTGAGATCACACCACTGCACTCCAGCCTGGCGACAGAGCAAGACTCCATCTCAAAAACAAACAAACAAACAAACAAAAAACCTGGTTCAATTATCAAATATTGAGTCAGGGATAGGCTGAGCCAGCAACAAAATCTACCCACAGGGACTTCAGGCCTCAGCAGTATGAACAAGGGAATCTACATTTGAAGATCAAGATCAAGTTGGTTGGATAAGTAAAGCCAGGACACCAGGTCTAAATTGAGTTCCATGAACACTATATGGCCAAGTCAGAAACCCTTTATGAAGACCCCTAGCCCCAACCACAGGTGTGCATGTTCTCATCTTAGTGGAACAATATATAGGACACGAGGACATGTCTTCACATTTAATTGGTGACCTTTGCCCCTGTGGTATGAGAAAATGGTATCTCCTACTCAAATATCGGAGAGATATTTTGGTTTAAAATGTAAACGAGTCAGAGTTAATTTGTCTCAGTCAGCCAACATGTCATAAAAATATTTTAATTCCAAGTATTTTCATAGTTTATCTTATATGTAAGATAAAGTAGAGCCAAAAGAAAGATGCAAAATCAAACCAAAGTTAAATTATTGCTTCTGATGGGACAAACCCTGTCCAGGAGAACTGTGGGGTCTTTCTTTGATTGACAGGTAGATTTGGGAATTTTTAGAGGAGACCAATCCTTTTGGGGCAAGGGAAGATGCAGTTGCAAAATCCTGCTTGCTGGTTCTTTGGAAAAAAAAAATAATAATAACAAAATTGATAGACCACTAGCTAGATTAACCAAGAAAAGAGGAAAGGAGATCCAACTAAGTTAAATTAGAAATGAAACTGGAAACATTACAACCAACACCACAGAAATGCAAAAGATCATTTGAGATTACTATGACACCTTTATGCACACAAACTAGAAAACGTAGAGGAAACTGATAAATTCCTAGGGCAATACAACCCTCCTAGATTAAATCAGGAAGAAATAGAAACTTCGAACAGACCAACAACAAGCAGTGAGATTGAATTAGTAATTTTAAAATTGCCAGCAAAAGAAAGTCCAGGACCAGATGGAATCACAGCTGAATTCTACTGGACTTTCAAAGAAGATTTGGTCCCAATCCTACTGAAACTATTCCAAAGGATTGAGAGAGAGGAAACCCTCCTTAAATCATTCAATAAAGCTAATATCACCCTGATACCAAAGTCAGGAAAGTACACAACAAAAACGGAAAACTACAGACCAATTTTCCTGATGAACATAGATGCAAAAATCCTCAACAAAATACTAGCTAACTGAATCCAACAGCACATCAAAGAGAATTCATCATGATCGAGTTTCAGCACAGGGATGCAGGGATAGTTTAATACATGCAAGTCAATAAATGAGATTTATCACATAAACAGAATTAAAGACAAAAAACCATATGATCCCCTCAATAGATGCAGAAAATGCATTTGAAAAAAAATCAGTATCCCTTTAGATAAAAACTCTCAATAACCTAAGCATAGAAGGGGCCTACCTCAAAATAGTAGGAGCCATATATGATAAACCCACAGCCAACATCATACTGAATGGGAAAAAGTTGAAAGCATTCCTCCTGAGAACAGTAACGAGACAAGGATGCCCACTTTCACCCCTCCTATTCAACATAGTTCTAGAAGTCCTAGCCAGAGCAATTAGGCAAGAGAAAGAAATAAAGGGCATCCAAATTGGAAGAGAGGAAGTCAAACTACCACTGTTTGCAGATGATATGATTATATAACTATAAAATCCTAAAGACTCCTCAGAAAAGACTCTTAGATTTGATAAATGAGTTCAGTAAAGTCTCAGGTTACAAAATTGATGTATACAAATCAGCAGCACTGCTATTCACCAACAACAACCAAGCTGAGAATCAAAATAAAAACTAAATCCCTTTTACAATAGCTGCAATAAAATAAAATAAAATACTTAGGAATATACCTAACCAAAGAGGTGAAGTATCTCTACAGGGAGAACTATGAAACACTGCTGAAAGAAATCATAGATTACACAAACAAATGAAAATGCATCCCATGTTCATGGATTGAAAGATTCAGTGTTGTGAAAATGACCATACTACCCAAAGCAATCTACATATTCAATGAAATTATCATCAAAATATCAACGTTTTCATGAAGTTAGAAAAAACAACCCTAAAATTCATATGGAACCAAAAAAGAGCCCACATAGCCAAAGCAATCCTAAGCAAAAAGAACAAATCTGGACACATCACATTGCTGGACTTCAAATTCTACTACAAGACTGTAGTTACCAAAGTTATGCCAGAATGATCTTCCACAAAGCATACAAAAATATACACTGGGGAATGGACACCCTATTTAATAATTAGTGCTGGGAAAACTGGCAAGTCACATAGAGAAGAATTGAAACTGAATCTGTATCTCTTGCCTTATGCAAAAATCAACTCAAGATGGATCAAAGACTAAAATAAGAGCTGAAACTATAAAAACTCTAGAAGACAACATTGAAAAAAACTTCTAGACGTTGGCCTAAGCAAAGAATTCATGCCTAAGATCCCAAAAGCAAATGCAACAAACACAAAAATAAATAAATGGGACCTAATTAAACTAAAACTCTTCCGCAGAGCAAAAGAAATAATCACCAGAACAAACAGACAACCCACAGAATGGGAGAAAATATTTGCAAACTATGTGTCTGACTGATATCCAGAACCTACAAGAAACTCAAATCAGCATGAAAAAAACCAATAATCTCATCAAAAAGTGGACAAAGGACATAGACATTTCTCAAAATAAGATATACAAATGGCCAAAAAACATGAAAAAATGCTCAATGTCACTAATCATCAGGGAAATGCAAATTAAAACCGTAATGAGGTACCACCTTACTCCTGTAAGAATGGCTATTATTAGGCCAGGTGCAGTGGCTCATGTCTGTAATCCCAGCACTTTGGGAGGCTGAGGCGGGTGGATCACTTAAGGTCAGGAGTTCGAGACTAGCCTGGCCAACATGGGGAAACCCTGTCTCTCCTAAAAATACAAACATTAGCCAGGCGTGGTGGCAGATGCCTGAAATCCCAGCTACTTGGGAGGCTAAGGCAGGAGAATCACTTGAACCTGGGAGGCAGAGGTTGCAGTGAGCCAAGATTCCACCATTGCACTCCAGCCTGGGTGACAGAGTGAGGCTCTGTCTCAAAAAAAAAAAAAAAAAAAAAAGATTGGCTATTATTAAAAAGTCAGAAAACAATAGATGGCATGGATGTGGGGAAAGGGGAACACTTGTACACTGCTGGTGGGAATGTAAATTAGTGCAACCTCTATGGAAAACAGTATGGAGATTCCTTAAAGAGCAAAAAGTTGATCTACCGTTCAATCTGAGATTCCCATGGCTGGGTATCTACCAAAGGAAAAGAAGTCATATGAGAAAGACACTTGCACACATGTTTATAGCAGCATAATTCACAAATGTAAAGAGGTGAAACCAACCTAAGTGCCCATCAACAAATGAGTGGATAAAGAAAATGTGGTGTATATACACCATGGAATACTACTCAGCCATGAAAAGGAACAAAATAATGTATTTTTCAGCAACTTGGATGGAGCTGGAGGTCATTATTCTAAGTGAAGTAACACAGGAGTGGAAAAGCAAAAACCATATGCTGTCACTTATAAGTGAGAGCTAAGCTTTGAGCTCACAAAGGCATATCATACAGAGTGATATAATGGACTTTAAAGACTCAGAAGAGGGAGGGTGGGATGGGAGATAGGGATAAAAAAACAAGTCCAGGCAGTTCACCATTGAAGAAGGGTCTCCTCATGTCATGACTGTTATATCATGCTGCATATCCCTAAAGGCAGAATGCCCAAACTTGGAGAATTTTATTCCCTGGAGTTTCCTCTTTTTCCTCTTTGTCCATAACATGAATCAATAATAAGCTTCTTAAGACTGCTCTTGTATTAGATAATCATTTTTATTCTACAAAATTGTTGGAACTTACATCATCCGCAACAAATTAAAATTCTTTTTCTTCCCTCCCTTGTTTTTCAACCCTTTCTTCCTTTTAAAATTCATAACCTCTGGTCATTACTTTGTGGTTTTATCTGACATAAAACCACTTTAGCTGACTAAGGTGATTACTTGTGAAAGTACCATAATTATCTTTATTACATATTCCTGAGTTACATGCTTTACATAATTAGCACAAATATCTATAATAGAATAGAAAAAACACAATAGAGCGTCCTAGATAACGTGGAAGATTGAACCTATTTGTCTAATTTTGCTCCCTCCTGAAACCCTACAAAAACTATAGCAGAGAGATTTAAAGCGAAAGGTAAACTTATCAGGGCAGAGTGGACAAAACAAGAGATAAGAACAACATTTTGTAAATGAGAAAGCAGATGGACAGGAGGCATCTTAGCAAATGCAGGAAACCAAAATCTAAGCCTGCAGGGCAAAAAGCTGAGAACTAACCTGATTTTGAAGCACAGTCCTCAAAAGGCTTGAGCAGTGGCAGCACCACTTGGTTTGAGCGTAAAGGCTTCGTTTGAGGAGGAGGAGGGCTGGACCAGAAGGAAGAAGTTGGGTGGTGAAGAGCAAAATACAGAGGCTCAAATGACAGCTGTTGAGGGAGTGAGCAGGCCCTTCTGCCGGCTGCCCACTCCACCCTGGGAACTGGCCCCTCAGCCCAGGAGCTTTATTTCCTGCAGAGGGTGAACTGATTATACCCGGACTGGGAAATGCCAGGCAGGGCTTTTTGGGGCTACCGTATTAAAACAAGGAAGTTAGGCAAATGTTTGTGCACTGGATGCTGAATCCTTTCTGTTTTTCCTCCCACTTGACTCTCCAAATACAGAAAGTTATTTTTTTTTCCTTCTAGGCAGGAAGATAGAACAGTAGCCCAGCTGGGAATTGACCAGCCCTAGAAAAAAGACCTAAAGATACTGACTGATGCTAAAAGGTACCCCAAAATAACCCAGCCAGATAATTCTTCAATTAAGTTCATCATGGATAAACTCAAAGCAAACGTCTCAAAACTTCCAATCAGCTATCCAGCTCCCCGTAATAAACATAAGCAGACAGCCAAAGATTGCCAGGCATGTAGGGGTGTCACTAACCAAGAAGATAGAGGTGAAAATGAACCAACAGAAAGAAAAGCAATTTGGAGAAATCAGAAGCAATGCAGAAAGAAGAAAACTAAATGAAACAAAACCCCAAAAAGGTCATTAATATTTACAGGATGTTAAGAGAAGATACTACATTTAGATAACAAATGTTATTAACCAAAAAACAAAACAAAAACATAAGAAGCTTCAAAGAACAAAAATTAATTTTTAGAAATTAAAAGCATAATAGCAAAAATGTTGTGGTTGGAATGTGAAATACTGAAAAAGAAAGTTGAATAAATCTTTCAGAAAGTAGAGAAAAAAGGCAAATGGAAAATACAAGATAAAAGATAATAAAATTATATAACTAGTACTGAAGTTCCAATAATAGCAGTTTTTCTTTCTTCTTTTCTTTTTTACAAAGAGAACATAGAAAACGGAGTGGAAGAAAGTATAAGAAAGTACTTTTAAAAAAATCTCAGAACTGAAGAATATGACTTGACTTAATTGGCCCATGAGGTGTCAAGCATCATGAATTAAAGTGACCCGCACCAAAACATATCAATTTAAAATTTTGAAATAAGGAGAAGATTCTCTAAGTTACAAAAAAGGGTAAACAAAACAGGTCACATACAAATGATCAAGGGTCAGAATGGTTTCAGACTTCTCAACTGCATCACCAGAAGCTAAGAGACAGTGGTGGAATCACACCAAATTCTGAAGGAATTATTCCCAGCCTACAATTCATTACTAGTCATGATATCTATCTAGTATAGAAAAAAAGACATTTTTCAGACTTGAAAGTTCTAAAAACTATTACCTCCCCTGCACCTTTTCCTAGGAAGCTTCTGAAGGCTGTACCTTGCCAAAGCAAGGGAGTAAATAAACCAAGAAAGAGTAAGACACAGTATATGGCACCAGGAAGCTTGAACATGGGAGTATGGTAACAGGAATCCTTGGGATAATTGGGAACAGGATATCAGGGTAACAGTTACACAGCAGGAGAGGAGGGAAATCAGTCCTAACTGGAGCAGTGTGACTCAAGAGATAGCCTAGTGCTATTGTGCTTCCCTTTCCACCTCATAATGCTGTTAGAAGCTGTGTCCCACCAACACAAGAGAGTGCACCAAGCAAGAGGAAGACATGAGTCCCACGAGACAGAGAATCTAAACCCAGAGATGGGCAAAGGCAGTTCAGGGATGACAGCCAAATGAGGTCTCAAGATGGCAGCTGCCAGTAGGTGTGGTAGTAATAAGCTTAGACAGAAGGATAGAAGGAGAGTGGAGTCCTCTAGAAGGGCATCTTTTAAAAAAAATTATATATATCTATACATATAGAAATATATCTGATAGATTAGCTGGATGAGATTGGTCTGTGAATGAAATGTTTTAAAAGGTTTTTGGGAGATATAAGAACAATTGATAAGAAACTAGCAAAGAAAGTAAGCAAATGGAAAATCAAGGCAATTATTAACTTCAGGAAAAACAAAGGGTGTATGATGTTGAATATATTTAATCTAAAACTGTACCATGTACTGGGAGGATGAAGGAGGTGAAGCAGATGGATGGTGGTGGAAGAAAATGAAATCCTCAAGCCAGGAACCATGGCTTACTTCTGTAATTCTAGCACTTTGGGAGGCTGAGGCCGGCGGATCACCTGAGGTCAGGAGTTCAAGACCAGCCTGGCCAACATGGTGAAGCTTATGTCTCCAAGCTGTCTCTACTAAAATAAAAAATTAGCCGGGCATTGTGGCACACACCTGTAATCTCAGCTACTAGAGAGGCTGAAGCAGGAGAATCTCTTAAACCCAGGAGGTGGAGGTTGCAGTGAGCTGAGATCACACCACTGCACTCCAGTCTGGGCGATAGAGCAAAACTGTCTCAAAAAGAAAAAGAAAATGAAATCCTCAACTCTCATACTAGAAAGTCAAGTGATACTGTCTAAAACAGAGGACAAAAAGACAGCACAATTTTATATTTAGTGTAACTATATAGTGTTTAGGAGTGAAGTATGATGTTTGCAGCTTACTTTTAAAGGATATACTGAATGCATGTGTGTATATAATTGTCTATATATATAAGGTAAAAAAATTTTTTATAACAAAAGTTATGGATAAGAACATACGACTTAGAAAAATTAACATGTGTAAATCCTACAAACAATACCTCAAAAGTGGTACTCCCTGAAGACAGAGACCAGGAGTGTAGTGAAAGGTGAGTCAGGGATTGGTGTTTTTGTGAGAAGCCTTGTAGCTGTTACTGTTTTACTTTCTAAACTATGAACATGCTTCACTTAGATTGAAAACAAAATTTTATTTAAAGATGTAAAGAAAGGGGAATAAAGGACTCATGGTCCAGTTACATTCTACCAGTAACTACTTACATAACCCTGGGCAAATCCTTAACCATAGAGGATAACAGAGTTCTGGACTATTGTATGAAGAAAGTTCAATGATTTCAAGTTAAAATCATTGATTCTCTGATAAGACACAGGCTTATTTAGTTTTTCAAACTTTGTCTTTTTTATTACTTTAAATTTATGTGTCTAAAAGTCCAAAACTATTTCCAGATTATCAAATTGCACTTACTAGAAAGGTAATTTTCAGTGAGGATAACTTTAGCTGTTTATTTCACAAAAATTTGCACGTGTACTCAGATTTATCTTCCTCACCACTCAACAAGAAAACCTGGTGTTCTAGATTCCTAGGCTCTAACATGGAAAAAAAAATATGGAGCACGTGGAACAAAAATAGCTCGAATGTAGGATCACTTGGGGAATAATTTGGACTTACACAGTTACACGAAAAATCTCCAAAGTCATATTCGCCAGAATTACATCCAAGAACAACGTTTTATTTAGCAACTAACTGAGATGAATAGCAGCTTCAGTAGCTCTAAGCAAAGGCTCTATTCATCAAATTTAAGGACACAGGCAAAGGAAATTGATTCATTTCTGGACCTGATTGAGTTTCCACAGTTAGATGCATTGGAGGGAGACACGACCTGAATGCTCCAATTCTGTGGTTATTGCCTGCGTGTAATCTGGTCTGGAGCACCCCGCCCTTGTGTCCTCAAGTCCAGCCAGGCTCACCACATGGAAGACACTCTTATCTCCATACTATTTTTGGGATAACCAATGAAATCTTTAACAAAACGTGTAATCCTTCAGCGAAAATACAGCTTTCCCTAGGAGACGCCCGTACATATGAAATAGGAGATGCATGAAATATTGGAACGTCTTATGAAGAGCAGGGCTCAGCTTGGTATCTTGCACTTTGTTGGTGCCCTGTCATGCTTGTTGACTGAAAGGCCTCTTGTTAAATGTATTGTTTGCCACTGTTATAGGATTTATTTTCACCTTTCTCCCCATAATCTTGAGAATCTAATTGGGAGCCAGAAGATTCTTCTCCTGTGGCATGTTCTCACCACCACTTTCATAGGTCTTTAGACCACTTGATCACTGGTTCAATGTCTCAACCAAACTGTTAGAGTCTAAGCTCTGTGAAGGCAAGGGCCAAGTCTGTCTCATTCACACTCCATAAGGCAAGGCCGATAGCGGGTGCTTAGAAAATACTTGTTAGAGGAGCATTCATCCACCCGGCAATCCAGGCTTGGTTCTGGTTTTCTATTCTCAACATTCAGGAGGCTTGTTTGATGTTGGGATGCTAGGTTCCTTAGTTAAGTCATTAACTTGGGTGTTTAAGCCTTGCCCTTAAATTAACTTGGGTGTTTAAGCCTCGCCCTTAAGGGCACTGGGATTGAGCCGCAATTTGACCAATTAGCAATGGGACCTCAGACAATTTACTTAAACTCTGTGAGCCTTAGTATCTTCATCTCTAAAAAGGAGGTGATAATGACACCTTCTTCACAAAATTTTGGTGATAATTAAATAAGATTTTTGTATTTATATATGTGCCAGAACCGTATACATAGTGTCTAGGACAGAATCTAGCACATCATAAGTACTCAATAATGTTAGATCTTTTCTGTTTACTACCCAAGCTACTGATGCATATAATTTCTTGCACATAGTAATAAAGGGCTGAAAACTATTTTTAATAGTCCAAAAATAGAATTATTATATTTACTTATGATAATATTAACTAAAATGCTAAGTTCTTTTGGGAAATGTATTAACACATCCCATGCTTGCAAGCAATCTTTCTTGGTGCATACACATCTTAGATTAATTAAAAATAGGAAAATGAACTAGTTATATATGTAACTTGGTATATAAAAACCCTGATATGGAGTTCATGAAGTGTCCTTGGTTACTTAGGATTCCAAGAAGTCCTTTTTTAAATTTTTTATTTTATTTAGATTTGGAGGTACATGTGCATGTTTGTTACATGGATGCATTACATACTGGTGGTGATTGGGCTTCTAGGGGGCCCATTACCCAAATAGTGAACATTGTACCCAAGAGATAATTTTTCAACCCTCACCCTCCTTGGTTATTTTCAACCATCTGTTTTGATCCTGGCTTCCAACTCCAGAATCGTGATGGGTTTACAGAATTTTGGGGACTGATGTGTTTGCTGCTGAACAATTGTAGTGTGTTTAGCAATAAAACAGAACCAGTATCATAACAATAACATTACATATTCTGAATGGACTGACCTATTATAATTTTGCCTGAAACTCATGACAATTGCATATGTTTAGTCTGTGTTAGAGAATTTTATTGCTAATTACCAAATAGTACAAAATGAATAATTTTTACCAAAAAAAAAAAAAAAAAAAAAAAACTTGCCGGGTGCAGTAAGGCTTTGATTATTAGATGGCAAGAATGTTACAGTGGCATGAAATGACTATGACATTATCAAGAAAAATGGATTTATATTTAAATAGTCTAGACTATTTGTCAAATCCTATAAAACCCTCAACTGTCTTGTATTTTACCCTAAAAAATATTTCAAGAAATTATCAGCTAGCATACTTTGGAGAGATAGTATAGAGATATAAAGTCAGAGAAGAGTAACTACTTACCAGTCTCATAAATATGCTATAAGACCCTAACTATTTCATCAGACTTTACTTCTTTACAATCAAATTTATTTGAGACTGCTTATGTTATTCAAGAAACAGAGAGAGAAAGAGAAACTTGATCTTTTGTTAGTATTTCCTAACTAAACATTAAACCATTGCAACCATGGAGTAAGCCCTATTTATGTTTTCTTAAACTAAAGATGTTTTAATATCCCCCCATATTTTTATCATTACTTTGTTGAAAATATTGTGAAAACCTGCTGTATTAGTCCATTTTCATGCTGCTGATAAAGACATACCTGAGACTGGGCAATTTACAAAAGAAAGAGCTTTATTAGACTTATGGTTTCACATGGCTGATGGGGGGCCTCACAATCATGGCAGAAGGCAAGAAGGAGCAAGTCAAATCTTCCATGGATGGCAGCAGGCAAAGAGAGCTTGTACAGGGGAACTCCTCTTTTTAAAACCATCAGATCTCACGAGACCCACTCACCATCACAAGAACAGCATGAGAAAAACTCACCCCCATAATTCAATCACCTCCTACTGGGTCCCACCCACAATACATGGGAATTGTGGGAGTTACATTTCAGGATGAGATTTGGGTGGGGACACAGCCAAACCATATCACCTGCTTCAAGGAGAACTTATACACCACAAATACTCATGTGTCACTTGTGACTGTTTGGCATATAAAATGACTCACATTTCTGTCACCTGTATGTAAAGAATTTATGATGTATGTTTTATCTTCCTTGCCTAAGGTCACTTCTACAATGAGACTTGACATTCTAGAGTAAATTTTGTAAATGCTGCCTTCTTGTCTGAATAAAAGTGATCTATTGTAATCCTTTTATTACAATATATAAATTAAAAATAGAAAGTTGTGGCTGGGTGTAGTGGCTCACGCCTGTAATCCCAGCACTTTGGGAGTCTGAGGCAGGAGGATTGCTTGAGTTTAGAAGTTTAAAACTAGCCTGGGCAACATAGCAAGACCCTGTTTCTACAGATATATATAAAACTAGACAGGTGTGGTGGTACACATCTGTAGTCCCATCTACTTGGGAGGCTGAGGCAGGAAGATCGCTTGAGCTCAGGAGTTTGAGGCTGCAGTAAGCCATGATTGGGCCACTTCACTCCAGCCTGGGTGACAGAATGAGGTCATGTTTCCAGAAAAAATGAACAAAATAGACAGTTGTGGGTACACTTACCACAACTTGGATCTTGTAAAAGTATGAAAGGGAGCTTTCAGTTTTCTTACTGAGTATACATTTTAATGACTCAATAATGATAATATCTAGCATTTTATATCACTTTTACATGACATAAATATACAAAATATACATAAATATACCAAACAATATCTCATCTTGTTCCTACAATAATCATATGAAGCAGGTGGTACAAATATTATTAGTCTTGCTTTGCAGATGAGGAAACTGAGACTTGGAATTTAAATTTCTTGCCCATAGTGAAGTGGCTAATAAGCACTAAAGTCAGGACTCAATCTCTGGTCCTCTTACTCCTAGTTCTGTAATTTTCCCCCTTTTTAAAAAGACTGCGATGACATTCACATAACATAAAATTAACAACTGTAAAGTGTACAATCCAGTGACATTTAGTATATTCACAATATTGTGCATTCACGACCTCTATCTAGCTCCAAAACATTTTCATCATCCCTAAAGAAAACTGCATGCTCATTAAATAGTCATCTCCCCATCCCTTTTCTCTGGCCCCTGGTACTCACAAATCTGCTTTCTGTTTCTGTGGTTTTGCCTTTTCTGGATATTTCATAAAAATGGAATTATACAATATGTGACCTTTTGCATCCGGATTCCTTTACTTAGCATAAGGTTTTCAAGGCTCATCTTCACGGTAGCATGTATCAGTACTTCATTTCTTTTTATGAGTGAGTAATATTCTATTTTATACATATGTACATATCACACTTTCTTTGTCCAGTGATGAACATTTGGATTGTTTCTAGTTTTTGGTTATTGTCAAGAGTGCTGCTATGAACATTCATATACAAATATTTGAGTGCCTGTTTTTTGTTCTTTTGGGTATAGTCCTGGGGTGAGGTTTCTGAGTCATATGGTAATTCTATCTTTAACTTTTTGAGGGACCACTAGCCTATATTCTATAGTAGCGACACCATTTTACATTCCCACCAGAAATGGATGAGGGTTCCAATTTCTCTAATGCTCACCAACTTGTTACTTTGCATTTTGTGTGTTTAAAAAAATTATAGCCATCCTAGTGCTTGTGAAGTTCTACCTCATTGCACTGTAGTTTTGATTTGCATTTCCCTGGTGACTAATGTTGATCATCTTCTCATGTGCTTGTTGGCCATGTGTGTATCTTCTTTGGGGAAAAATGTCTATTTAAGCCCTTTGCTCATTTTTTAGTTGGGTTGCTGTATTTCTGTTTTTTTTTAAAGAAATTATATTTTCTCCTCCTAAAATTCCACAGTGTGCCTTTGGAAAATTTACCTCCTTGCTCCATAATAATGGTTATGTAAGAAAAATGTAGTTATCACATTCTTGAGATTCTTTGATATTGTAGACCTGTGTTTGTGTGTGTGTGTGTGTGTGTGTGTGTGTGTCTGTGTGTGGTGTGGTGGGGAGTTATACTTACCTATGAGTACATATAGAAATTACCACAGGAGGTGAGTTCCACAGGCGGAGTTGATAACCTAAGATGCAAAGGGTGAGATTATCCATTTGTCCATCATGGTGGTGCTGTCCTTAGGCTGGGGAAGTCGCTCAGATGAAAAGCCAGGCTGAATGGCAGGGACAATGGCAGGTGTGAGAATGTGGGCTCTATTTTACTTGGGCCAGGAGGAAGAGGCATTGTCTGGTGTGCTGCCCTGTGTCAGAGAATACCGTGGCACCTGCTTTGGAGTAAAAGGTAAGATGCAGGTGTCAGTGCGATTGAGAGTAAGGGAGAAAGGCAGACACACTACTAGCTGGAACAGCCTCCTTGGCCAGAGAGTATGATCTTGGGCCAGACAATTCTCTAAGGAAGTCTTAATAATTTGTATGGTGTTTGTATTTTGAGGAACAATTTCCTTTTTGTCTGTCTTGGCACTGAGTACTGCTCTTTGTGAAAACACCAGTCTGTCTCAGGTATGCTAGGGAGAATACAGCAAAGGGTTCTGGGCAATATTTGGTCTTGAGGAGGCAGGATGCTCCCAGAGCCAAGTGAAGGGGTGGCTACAGTGGAAATAAGGATGAGAAGACACCAGAGGAAGGAAGAGATTTCCTCTGAGACCCTCCCTGACATCCTTTATGTTTGGCCCTCAAAAGGTTGGATGTTCTTTTGCAAATGTGACTGGACAATACTTTGAGATGCTAATTTACAGACTTTTCTCTTCCCGTATTTCCCCTCTTTGCCTCCTTCCTTTCAATCAGATAGTTGGCAGTCATCCATAATCTCAGGAGAAGACGGCAAACTGGCTAAAAATCAAAAGCACATGGTAAGTTACTTGTTTTGTGCTCTAAATGACTAAATCTTTAGGGACACAATAGATTCTGGGTTTGAACAAAATGTTTGGGAGAGGGAGGAGCGTTCCTCTAAATGTGAAAAATATTTTCCTGGGTCAGGGTGGGGGAGAATTAAGGAGGTAAATGGGTATGAATGCATACAGAAGTGGGGGTCCAAAAGGGTCCTTCACCATGCTTTCCAGCAGAGCCTGGATGCAGTGAGGCCCCAGGGAGTGAACGGGTGTGTGGGAGGTGCAAGGACAAATGGTCCCCCCAAAATGTTCACGTTCTAATTCTCAGAACTATGTTACCTTGTGTGGCAAAAAGAGACTTTATAGGTGTGATTATGTGAAAGATCTTGAGGTGGGGAAGTATCCTGGAATACCCAGATGGAACTGATGTGATCTCAAAGCCCCTTATAAGAGGGAGGCGGGAGAGCAGAATCAGCGAAGGAGTTGTGATGATGCTGCGCTGCTGGCTTGAGGGGTTCCAGCCAAGGAGTGCAGGTGGCCTATAGAGGGTGGGAAAAGCAAGTTAAACAGATTCTCCTCTAGAGCTTCTAGAAGGAACCAGCCCTGCTGACACCTTAATTTTAGCCCATCGGACTCATAAAGGAAGTAATCGTTCTTGCACAATGAGCTTGGGGGCTGAAATTCCTACTCTCTACACACCAATGTTTTCACTTCTGCTTCAGGGGAGGGCATCCACTGTGGGCCACATGCTTTATACATGCTTGTTCTAGTTCATCTTCACAACCCAATGATGTAAATATCCCCACTATCAATTTAATTTATTCCTGAAAATGTGCCAGATAGAGGATTATTGGAATGGGCTTGTTCAAAAATAAACTGCAATCAATTTGTTTCAATTACCACCAAACATCTTTCTTTCTTTTTTTTTTTTTTTTTTTTTTTTGACGGAGTCTCACTCTGTCGCCCAGGCTGGAGTGCAGTGGCATGATCTTGGCTCACTGCAACCTCCACCTCCTGGGTTCAAGTGATTCTCCTGTCTAAGCCTCCTGAGTGGCTGGGATTACAGGTGCTCACCTCCACGCCTGGCTAATTTTTTTGTATTTTAGTAGTGATGGGGTTTCACCATGTTTGTCAGGCTGGTCTTAACTCCTGACCTCAAATGATCCACCCGCCTCAGCCTCCCAAAGTGTGAGCTACATTTTTCTTCTACACTGTAGAGAATTGTAATGCAGACTAACAACATGCATGTATGTTAAAGATTCACAACATATGCAAATGACACAAACAAAATGCAGTTCTCTAGGGAGAATGGCTGAGCTACAACTATGTTTTCTACATCCTCTAGCTTAGGTTCCTGTGTGCAGCATAAACTTTTTCTCTGTTGTGCCCATGAGAATTCCTTCAAACTGGGGTGACCATATAATTCATGGTCAAGTTGGGACAGTTTTTGTGAGTGAAAGGAGAGCTGTTAATAATTACATTGCGGCTGAGTACAGAGGCTTACCTGGGTAATCCTAGTGCTTGGGAGGCTGAGGTGAAAGGATAGGATAGCTTGAGGCCAGAAGTCTGAGACCAGCCTGAGCAACATAGCAAGACCTTTGTCTCTACAAGAAAAAAACAAAACAAAGAATCTCACCAGGTGTGGCAGAGTGTGCCTATAGTTCCAGCTACTCGGGAGGCTGAGGTGGGAGGATTGCTTGAGCCCAGGAGTTCCGGGCTGTAGTGCGCTTTGTTGATCGGGTGTCCACACTTAAGTTCGGCATCAATATGGTGACCTCCAAGGAGCAGGGCACCCTCAAGTTGTCTAAGGAGGGGAGAAGCAGCCCAGTTTGGAAACAGAACAGGCCAAAACTCCCATGCTGATCAATAGTGGGATTGTGCCTGTGAATAACCATTTCTTTCACTCCAGTCTGGGCACCATAGTAAGAATGCATCTCTAAAAAATAAAAAAAAAATAAAACTACTTAGCCAGGTGTGGTGACATATGCTTGTTGTCCTAGCTACTGGGGAGGCTGAGGTGGGAGGACGGCTTGAGCCCAGGTTATGAGGTTATGGTAAGCTATGGTCATGCCACTGCACTCTAGCCTGGGTGACAGAGTGAGACCCTGTCTCTAAAAATTAATAATTAATTGATTAATTAATAATTACCTTGGTATAATAGCTGAAACTGGAATTGTCTGGGGCAAAGTGGGATGTTACGGAATTTGAAAGATTAATATGTCTTTATGCATTTTGCTCTCACCTTGTTTTTGCCAGATCCTAAACTGCAAAGTCTTCTCTTTCCTTTTCCCTAACTTAAAAAATTTTACATTTTCTGAAATGAGATATATTCTTGTCATTTAAAAAAGCCACATTTTGTTTTCACCACACACAAGAAAGGTTACCTGTGAGACAATGAAAGTGTTAATTAGCTTGATTGTGGTAATCACTTGACAAGGTATACATATATCTGATCATCACATTGTACACCTTAAACATATACAAGTTTTATTTGTCAGTTATACCTCAATGAAACTAGGGGAAAAACCCCACATCTAGCATGAACCAGATACCTTCTACATTACTTAATTTTCCTGACTTGGTGAAGGACCCTTCCAGATACTGTTATGCAGTTTACCCTGACACTCACTAGACTGTGCATACCTTTGAGCAAGTGCTGCTCCTAGTCATCTTGGTGCCCCTGTATCTCAGAGTGCCGGGCACAGAGATGGTACTCAACCACATGTTTGTTGAATGAGGGAACACCATACGTGAGAAAGAGACAAATTTCACCTCCTTTACTAATTGGATGTGCTAATCTACTTTAGAATGTTTCCTTCTTCTCTCTAGATTGTCACATGGAATTACATATTTTTTCCTACTACTGCCTTGGTAGCCTCTGCTGGTACCTGTTCTAATATGTTAGCATGTGGCTCATCCTTCTATCTAAAGCTGTGGCTACTCTGTGGACCTTATAACAAAGAGAGTGTGAACTTCACATTAAATGTGATTCGAAGCTTCTAGATTCCACGTACATATTCAGCTATAGAAGCACCTCCTAAACATGGACGGAAATGCCTTAACACATGTCAGATGAGATTACAGCTCAGATTCCATTCAGGATCAACATACTGCCCGGCTGTCTGGTGAAGCTGTGCTAGTTTTTATAGTAAGAAAATAGTCTAATGAAGCTCTTGATCCATGAAGAGTACAAGTGTGCTACATGAAGAGAAATTGTGAGTAATTCATGACCCAAGTCTAGGATAAAATATGCATCATTAAAACCAGCATGCCTCAATCTGAGCTTTCAACACTTAGAACTTTGGAATCACAAATATTGGACTGTTATCATTTTCGAGCAAGCACACTTCAAGCATTTCAAATCCTAGTTTTTCAGAGGAATTGTTATAGAAAACTCCCTCTTAACTTTGATAGGTAATTGGATGTGCTAACCTACTTTAGAATGCTTCCCTCTTCTGTCTAGGCTACCACATGGAATTCTAAAGACACACATTCTCCTTTCTCAAATCTCTCTCATTTTGCCCACCATTCATTTAATTTTGATGGTAGAGGTCTACCCTGAATGTTATATAACATGTATTGCATTTCAATTCAGACAAAGAAGTGAGGATGAAGAATTTCAGCTCATTTTTTTTTTTTTTAATCTGAGGCTAAAATACAAACAAGAAAATGTCGGAAGGACCATTAAAGACTTTCTTTCTGTCAAGCTCATAGATGCTTGAATAGCCTCGATCATCTCAAAGACCCTAGGTGGGGAACAGTTATGCAGCATGTTTGTTGGTACTTGGGATGGAAAAGAAGGATGCTCATTTAGGATGCCTTAGTTAAAGAGCCCTGCCCACCGAGGCTAAAATGTCTTTTAAGAAACAACTCTAGAGAATGGGCCACCTTATTGTTTCTTCAAGAGCTGGCATCTTTCTGTTCCTTACTTTTCTACTGTGCTACTATGAGGTGCGTTAACTTCTTGCTTTCTTCTTCCAAAGAACCCGCTCTTATAGACCCAGAGACTCTACCCCCAAATCACATTACCCAAGAGAAAAAAATCTGATTGGTCAGTCAATCCCTGCCAGCACAGAGTTTGCCTCTCAGCAGAGATCTTAGACAAGGTCACCAAGTCATGTGTAGATAGCTGTGATTGGGTTAAGCTGCCATTCTTGGTCAGCTTCGCTATGGCCAGTGTACTGGTTTTAAATGATACACTTATATGTTACATCTGCTGGTAACAAACTCCTCACAAGGGAGGCCATGGAAATGGCAGGCACAATGAAATTTCCCAGCCCCTGACATTCTGTTCCTTTGGATAAGTGAGAGGAGTTCTTTGATTTTTGTCACCACCCATTTCTTTCTTCGTTAAACTTCCATCTGCCCTGGTCTACATATTCCCCACTCCACTCCAATCCCATAACATTCAGTGGTGAAGCTTTTCCTTCTGAGTGTGTATATTTGTTCATATTTGACTAAGAAATCTGGAAATTGAATGTATTAAATAAATAAAAGTTTCCTCCATTCTTCCAGGAGCTGATGTAGCTTATGTTATTTCCAAACTCTGTATTCCATGTAGAATTCGTGAAAGCCATGTAGTTAAAAATTAATTAGATTACTCTCTCAGGTTATCTGGGGCTTTGCTAGGGCCAGCCAAGTTTCCATTTCTTTCTTTTGTGTCGTTCAGATCACATAATGTTTTATGCTTTCATTTCTTGGCCCCATGATTACACACCATGGAGCTCATTTAGAATGTCCCAGCATTGCTCCTGTGTGAGATATGAATGCATTCTGCCAGTCCACAGACGTGTGCTGGCATTTCCTATTAAAGAGAAAATGGACCACACACTTCTGACTTGTGCTTACAAGGTCTTAATGGAAATTATTAGACTTTAGGGAAGACTTGCAAGAGATAATGGTAATGTAGTAATTTTATCAGGTCATTCCATCTGAGAGGAAGAATCTCTTAATTTCCCTCCCTTCATTGGAAGAACTGTTTATGAAGGTGTAGTTCGACAACTCCAAAGAGCTGTGTGAAGGCTCTATGGGGGTCTCAGGGGCAGAAACTCTTAGCTTCAGAAAGGACTTAGGAGTATAAACAGATACTAATGAAGAAATAATTCAATGTGTAGCTATTTATGACTGGCATCATGAAAGACAGTGAGCCCTGTATACATAGGCAGAGTGCAAGAATGCACTCTCCTAAAACACAGAGGGCAGGTGGACTCAAACTCTCTCATTTGCCAGCCCCACCCTCTAGCCCTGCCATAGTCTCTGAACTACAAGCCTCCTGTTGGCTTTGACTCTCTGGGTTTTGTCTGTGACAAACCTCCATGTGGTAGGAATTTAGGGTAAATGCATTCATTCATTTGTTCATTTATTTATGTGTACCCTTGTTCATTCATTCATTCACTAATGCACTCACTCTTTCATTTAATGATGATTTAACAAGTATTTGATGACAGCCTCCATGCGCCTAGTGGCATGTCAGGAACTGATGGTGTATGAGGGGTATGTGAAAATAAGGGTAGGTAACAATCCCTGTATCCCTGTACTCCAGAACTTTATGGGTTTTTGTTTTTGTTTTTGTTTTGAGACGGAGGCTCGCTTGTTGCCCAGGCTAGAGTGCAGTGGCGCCATCTCAGCTCCCTGCAACCTCCACCTCCCATGTTCAAGTGATTCTCCTGCCTCAGCCTCCCAAGTAGCTAGTATTACAGGCGTGCACCGCCATGCCCAGCTAATTTTTGTATTTTTAGTAGAGACGAGGTTTCACCATATTGGCCAGGCTGGTCTCAAACTCCTGACCTCAAGTGATCTGCCCACTGTGGCCTCCCAAAGTGCTGGGATTACAGGTGTGAACCACCGCACCTAGCCCTTTATGGTTTTATTTAAGAGACAAATCTAGTACATATTTTAGAGTTTAGTATAACACATGACAGTTCAGAATGTCAGTGCCAAAAAAGTGACCCAGATAGTATGAACTATAGGAGTTCCCAGAAAGGTGAACATAAGCAGGGGAGGTTACCAGGACAAAATGGGACTTGAGCAGGATCCTGAAATATAGGGGCTTTTAGCAGGAATGGAACAGAGAGAAGGGACCTCAAAACAAAAAAACACAGAATAAGCAAAGGCACAAAGTCATACACGATAATACAGTTTATAGAAGAGAGTAAGGAGATTATTCTGGCAACAGGAAAGGTACCATATTTGGAGTTACAAGGGATAAATGTCAAATTAGATGAGGGCCAGATACTGAAGGAATTTGAGTGAGAGAAACAACGTGTTTTGGCTTTATTCAATATAGGTTTGAGAACTTTTAGCACATCTGGAATAGAAATGTGATGCTGTTGCAAAGAGCTTACAGTAGCTCAGGGGTTCCACCATTACCCAAATAATCAGATGGTGTTCCTGGAAGTACAGTAGGGAGGGGAGCTCTGACACAGGCAACCCCCTAGTAAGTAGTGAGAAGAGGAAAGGGAAATGGATCAAGGAGGGAGGATAATGTCTGATTTTTCTAACCTTATGTGAAATGTTAAAAGACTTTCTTTCTTTCTTTTTCTTTTTTCTTTTTCTTTTTCTTTTTTTTTTTTTTGAGACAGAGTCTCATCCTGTTGCCCAGGCTGCGGTGCAGTGGCACCACCTTGGCTCACTGCAACCTCCACCTTCCAGGTTCAAGGGATTCTTGTGCCTCAGCCTCCCAAGTAGCTGGGATTACAGGTGTGCACCACCACATTCAGCTGTTTTTGTTTCTTTGTTTGTTTTTAGTAGAGACAGGGTTTTGCAATATTGGGCAGGCTGGTCTTGAGCTTCTGGCCTTAAGTGACCTACTCATTTTGGCCTCCCAAAGTGCTGGGATTAATTACAGGTATGAGTCACTATGCCTGGCCAACTTTCTGGCATATGTGTACATGTGTAAACTTGAATCAAACAGGAGTTGCCAGTGAGACAGATCCTTTTGTGCAGTGGCTTCTTTCAAAAGGGGAATGTATTGGCTCACATAGCTCAGGGCAAGAGGGGGGATTTAATGTACAACTTCAGTAATTTCATATAAAGTTTAAGACAATCACTTTTTCTTGTTCTATGACTAAGGTTCAAATAACTCACATATTTAACATACTACATAATCCTTAAATATTTAGCACCGCTTACATTGTCCAAATTCCCATAGACGATTTTAGAAAAGAACAAACTACATACAGATATAATAATGTAATAATAATACTTACATAGTACTATGTGCTGGGCACTCTCATAAGCACATTATGTTATTCATATAATCCTCACAATAACCTTATCAGATAGGTACTAGTATTCTCAACTCAAGTTTTAAAAATGAGAAAAAGGCCCAGAATGTCTTAATCCATTTTGTGTTGCAATAAGGGAATACTTGAGGCTGGGCAATTTATAAAGAAAAGAGGTTTATTTGGCTCACAATTCTTCAGGCTGTACAAGAAGCATGGTGCCAACATTTGCTCAGCTACTGGTAGAGAACTCAAGCTGTTTCCACTCAAGGCAGAAGGTGAAGGGGAGCTGGCTGTGTAGAGATTACATGGCCAGAGAGGAGGCAAAGGGGTGGGAGGGAGATGCCAGGCTCTTTTTAACAACCAGCTCTTTCAGGAGCACCCACCCTCCAGAGAGGGCATTAATCTATTCATGAGCAGTCTACCTCCATGACCCAAACACCTCCTATTAGGCCCTACCTCCAACATTGGGGATCAGATTTCAACACAAGGTTTTTGAGGACAAACATCCAAACTGTAGGAGGGAGAATTTTATACATCTAATAAGTTGTACAACTTGGATTCAAACCCAGTCATTCAGACTCCAGAGTTCATCCTCTTAACCACTATACTTCTACTGATAGTAAAACTTGACAGATGTCTCAAGAAAATTACAAATTAACATCCCTCAAGAGTATAGATGAAAAATTTCTCAAAATACTTCAAACCAAATTCAGGATGAATTATTTGATAAATAATTCAGGACTACTCATCATGACCAAATGGATTTATCCTAGGAATGCAAGCGTGGCTTAACATTTGAGACTTGATCAATACAATACAATGTGTTATAGAATAAAGGACAAAATCACATGATCATTCCAATAGACCAGAATATACATTTGATAAAATCCAACATCCTTTCATGGTAAACAAAATAAAATAAAATAACTGGGAAAAAAAGAAAACTGCATCAAACTGATAAAAGCTATGAAAAATTCACAGCTAACCTGGTAGAAGACTGATTGCTTTTTTCCCTAAGGTTAGGAAAATGACAAGAATGTCTACTCTTGCTACTTCAATATTGTACTGGCTCTAGCCAGGGAAATTAGGCAATAAAAAGAAACAAAAGACATCCAGATCAGAAAACAAAAAATAAAATTACTCTTATTCACAAATGACATGATCTTTTTTGGAAATCCTAATGAATCCACAAAATAACTGTTAAAACAAATAACAAATTTTAAATGATAATGTTCAGCAAGGTTGCAGGATACAAGATCAACACACAAAAATCAATTATATTTATATATGCAACAATGAACAATGAAAAAATGAAATTAAGAAAACTCCATATATTATAGTATCAAAAGAATAAAATACTTAGGAATAAATTTAACAAAAAGTGCAAGACTTATAACTGAAAACTACAAAACGTTGTCAAAAGAAATTAAAGAAGACAAATAAATGAAGACATCTCATGTTAATGTATCAGATGACTTAATATTGTTAAGAATATAATACTCCTTGAATTGATCTACAGATTCAACGCATCCCTATAAAAATCTCAGCTAGCTGTTTTTGTAGAGTTTGACAAGCTGTTCCTAAAACTCATATGGAAATTAAATTCAGAATAGCAAAGAAAAGAATATTGAAAAAGAGGAGCAAAACTGGAGAACTCCCACTTCATGATTTCAAAACTAACTACACAGCTGCAATAATCAAGGCGGTGTGGTGCCAGTACAAGAAGAGATATATAAGTCAGTGGAATAAAATTGAAAAAGTGTAGAAATAAGCCCTTATATTTATAGTCGATTGATTTTTCAAAAGGATACCAAAACTGCTTAATGGTGAAATAATAGTCATCTCAAGAAATGGTATATGCAAAAGGTTTAATTTGGACTCCAACCTCATATCATCTACAAAAATTAACTCAAACTGCATCATAGACCTTAATATAAGAGTTAAAGCTATAAAACTCTTAAGAATAAAATACAGGAGTAAATCTTAATGACCTTAGTCATAATATGACCCAAAAAGACCAGTGAGGAAAGAAAAAATAGGTAAATTGGACTGTGTGAAAATTTAAAACTTTTGTGCTTCAAAGAACACCATCAAGGAAATGAAAAGACAATGCACAGTTTGGGAAAAAATATTTGCACATTATATATCTGATAGGAAACATATCCAGAATACACAAATAATTCTTAGAACTCAACAACAAAAACACAAATAACCTAAGTTAAACATGGGGAAAGGAATTAAATAGACATTTCTCCAAAGAAAATGTACAAGTGCCCATGAGACACAAAAAGGACCAGGCACTGTGACCCACACCTGTAATCCCAGCATTTTGGGAGGTCAAGGCGGGAGGGTCCCTTCAGCCCAGGTGTTTGAGACCAGCCTGGACAACACAAGGAGACCCTGTGCCTACCTACAAAAAAATTTAAAAATTAGCCGGATGTAGTGATGTGCACCCATGGTCCTAGCTACTGGGGAGGCTGAGGCAGGAGGATTGCTTGAGCCTAGGAGGTCAAGACTGCAGTGAGCTGTGTTCATTCCACTGCACTCCAGCCTGGGTGACAGAGCAAGACCCTGACTCAAAAACAAAAACAAAAACAAAACAAAACAAAAAGAAAAAGAAAAAAGGACACACAAAAAGATGCTTAGCATAATTAGCTATCAGAGAAATACAAATAAAAATCACGATGAGAAACCCATACCAAAAAGAATGGGTTTCTTTTTGAGGTGATGAAAATCTTCTGTAACTGGATAGTGCTAATTGTTGCACTACTCTGCAAATATACTACAAATCATTGAATTGCATACAGCTAAAAGGAAAATTTTATAATATGTAACTTATATTTCAATAAAGCTGTTATTTTTAAAAAGCATGAGAGAAAATATTGATAAATGTAGTTATAACAAATTTAAATAGCAAACAAAATTCTGGAGAAAAAAAAATGGGCAACTCATAACCCAGAACCCAAAGAAGGTTAATTGTCTTAACAGAACAGGAGCTTTTATAAAACAAAAACACAAAACAAAACCACACACAATCTAAAGGGAAAAATAGGCAAAGGATATAAATCGAGTTTTTTAATAAAAAGAAAACTCAACATATAAAAAGTTGCTAATTTCCAATAATAAGTGACGTCAGTATTACAACCTCACTGAGAAACCAGTTTCAACCATCAGATTAGCGCAAATCAACAATTTTGATAACACTGTGCTGGTGAGGATTCAGGAAAAACTTTATAAAAGTTTTTGCCTATATTATTTTTCTCCAGAATTTTGTTTTTTATTTAAATTTGTTATGGCTTTTGCAATGCAGATTATTCAAAGCTTTTTATGTAACTAAATAAATGAGGAGCAATTTGGAGATTCACATACCCTTTGCACATTCACATACCCTTTGACCCAGCAATTCCACTACTGGGAAGGTATTCAGCGGGAACTGTAAATACTTAACAATCAACTCTCCCCACAAAAAAAAGGTAATGGAAGCCTTTTATTTGTAGACTTTGCCAATTTTAGTGGTGTAAGTAGTTCCACCACACCAATTTCAAGCTACTGTCCTAACATCAACTGATATCAGAATTCCTGGACTTTTCACAAATGGCTGTCACAAACCCGTCTTAGCACACAACTGAATATTCATCAGGAAATGCAAAAGAATATATGTGACAAATTGCAAAATTATGTGTAATAATAAGAGATTTGAAACAATCTAAATGGCTATCAATGAAGAACTGCTTATTAAAATACAGATGGCGAGAAACAAACAAAATAGACAACTGCTTAAATTAATTAGAGCATAACATTATAAAAACAAATTGAAAATCCTCTTTATTTATAAGTATATAACAATCTCTAAGCTATATTTTTAAATGGAAACAACTAAGATGCAGAGCAGTGTGTATCATATAACATTTGAGGAAGAGGTGTAACTATATATGCACAGAATATCTCTGGAAGGATATTTAAGGTACTAGCATCATTTATTTCCTCAGGAGAGGAGAAATGCGTGGCTCATCCACATACCTGATCAGCATGCTTCTGAACACTCTCCGGCACTCTGCGTCTATCTGGACTATCCTCTTGAGTCCTCTGTTCTGCACTCTAGCCACCTTGGCCTCCCCAGAATCTTGACTCCATCTCCTAGACTCAAGAAGTTGCTGGTCTCCACCTAGTTTTCTCTTCCTTGTGCCATGTCCTGAAGGCTGTCTCAATATATGTTGCTTGGTTAGGGCTCAAGTCCAGACCTGGTCAGTCAGTGTACTCTATTTCCTTAGTCATAATGGCTAGTTCAGGGATAGTAGTGATAGACCATGTTAGTCTAAGACTTAATTCTAGAATTTCTGTTGGAAGTTTTTCTTCTGGGATTGCTATCTTATTCTAGAAGAATAATATGGGGGCAACCACATGAAAGATTCTGCCTGAGATTAAATTCAGAACAGAGGAAGGCAGAACAAAGAGATAAAGAGACTGAGACTTCATGATGTTGTTTGAACCTCTGAATGCATCCGAACCTGAAAACCATAACCTGTTTTTTTTTTAAATATTTGAGCCATCAAATCCTTTTTTCCCCAGTAGATATCAGTTCAAATAATTTCTGCC
Organism: Macaca fascicularis; assembly: GCF_037993035.2. Taxonomy (NCBI): domain Eukaryota; kingdom Metazoa; phylum Chordata; class Mammalia; order Primates; family Cercopithecidae; genus Macaca; species Macaca fascicularis. Next base: position 129,659,863 of record NC_088380.1, read on the forward strand.
ACCTGCAGTTGAATGAGTCTACAGTAATATAACTAAACTACATCAGCCCTGCTTCTTTTTAATACACTTCTCAAACTTTGGGGATACATTACAGTGGTCCTCTATCGGTTTTTTTTTTTTTTTTTTTTTTGAGACGGAATCTTGCTCTGTTGCCCAGGCTGGAGTGCAGTGGCCGGATCTCAGCTCACTGCAAGCTCTGCCTCTCGGGTTTATGCCATTCTCCTGCCTCAGCCTCCCGAGTAGCTGGGACTACAGGCGCCCACTACCTTGCCCAGCTAGTTTTTTGTATTTTTTAGTAGAGACGGGGTTTCACCGTGTTAGCCAGGATGGTCTTGATCTCCTGACCTCATGATCCGCCCGTCTCGGCCTCCCAAAGTGCTGGGATTACAGGCTTGAGCCACTGTGCCCGGCCCCTTTATCTTCACACACACACACACACACACACACACACATACACACACACAGTCACTCACAGACTCACACCAACTTGATCCTCTCTCCTTTTCGTCAAGGAGAATGGAGCGGAGGGCTCATACCACCCATTCTCTATCTGGCAATGAAAAGACAAAGAGTGCCAATAATCATGCCACAAGCAAAATGGCATCTACACAAATGAAATACAACATTGCTAAACGTGAATGTACTTCCAATTCATTTTTACCAAGAAAAAAATCGTTTTAAAAATGCTTGCACTCACCTTAAAAAATCATTTTTTGGGGGACTAGCCCTGTAAAGAAACTCATGGAAATCTGTAAGAGAATGGGACCAACAGAAGATCTTGAAGGTGACAGAATAGCAGTGACAGTCCTAAACGGGAAGCTTACTGGAATGTTTGACCTCTACTGGCTCCAAGACAAACATTTGTTTGGAGGAAACAATTGTGAAAAATGCCTCTGTTTGAAAACATTAGCTTACGGAGCAAATAGTTGACTTTAAAATCTATACTTAAACTATTAGGTTTCTGCCAAATAAAATACTTGTCCACCCAAACATATGTTTCAATGAAAAATGCTTGCCATTGTAGACAGACCAGAAGGAGATGCCCAAAATATGCTCAAACTTTGCAACATTTTAAAAATCAAGTTGTTAACCACTGAATTGTCAAAATGGTAATTTTCCAATCAATGTTCCAGTATCACTTGTCAATTATTGTATTATAAAAATAGACTAATAACGTATTTTATGATTATTCATCTTTTAAAACATTCTATTTAAGAATCTGGCAGTCTTATCGATGCAAAAATAATTTTTTTTTCTTTGAGTGTCAGGAATCCTAAGTTGCATTTTTGCAATTTCTTCTTCTTCTTTTTTTTGAAGGGAGATTAACCATGTAACTTGGAGTCTTCCCAAAGATCTTTTCCTCACAGATTGGCACTCTTCGTCTTTGTTGTTTCATTCCAGAATGCAGAGTAGGAGCCCCTCCACTCCCTTCTCCCTTACAGAAAGGAGAGAAGACTAAGTTGGTGTAAGTCTGTGAGGGACTGTCTATGCAGGTGCACCTGTGTGTATGTGAAGATAGAGGACCGTGGTCATTTGTCCCCAAAGTCTGAGAGATAGGCATGTTAAAAAGAAGTAGGGCTGATGCAGTCAAGCTATATAACTATGGTTAACCTGTAAGGATCTTTGGGGAGTGTCTTTGCTTATTCTAAAACATTTTCCTACATGGTCTTTACCTCAGATGTATCTGGATCACTAGTCTTTTAAACTTCACTTCATTCTTTTTTTCATCATAGTTCTTTATAGTTTAAAAAGTGCAGCTCAGAAAATCATAGTTTGTGCCATCCAGAGCTAGGAAATGGCATTGCCAAGCTCACCAAATCACAGTCCAGGGGAATATGGGCTATACTGATGACCTTATCCTGGAGCCCTCAACTGTTTTTCAGTTACCCTAATCGTGAGTTGATTCTCTGACTTAAGCCTGAACATATTTTAGGTCACAACATTCTCATAAAAGCATCTTTCAGAATCTATGGAATATGGCTTCAGGACCCCCAGGGAGATGAGGTCCTGGTTCTTAGGGAGGGCAGCCAGCTATCCAGTCATTTTTCTCATGAATGGAGGAAGAAAAGTCACCTGGGCCTCTCAGACTGTGTAGGGTCCAGTTTTTGGGTTTTTGCTCAGACAGCCCCTGTCCTAGAACACCTTTCCTCAGTTCCTCCCTACCCACCTGAATGCACACAATCTTTATGGCCCATCTCGTTTGTGAGGCTTTGCTTGATTATCTCCTAAAGTGATGGCTTTCTCTTCTGAACTCTTGTGCCACTTGTTGGCTCTTGAACCTGGGCATCATAGAAAGAAACTAAGTCTCTGAAAGATTTCCACAGTATAAGATCATGGAAGGCAGGGGTACCACAATTTACACACTTTTGGTTTTCCTCACAGTGACCTGCATGGTGTCTTTATTTTGGTTTAAAGACAAGTTTTCCAGTTTCAAAAGGAAACTAAGAGTAGGTTACTTTTTTCTTTGAGAGGCTGTTACACAGAGAACATAGACTCACCGGAAACAATTCAATGAAAACAAGCCTTAGTGTCACCCTCTGACACCCTAGCTCAGAGGAGGGTAAGGGCATGCAGCCAGACAGGAAAGTGTATGATGAGGGAGGCAGACAGGCTTCCTTGGGTTCCTCTAGGTATATGTAAGATCTGCTGTGAGGATATGCATTCTCTTTCCTCAAGCGGCCCTGGGAAGGGGGAAGCCTCAGGAACCCCCTCATTTAGATGGTAGCTGGAAGCCACTCCTAGAGACTGTTGCTGGGCACTCAGGGGAATCTACCATGCCTAGGAACTGCCAACCCTCAGAATGTGAATCAACCATAGCATATGTTTCTAATTTCTAACAGATGCACTGTAACATGCTTACCTCATCCTGGTTATGACTGAAGTCCTATAGGCTTCAACTAATTTAAGCAACAATCTGGTGACCAACAGAAGACTGTGTTTGAACCAGGTAGCATTTGCTAGAAGAGCTTCAAAGGAGATTGTCCCAGAGATCTCTACCAATAGTCTCGTGCACACAGTAGGTGTTCATTAGATGTTCTGTATAGCTGTTAAATTGTAGGTAACGATAATTGGGCTTGTCTATTTTTACAGATGCTTGGAAAAATATAAGATTAAATTGCTGGAGAAAGAGTGGGATGGGAAGGAGATAGTGAAGGGAATGTGTGAGTTTCTGAAGGGATAGCTATTCTTGTCTAATTATTTCTCTTTTCCTTGACTTGTCAAGACAAGAAAAAAAAAAGTTGTTTTTCACCCAGTGGCTATTCATTAAATCTTTATGGGACTGAACTGCCACCAATATGTTTTAAACTCACGAGACCTTTGCAAATTATAATAGCTGATTTCCCTGCAAACGGAAATGATATATTTAGAGGCTTTCCTGGAAGAATGAACTGGCCCCAGGGATTCATAATGGACTGTAGAGCCTTTCACCTCAAGGTCAGTAGGTCAAATCCAAATCAGGCCTGAGGTGGCTGAGAGGCATTGTTTGAGTGGCAGCTGTCGGGTGACCAGGGTGAAAGGAGCTGGAGGCTTCGGCTGCATTTCAAGTGATGTGAACAGGTGCTGTCTGCCAGGGTCCTGGCGGAGGATGAAAGAGAGTGGTCACAAATCACCTGGGGTTGGTCTCCCAGACTCAGAGGCCATTTTTGACCTGGCAAAGTGAGGAGCTGAACTTCCAAGTACTTTTATGAGAGGAGGAAAGCTGAGGGAAGGACATGTCTAAACTGCCAAGGCCTCAGAAGAGGAGGGTGTGTCAGATGAATGGCGAGGCACCTGCTGCATCACCTGAGGCCAGAGCTGGCTTCTGCGAGCTAAGCATTTCACTGCCTTCTACCTTCTCTGCCTCACTCCTTGCTCGCTTTCTTTCCAATGGTGGCTGGCACTGTCTTCTGTCACTAAGTAAGGACGAACAAGTGAAGATGCAAAGGGATCAATGGGCAGACTGCAGTGATTAAAAGAAATGGTGAGGGTTTTCCAGTTTTCAGTTGTGCAATACATTTTACACCCTGCACATCTTAGACTCACAGGATGCAGGAGTGGGGTATAAAATATGTAATAGAGTGGGGGGTCAGAATTCAGTAGCTGCTTCATAAAAGCTCAGGACAGAACACTGCATTTGTCCTACCCCTTCTTTGGACTGTTGAAGAAATTGAGGTCCGGATAGTTGGTGGTGGGTCACTGTGTCAGGGTCTAAGTTACCAGCAAGTTAGGTGACTCCAACTGATGAGAATAGTCAATGGAGGTATTGAAAGGATATCAAGTAGTACACAGCAGCTTAAGGGAAGCAAGTGTGGCCAGTAGCGAGGAGGCAAATCTTTGACAGTTCTTCAGGAGAGGTCCCTTTTACTGCTTTAGCCACTGGTTATAGGTTAGGGCAGGGAATATCCTGCTCTGGAGAGAAAACTGGCATCTTCTTGCTTCAAGTCTCTATTTAAATTTCACTTTCTAAGAGAAGCTTTCCCTGGCCATTATATGTAAAACAGTATGTAACCCCTTCCACTATATGTAACCCCTTCCACCTACATGCACTCCCTTTCCCTCTATTCTTTATTGCTTTTCATGGCACTTATTCCCATCTGACCATTACTCATTTATTACTTACTATTTACTTTCAGTCTCTGCCTCCAACCCCCTTCTCCATGATCCCATTTCTGAGGGGTAGAGTGTCCTCCAGAAGTTGCCTGTACCCTTAGGAGAGGAGGTTCCCTTAGACTCCAAGTCTGGGCAAGTTTCAAAGCTCCTCCCTTGGGAATCTCATAGGGATGGGGGTGGGGTCCTGGTTTTTTTTGTTTTTTTTTTTTCTCAGCGCTTTCCCCTTTTGCCTGCAATCCAAGATCCTCAGTGAGAAGGCTCTTCCCTGGTCCCAAACCATGGAGGAAAGGAGCTTTCTGAACAAGCGAATGAACCGGTATGGAAGGAGAAAGGGCCACCGCAGGCCAGAGTCTCTGTGCTGTTTGGATACCACATTTTCAACCAAGTTTTTGCTGGCAGGCTCAAGGGACCTGTCTGCTAATATGGCTTAGCAAAGATTCCTCCTAGCTCTATCCAGCCGTTCTCTCTCCATTTTTCTTTTTCTCTTCCCGCCCCTCTCCTTTCACCTGCAGCCCACCCCCCACCCCCATCCATTTCCTAGGAAAATAAATCTCTGGGAGGAGGCAGGAAGAGTGGATCTCAGCGAACCCTTCTGAATAAATGTCTATATTAATGAATTATTAACTCAGCCACCCGTGACCTTAAACCTAGAAGCAGGAGCACCCAGGGCAGAGCGGAGAGCTCCTGAATCCTTTATTGGAGTCCTGTCAAAGGCAACCGACCATTTGTTCCACTCCCCCATCAAGAAAACATAATTAATATGAAAGGCAAACTTTTGAATTGTATGTCAAATGAAATCAGATAGAGGGTCTCCTGGACAAAACCCCCTTCTCTCCTCCTACCCCTTCTGCTGCTCCCTCCCTATCCTGGCCTCCAGCTCCATCCTTCCCCTCCCAGCTCAGGGTACAATGGGCTTCCCAAGGATAATTTTCGGGGCGAAAATGCTCGAGAAAATAATGAATTTGGGTAATTTATCGATCCTGGCTCCTCTTCCCACTTGTTTTATTTTAGAGGTCGTTAATCAATGAAGAAAAACACCACCGTGTCCCCCCGTTTGCATTTAATACACTCAGGCTCCTTATTTATTCCTCTGGAACAAATTCCCAGCAAATATTCACCCATCGATTTGGGAGCCATGGATTTTTATAAAGGTTTGATCGCTTTCTAAGTGGTCGAAGTGATTTGTTTCCGCGGTCTTCTCAGTATTGAAGGGGGTGGGGGGAGCGGATTTGAGGGGGTGCATGTCCTTGCCGTCGGTGGGCTCACTTTCTAAAAACTACTGATACGCGCCAGGGTGTCCGTGACCAAGCGGGCCCAGGGTCAACTGTGTGAGGGGGGAGCGCCCCTCAGAGCGCGCGTAGCGTCGGGGGTCCCGCCTACGCTGCTGCGCGCCCTTTTGCGCACCGGGAGGGAACCACGCCGACCCAGCCTCAGCCGAACTCCGCTGGCATCCGGGAAGCCGCTGTGGAGGCAGGTGCCCAGCCCGGCGCCGTGGGCCTGCTGGGGAGAAGCGCGGGAGGTCCAGACTCCCGGTCTATTCCCTTCCAGACTTCTTCGTTCGCTCCCGGGCCTTCGGGGCTCTCCCTCAAACTTTCTCCTGCCCCCTTCACGGGAGGTCCCTGTACCCTCTGGGCCTTAGGGTCCTCGGGATCGACTTGTGCCCAGGGTGGGTGGGGCGGAAGCTTGAATCGGATAACCCAGGTACGCCACCTGTAGACGTAGTGGGCGAGGGGGACTTCGCTGCCTTCTCAGCTTCTTCCCTGGCCCCCGCAGCCAAATCTCTCCCATGGTACCCCCTCTGGCGTCAGTCTGGACCGAGTGGCTACAGGTTTGACTAGGGTGGGCAGTAGATGCACTTGGCACCTCACCGAACGGTGTTTGAATCCGCCTCCATTACTCATTAATGGCGTGACCTTAGGCAACCCATCTAAACTTTCCGAACCTCAGCGGTCCCCATCTACAATATGGGGGGTTAATGATAATGCCTTCCCCGCATGGTTGCTAGGTGGATTAAATGGACGTAAAGCGCCTACCCGCGCTCGGCACGTCCAAAGCTCTCATTAACAGGTCAGCTAATCTTATTACGAGAGGAACCCTGCCCCCTCTGCTTCCCAGAGTGTGGGCGGCATGAGGCCACCGAAGCAGCTGCTCCAACTAGCATTTCAAAATCCTTTCTAATGGTGGCAGGGGGTGAAGGGGTAGGGGGGAGGCGGGGTTGGGACTGGTAGAGGTTCTTTGAGACTTCCAGTTCTGGGGACCATGCACTTGGAAGTAGCTGGGTTTGGGCAGAAACAAGAAGGCAGATGACGGGACCGCTGCCGGAGTCCGGACTTCCATCCCTGGAGCTCACTGTTTCTCCCAGAGAACAGAGGAGTGTCCTGGTTTCTCAGCAATGAACCAGGAGAGTGTGAGAAACAGCATTTGTTTCTTCTCCCGTGGCCCGACAGACCACTCTTCGGCAGTTCTGCGAGCAGATTAATTGAAGCGGGCCTGGAACTTCATCCTCTCCTCCCGATGGAGTTGCTGGAAGTCTGCGGAGACTGCCTGGTTAGCCTCCGGGACCACAGCGCCGTGGGTTTTCCCTCGTGGCGTCTGCCTTAAACTTGGGTGCTATCAATCTATCCAACAATGATGGATGACCTTGTCATAACGACGCCAGTCAAAACATTTTCGGTTCAACTCCGTTCCAACCAACATCGAAGCATCCTGCATGAGACCCGGATGAAGTCTAAACAGCACGTTTCTCAGGCTCAGACAACTTGAGTGGTAGGAAAAGAAAAAGAAACAAGCAGAAATCAGGAAAGAATGGCTATTAATTGTTCAGACTGGCAAGTGCTAAATAAGTTAGGTTGTTTGAAGAAAGATACATGCCGTTTCTTCTCTTTGAGGTATGGCCAGAACCCCGGCGATGGGAAAGTACCTCCTGAATTGGTCAATTTCACACACCCTGCCTGTGCTCTCTACCATCTACTACCGAAAATGCCAGGAAGAGCTGGGGGGCAAGTGCCTAATTCGTGGGCGCCAGACTGCATCGAAGGGCTGCCCTGGCACAAAGTCTGGGGAGAGGGCATGGTGGAGGTGGGGCTGCACTCCCACCCTGTCCCTCTAACGTCAGGTTTTGGGTAGAGAAACCTATGCATGACCTCCGGGGGCAGCCGCAGGCAGCTGACTGCAAACAGCCTCGCCCGTGTCCCATAGCAGTTGTGCCACCAGATGTAACACTGGATACTTGCTTCCGGGCCCCAACAAGGAGAGGGAAAGAGCCCTCCAGAAGACAACCCGAGAGGGGGTCGGCAGAACGCTGGGTGGTGTCCAGACTCTATCGCAGCCACCTCCCAGCCCCACGACCAGGCTTGAGTCCCTCCAGGACCAGCTGCTCTCGGTCCCAGGACCCTCGGTCCCACGCCTCCCTGCACCTACAAGCCTGCCTCCTGGGCTGCAGACAGAGGGTTTCACTGTAGCGCGCAACCCGTCCCGCTCCGACCCCAACTTTTCTCCCCGGAGGATTTATGTTAGAGGTTGAGTGGCGGGCGAGTGGACTCTGGCACCCAGAAGCACTCCAGGAAAAACTGAGCCGGGCAAAAGCGCAAACCCGGTCTCGGCAGCGCGGGCTTGCTCCAGCGCCGACACTACAGCGTGTGCGGAGATGCATTCCGGTTGCCGCATTTCCACTGCTTTTAAGATCAGGGCACTGAGCTGGGACCCAGAAAAGACATATCATGGGCAGAAAGAGACAACAGGCTAGCGGGAGACGTCACGCCAAAAAAACTGGGGATGGAAGGGCGGAGGAGTTTGTGCGGGAAAGGCGCACTGGCGGTGTGGGTCGGGCCCAGTTAGAACTTCCTTCTTCCCTCTCCCCTCCCCTTCTTCTGGACTGCCTCCCCTCCCCTCTCCGTCCGTTCGTTCTCTCTCTCTCTCTCTTTCTGTCTCTCTCTCTCTCGCTCCCTCTCTCTCTCGCTCTCTCTCTCTCTCTCTCTCACACACACACACACACACACACACACACACACACACACACACACACACACACTTGTATTTTGTGCTGTCGTAAAACCCACGTGTCCAGCCGGGAGGCTGCCAGAGCGTGGAGCCAAGGAGCCAGGACGCGGCAGCGGCCCAGCGCAGCAGCCCACGGCGGTTCAGTCCGGCGCCCAGGTCCGCCCGCGCTCTCGCGCCCTCCGCGGGTCTCCAATTTTCTCGCTCGCACGTCGGGAGGGCTCCGGGCGGCACAATCTCTAGGACTCTCCTCCCGCGCTGCCCAGGGGCATGTAGCGCAGCCAAGGCGCACACTCCGCACACCCGCACGCTCACCGAGACACACTCACGCACCCACTGGCAGCGCCGAATTTTCAGGTAAGGTGAGGCTCGTCTGGGACTTAGAGTCTAAGGCTTGGTAGATAGGAAGGTTGGTGGTCCTAGGTTGGGGGCGGGGGGCGAGACTGTTCCGCCTTCTGGCATCTGAGGCCAGCGCGGCTCGGGCGCTGCGCCACCCCGGCTCAGGTCGGCTCCGGGCGCTGGCTGAGGGCGGGGGTTGCGTCCTGCAGCCGAGTTCTACCGGGCAGCGCCCTCCTGTCGGGCCCCAGCATTGCTGGATTGGAGCTGGACGCTGCGATCGGGGAGGCAGAGCGGGGTGCACACAGCTCCCTCTGTGCGGCGCCGCAGCTTCGGAATAAACTTTGAGCCCCAGCGGAGTTGGGAAGAGGGAGCCGCGAAACCCGGCGGCCGCCGGCTGAACCACCGGCTCGGGCGCTTTCTCCAGGGTCCCAGCGGCCCTCTTCCCGGCTCCATTCGCCCAACTCACGCGCCCCCTCTTCCCTGCCCTCTGCCCCCAGTTCGAGGCGTCGGACATGCTGAAGCCCGGAGACCCCGGCGGTTCGGCCTTCCTCAAGGTGGACCCAGCCTACCTGCAGCACTGGCAGCAACTCTTCCCTCACGGCGGCGTCGGCCCGCTCAAGGGCAGCGGCGCCACGGGTCCCCTGAGCGCGCCGCAGCCTCTTCAGCCGCCGCCGCCGCCGCCGCCACCGGAGCGCGCCGAGCCTCCGCCAGACAGCCTGCGCCCGCGGCCCGCCTCTCTCTCCTCCGCCTCGTCCACCCCGGCTTCCTCCTCCACCTCCGCATCCTCCGCCTCCTCCTGCGCTGCTGCAGCCGCTGCCGCCGCGCTGGCTGGTCTCTCCGCCCTGCCGGTGTCGCAGCTGCCGGTGTTCGCTCCTCTAGCGGCCGCTGCCGTCGCCGCCGAGCCGCTGCCCCCCAAGGAACTGTGCCTCGGCGCCGCCTCCGGCCCCGGGCCCACCAAGTGCGGCGGCGGCGGTGGCGGGGATGGCCGGGGCGCCCCGCGCTTCCGCTGCAGCGCAGAGGAGCTGGACTATTACCTGTACGGCCAGCAGCGCATGGAGATCATCCCGCTCAACCAGCACACCAGCGACCCCAACAACCGTACGTAGCCGCAGCCCGCGCGCTCTCTCCCGGGGCGCCGGCGGGCGCGGGCGCGGGCGCCTGTCAGGGAGGCGGGTCAGATAGGAGTGACACGGGGGTGGGGGGGGGGAGCAGCTGGTCCTGGCCGCTGGCCCGCGCCTCCCGGATCTCTGACAAAAGTTTTCTGGCGTTGGAGAAGGAAAGAGAACGGATGGGACGGCCGGTGGCACTTTGGGGTTCCCTCTCCCTCCTTCCTTCTCCTCACCTGCTTCACAGTCCCAAGTGTTTGGGGCCGGAGTCTCCTGTGGACCCGGCTTAACAAACCTCTGCCCTCCCGCTGGACAGTGCCCGGGGCCAGACGGGTAGTGGCAGCGTGTGACAGGGGGTGTCTGGGACCGGCCCTGCCTGACCTTAGCCGGGACGAGGGAGGGACCCTCAGCGTTTCTGGGGAGCACGCAAACCAGGGCTTGTTTTTGCTACTCGCCACCCCACCTCTGGTGGTGACTGCGTCAGGTCATTTTTGGGCCGCGGGGTTGTGGGGGAACCGGCCGGAAGCTGTTCGCTGGCGAGGCCTCACCAGAGTAGGAATTTTGGTTGATATTGAGTCCGTTTCTCCTTGAAGGCAGGCAGTATTCTTAGATCTACTGTTCATTTAAAAAGGCGGAAAAGAAAAAAAAAATGACTGCTACTTACTGAGAAGAAAATTTGTGTTCTCCGCTGATTCAGCTGATCCCGCTTTATCCGCGCACCTTTGACCCCGCAAACATTCATAACCCATGTTGGTTTATATATTTGTTTTTAGAAATTACGGTGACTATAATTTAGTAAAAGACGCTTACTCCCCTCTTCCTCCAAGTTAATAGCAAATGCCTAACTAAACATCAGGATTCCTGTAGCTTCGGTTCCTATATCCACAATTTGAAACGCTTATCACAAGTACAGTTCTATTTGGCGATTTGGAAGCAAAACTCTAAATGAAGATCAAACAATATGTACTGCTTTATACCTGCTTCTTTTTGATAATTTCAGAAGTTATACTGTGTTTACACCTATACTGTGTTGGGAGTGTTAAACGTGCTTTCAGAGACTTCTGGAGATAACATTTAAAGTATGTTAAGAGCGTCAGATTGAAAGCAATACAGGATTTGAATGATCAGCATTCATTCAGCTATTTTCTTCATCTCATTCCTTCGTCTGGCTTCTGTATCAGTAAAGTTAATTAAAAACATTTATTTTTATTCAATTTTGAATAAGTTGCTTCTTGCAAAATGTCTACTGCTCTGTGAACTTCTTAATTCGTTTTAAAGCAAAATAAGTTCAGTTATAGCTTTTTAAAGGATTCCCTAAGTCGTTGATTTGAGGAAAAAACCACTGGGCAACTGCCTCGTGATTGAGGTCTATGAATATTTTCATTATGTTGGACATAGTTGTGACGGAGATAATAATTACCAACAAAAAGAGTAATCGTATTTACTTTTTCTTTATAAAGTTGGAGGGTAAAGCACTGGCTTAAAATAGTGGTTTCAACTCTTATTTTGCTGTGCAGTTGAGAAGACTTGTATTTCAGAGTTTCAGGAAGTTTTACAAAATTATACTCTCCCAACAGATTTCAAAAAATACTTATCTCCTACTGAATTTCTTGAATGTGTGTTTTTGAAGCAATTATTTTAAATTGTGAAATAGAGACTTTTAAAGTGCCTTGAAAAAGGCATGTCTTACTGCTAAGTGAAATATAGCCATTGCAGGCTGAGACTGCTTCATCAATCTTGCAATTTCACTTCTGAATTAAATATATGTTAGAGAAGTCACCAGCAGTACACCCCAAATCCCTGGCTGTGTGCTGAGCTCCTGTACTGTTCACAATGCAGTCTGAAGATTTAATACATTTTCACCAAAGAAAACTTAGACTAATCCGAGAAAGAATTAGGATACAGTCCTAATTAATATACGAGTATTGAACCAGTTTATTGCCTGGGTAACTTTTTTCTCTGGTTGGAGAGAATAAATTACAATTTTATTTAAATGATTTATGTTGTGTTAATCTTCTCGTATCTCCTGTTGAGCCAACTAGATTGTTTCAGTGTGTGAAGTGCAGGGGAAAAGACAGAAGAAAAAGAAAATTAGATTGTCCTGTTAGAGTTACACCCCACGTTGCTCCCTAATTAAAGGGCAATTGAGAAAGAAAATACAAAGCTGAGATACCGCTGTGTAATGCTGGGAGACCAGATCTCCCATTCTTCCAGGAACTTCTCTGGACAAGTAAGCTTAGGCACTCATTTGAAGCCATGGGATATACTTTTACAAAGATGAAACGTGATTGAGTTTAATCTACATAGGGGCTTAAAACAAGTCAGAAATACAAATACTGGGAAAGTCATTTCCTTTGGCAGGGGAAGTTGGCATAATGGTTATTGAAAGGCTGTGAAAAAGAGAAGCTTCTCCTCATTCTTGAGTTGTATGTGAGTGGGGGTGGAGGCAGAGAGAAGCTCCTATTAATTTATCATGTATAGATTTCCCTAGTTTTTCTTTTAGTTTTTTTTTTGTCATATCCCTCTAAAAGAATTCTGTGAAGTGACCACTTAGCATTGTTTCGTTTTCTCACTTCATGCTTAAAAGGATAGGTATTGAGTTGTTTTCTCATTTTCTCACAAGGTGAAATAAAAAGGGCAGGGTAGGGCAGGGGGTGCCTCCTTACTTCTCCCTTCCCTTATAGCGAAGTAACTTTTTGCCTAGGATCAGCAATACGTATCATTGCTCTGTAAGAAAAGAACTTAGGAACACTAGTTTCACCTTGAAACTTTATTGGCATCTATGACAAATGTTATAGTGACGGGGCTTGTAGCTCTCTTTCGTTCTAAAAGATTTTAAAACAGCAGAAACTGCAAGCTAGCCCGGGTGAGCTTCTCCAATATATTACTGACTCCGTATCAGTTTACCCTGGGACTGAAGTACGCTTTCCACCAGAGCTCTGAATGCTTTGCTGCTGCTGCTGCTGCTGCTTTCTCTTAAAAATCAAGTGGTGCCTCCTGCCATATAAATGGGGGTTGGGGCCCTTCCTCCCCCCTCTAATATTTCTGCCCTCATTTGCTGCTGGGCTGCCTGAAGTCATTGATTTAGTCAGGCTTCATCGGAGTGGCCTCTTCCCGGGTTCTGGGAGCTGGTGTGTTGCCGGAAACATTGTCACTTACTCTTGAAAAGTACAGAGAGACAGTCATGGGTGCGCCTGGCATGTCTGAGGAGCATCTCAGTTGTTCTCTCAGCAGAGCCCATTAGTTTTTCATGCCTTTTTTGTGAAGATGTGCTTCCCTAGGACCTGGGAGGGAGGCGGGAACTGAGCCACTTTGGGTGTCTGGGGGGAGAGTTGGACCACCTTGCAACTTTCCCAGTTGGGGGAGGGGTCTCTGTCCCCTCCCGATTTACTGGAACCCTCCTGCGCAGGGAACAGTGCTGGAAACAGCGCCGTTGTGTGCATGGGTGTGGGAGCAGGGCTTGAGGCTCCCTTACTGGGAATGCCACGCTTTCCAAGGGTTTAGGGAGAGGGGCTGGGGAGAGAAAAGGAAGTCTGAGCCTAACACTGGTTTGTCGGGTTGCTTGCTAAGGGGTCAAGGAAAGAGATAAAGGAGGGCGAGTGTTTTCTGACCTTCCCTAGTCCCTCCCCACCCAGGTGGAAAACGCAGGTCCTGTTTGGGCAACTTCCAGCCCTGTGGCACACCAGCAGGCTTTTCGTGCTACCGGGGAACATCCGCTGCGCCCCTTCTGCCCTGCGCCTCCTCTATCAAAGACCAGCAAGCACCTTAGATTTCAGACGTGGTCCGGGTGGGAGAAAGCTTTGGCTTCAGTGCGTGGGCTTTTGTGTTTCTCTCTCTCTCTCTCTCTCTCTCTCTCTTTGTATGTGTGTGTGTGTGTGTAAGCCCAGCCTCATCCCGTAACACACATGATTTAGCTATTTTACATCTTTCGTTATCTAGCGCCCTGAAACCGAACACAGAGCCATATATTAGATTGAGGTTAGAAGAGGTGGCGACTGTTTATTTAAGGTGATAAAATGGTCCATCAGCAGTAATCTCCATCGATATGTGCCACCAGGAGATGAAGGATGAGGGGACAAGCCACAATTAATTGCCCTATAGTTTTGTAGGAGAGAGTGGAGCCAGCCCAGACCCGCTTCGATCTCCTCTCGCGGCTCCTATTCATCATCTCCGCATTGTATATGGCAGCCTCGCAGGGGCAGGGGCCGGCGAGGTTTATCTCCGCGCAATATTCTCTCACCCTCACAAACTGGCGCTCCCATTTAATTTATTAATACAGTCATCGGAAGACAAATAAGACCCACATTTTCTCCCTCCCACCTTCTTGCCCTCCTCCTTTTGTCTCTCCCTCTTGGTCCCAGGGCCAAGCCGGCAGCCAGGCAGGGCAAAGAACGCCTAGAGCTTTTGCGATTCGCCGGGAGCTTTAAACTCGCCTAGAGGGAGAGTTCCTGAGAGGATTCCCACGAGCTGGGCCGCCCCGCAGGGTCGAGACTGCAATCAATTGACTCCCCTTCCAGCGGCCAGGCAAACCCGCCTCGCCTCTGGATCTACTTCTAGACCCTCTCCCGGGGCTTGGAAGACCCCTGCCGGGTGGAGGAGGAGTGTCGGGTGGGTGGCGGGGTGCAGTGGGGACGTCGGATCGTGGGTGATGTCGGCGGCCACGCCTCATGTTAGAAGAGAGCTTTTCGTGGGCAGGAGCGGGGTGGGACCTTCAAAACTCAGCCTTCGGCCCTGAGGCCTGGGCGCCCCACCCCGCCCATCGCTCCCCCTCAGCCATCCCATCTAGCCTATAGCTCGAGAAGGCAGTGGGGGGAGCGCAGGCTGGAGCCCCGGGGGCGTGAACCCCACGCGGGAGGTTCGGGACCGGGCACTCTGCCTGCCTACCCTCTGCCCAGCTGCCCAGCCCCCACGCCCCTCCCCGCCCAGGGCTCACGCGGCACTGCCAGCAGGCTGCACTCCCGGGTCCTCGTCGCCAGGCTGGGATCGATGGACGCCGGCCCCTCAGGTCTCGGCCTGTGGGACTGAGGGCCGCGACCTTGGCGGCGGTAGGGGAGGATTTACAGCCCGGGTGGGTAGTGCCGCCCAGGCGGGGAAGCAAGCTTTTCACCTACTCCTTGATTTCCTACGTACAGGGTGGGTGAGAGCCAGCGAAGGCCTCGGGCAGGTACTGGGGAGTGAAGATGTGGTGTAGCGCGCACTCCCGGCGCGCCTACACGTGACTGTTGGCCTCTCCACAAGCCAAAAACCCAGAAGCGTTTTATATTTCACCTTTCCTAGAACGAGAAATGAAATTCCAGAAAAGAAAACCATGGTCTGCTTTGCTGCCTTTACCTTAAAATAGATATATTGTAAAGATCTATTGCACTTTAAAGACATTGAAACAATACAGAAGGATAGGAAATTAAGAGTGAAAGTCTGCTCTTAGCTGCACTTGGCCTGGCCTTCTGATGCCAGTAGGTGAACAAGTCTGTAACCTAATGACAGCACCTTCCCTACCCTTAAACAGGAGCATTGACAGATTTATTCAAGATAGAAAAGGAACCATGATCTCTTATATTACCTAATGCTAAAATGGCATTTCAAAGTGTGTTGCTTAGAGCATATGAAAGAATCTCTCACAAATGTAAAAAAAAAATTATGAATAACAATTATGAACTTGTACAAAAACTCTTCCCCTGATTTTAAGAGAAAGTATGAACATTTACTTGCTTCCTTGTTAGGAACTTAAGTAGTTGTGTTATGTATTGCTTGCCCTGGAATGCTCTGTGTGTGTATATATAATATAATGACATATATACATTTATATATAGTTTGGGCATATAGCCTACTTCTCTTTCAAACCTTTTCATGTAGGTGTTTATACTCTGCTAGAATGTTTGTCTTGAGCATATTTGTCAACCCCAAGAAATGTTACTTGTTTTGAATATCCTCAAGCTACCCTGAGACTCAGACATAAGTTAGAACCCAAATGTTTCAGGTGGGGGAATTTTGTGTATTAAAAAATAACATTGGAATATAACATGTATCTTGATGGCAGTTGGTCAACTTTTCTGGCAGAATATTTTGATATAGCATGAAGTGGTTCACGAATTAAGAAGACCTTTGTTGGGTGCACTAATTAAAGTTGATTGACTTTGTCTAGCCTGCTGTGGACCTAACACACAGGTAGTCTTCTAGATATTGGTAGAGCCTCAGTTATTCACTCTTAATAGTAGCATAATGCTACTATTAAGTTTTTCAACTCTTTATGGAGACAAATGAAACAATAAGTTGAAGACGGCTTTAGAGGACTTCTTGGAGAAAGGCCTTAGCCACAGTTTTATTATCATGCGTTACAAATATTAGAAGTATGCTTTTGTCTTTGAGGGTAGTGGTACCTATGCTGATGTAGTTGATGGGATGACGTGTGGAGAACCATGTTGGAAGTTGACAATCTCTGGTACAAGCTGCTAGGGAATGAACACTAAACACTCTTGCTTCTCACCATTTGCATCATTGAGTTGAGCAGGAAAAAAAAAAATAAGTTAGGCAACTCCCTGGAGTGACTTATTTCTATTTCCATGGGCATATTGCCTTTGCTTATTGTCATTTGCTTTTACCTATTTTTGCAAAGGTGCTGAAAGGCTGTCTCTGAGGTCAGACAATAACATTCAAAATTATAGACATTATCTATGTATTTTCCTATCCATTCTCTTACTTTAATGTCTGAAAACACAAGAGTGTGGGAAAGAGGGAAACCTCTATAACTCAATCATGCTACAGCAATTTTCATGGCCCCCAAATAGTTACTTCAGTGAAATATTTCAATTCAATTGAGTCATGAGTTTGAATGTTAAATTCTCCCAGCTTTCATTAGTCTTTTAAAAAATCTCTGGGTTTAGGGGCCTTGCAGTCAGGCAGCTTTGGCTGTGAATCCTTTTTCTGCCACTTTCTAGCTTCTGGTTCTTGGTGGAGTAACAGGGCTTGGAAATTGCTTTATCTGCAGAATGGGAATCGTGATACTTAGATAATATGCTGGTTGTTGGTTCCAGACAGGTGTCTCACACATAGTATGCACTGTAATTGTGTTTATTGTCTTTCATGTAATTCCCAAAATGTCTTGAAGTTTTTATTTTCACAATCAATAAGCTTGAGAGGGTGTGTGAAGTGTGTGTGTTTCAGAGGGGCTGACATATGGATAAGTGTGAGAATACTCCATCCAGGCCCTGGGGTCAAAAGCAGAGTCTGGAAGAATTTTAACAACAGTTCGTGTTGCTGGTAGAGGAGGGACAGAAAAGGGCATTTGTGTGAGGGAGACCCAGCGGCATGGACACTTCTCTACTTTGGGAAACAAGTTGTTGCTTTTCACCTCAGAGGTCTGGGGACATTTCTGAGAAGCTTGCGACCCTAATTCTTCAGCTCTCTTGGGAGGAGTGGAGTAGTAGCTGCTGACTGAAGGGAAGGCTTGGCTGGCTAGAGCCCTCTCCAGTGAGACAGGATGCTTACATAGTCAGCCCTCCTTTGCTGCGAAGCAAATGGCAAATCGAGGGTTTCCTTACCATGCTGGGTTGCGATTAGGTGTTCCTTACACAAAAGTTCCATGCGGACTCACAAGTTTCTCGGGCGTTTCGGCCATTTCAGCGCAGATAAGGCACATCCAGGGTGATCCACCAGGCCTGGCTGCGGCCAAGGCCTACGGCAGGTGCCTGGATGCCACGAGGGCCACCCGCCGCCCCGCGCTGGCACATCCACCGGTGGCCAGCTTTCACCGTGTCCGCCAGGCGGGACTCGCCAGGTGTCAGGCCCAGTGCCATAGGCCTGACACTTGCGCGGGGTCGCCGTGGCTCCTCAGGGAAGCTGGGCCAAGGAGGCTGGGTCGCGCCGGCGGGCGCCGAGGCCACCTTCTCCGGGCAGGCCCTCAGCGCTGAGGCGCAGACACGGCGGCTCCTCCAGGCCCATTAATAACCCGGAGGGCGCTGCGATCCGACAGCGCAGTCGCCACAAGCTCTGTTTCCCGTGGCCGCCTGCCCCCTTCCCGCCCAGTTCGAGTGGAAGGATACTGGGCGCCCACTACCGCCCGACCCGGAGGGTGGGGGTCCCTCTTGCGCAGGCTGCTCTAGGGAGTGTCAGAGAGAGAGAGCTTCATCAACAGCTTCACCCATTGCATAGCAAGACAGAATCGCGTTTAGCCTGGAGAACAGCCGTCAGGGCAGGAGTTGGTGCCTTCTCTAACAATTACGCTGATCGTTAAATTTGCTATTCGTTTCTTTCCGGTGTCTAGGAAGAGCGTATACACCAAACCCTCCAGAACAGCACCCCCGTCCCACCCTGCCCCACCTGTCCCCGCCCTGCTTCAGTGCCTGGGGGAGAACTGACTGGTCGCTTGAGGGACCCCAGTGCGGGCGCGCCTTTGGAGTCCTGGGGCTGCGGCTCCTGCTCTACTGGGCTGCAGGCCTGCTCTGCCCTGTCCCGTGGGCGTTTGGGAGGCAGTCGAGGAAGACTCCGAGTCTCTGGGTCGAAGGAAGTGTGAATGGCACCCGCGATAGACTCCCCCCCGCCCCCCGTCCGGTGAATTTAAATCGTCTCCTGTGTAATTGTAAAAAGAGGAAAGCTAAATATCCAGACGAATAGTATAGAATCTCTTCGAGTTAGCAGACTGGGCAAGAGAAGGGCTTTTTTTCCCGCAATACAAGGATAAACACATCCTGAAACTCCGGATAGAAACCTTAGGAATGGGCGAAAGGGTCAGAAGCAACGAGATACAGTGGGGAAGAGAGAGACAAAGACAGAGACAGAGGGAGAGATGCAGAGAGACTGAAACGGGAAGGAGAAGTCTGGAACTATCGGTTCCGTGGAGAGCGGACATGCTATCTGCTCCCAGATCCGAAGGCTTTTTGGGGAGCCTAGAGTCCTGGCCCGGTACCAGGCAGATCTGGGCTCGGCGAATTCCAAGGGAGCGGCGAGGGTTCTCTTCTCCTCCTCCTCTGAGTTGCTTTGGTGCCCCCAAGGCATCACCTTCCTCGAAGGTGGCTTACCCAGGCGGGCGATGATGCTGTTGTCTCGGGAGTTTACTCAAAGATGGTCCCCTCGGAGCGGCCGGATTAACCCGCTCCCTTCCCTTCCTCCTCCTTGTCTCCCGCAGGTTGCGATATGTGCGCGGACAACCGCAACGGCGAGTGCCCTATGCACGGGCCACTGCACTCGCTGCGCCGGCTCGTGGGCACCAGCAGCGCTGCGGCCGCCGCACCCCCGCCGGAGCTGCCGGAGTGGCTGCGGGACCTGCCTCGCGAGGTGTGCCTCTGCACCAGTACAGTGCCCGGCCTGGCCTACGGCATCTGCGCGGCGCAGAGGATCCAGCAAGGCACCTGGATTGGACCTTTCCAAGGCGTGCTTCTGCCCCCAGAGAAGGTGCAGGCAGGCGCCGTGAGGAACACGCAGCATCTCTGGGAGGTAAGTGGCCCGCTGCACAGTGCCTCGCCACCCAGCAGGAGCCTTGGCCGGCAGGGAGCCTGGCCTTTGGCGATGGCAACTGCGAAGAGAGCCTCCCTTGGCTCCCGGAGGGTAGCGGAGAATAGATTTCTCTGGTCTTGTAGATGCCTGGTGTCTGAGGCACCTGCAGTAAGGAGGCTGACAGAACTGGGGCTGACACAATAGCCAGGGAAACAGAGCCTACAGGTGTCTGAAGACAGAGTCACCTTAACCTACCTCCATTCCAGCTAGAATGGATTTGACTGTTGGTCTCTCTGAACTTTGAGAAAAAGAGAAAACAGCTGAGGAGATGGAACAGAGGAGGGTGGGCATTAGAATGTTTGAGCTGGGTGACCTTTATGTCCCATTCCAAGCGCTTCCAGTGTGTTTCTGTGTAGTGAGCAGAAAGGAACAGAAGCACAGAGGGGAGGAAGGAGAGACTGGCCCCTTTTCTCAGATAAAAACAATTTTGTCAGTGTTGAACGTGAGAGACCACATGTTTCACAACTTTCAAAGGACCCAAAGTAGGCAAATTATATTGGGAATCAGAAATCACAAATTCTGCTGCCTCTCTGATGAACGGAAATTATGTAGTCTTCATCAAGATGGAAAATTAGAACGTGGAAACACTGAATACTTTGGTGTAACCCAGTTGAGGATAATACTTTAATGGCACAATCTTACCTGAAGCAATTATTTTAAAATAACCTATTTGAAAAATGTCAGCCTGAGGTTTCTCCCAAAACATCATGGTGGATTATTGAGGTTCACTTCTGAAGAGATAGATGCTTAGCATTAGGTAATCCTCCTACCAATCTTAGACACCTCCATCCAAGGAAAGTTGCTTATGTAATACAAGATGCCAGAAGTCATACCCTCAAGCAATATGTAAATCTGACTAACTGGGCAAGTGGTAGAATAAAGTGGGAATAGCTAGAAAATCAAGTTTCTTAAATGCCAGGGGCCAAGTTGACATGAACCCCTGGGCTCCATTAATGGGTCATTTCTGCAAGAGATTGCCTCTCATACTTGGCTTGCTGGCCTGTCAAGATGATCTTTTTCACTGTGAGCTGCCTTATATTCACTAAATAAAACTCATGGGACTCATTAATCTACTCAAAGTTTTGATGAGTGTCCACTCTGACCAGCACTGTATTAGGCCGTGGAGATACAGTGTGAAAAACAGACCTGGTGTCCAGAACCCTCCCGTGACTATTGGGGATGGGGTCCTGAGGCCTGTGTCTGCAAAGCCTGTTTTGATGGAGGAGGAGCTGAGTGTATGAGTCAACAGCCCGGCAGCCCAAAATAAGAACATGGAAGCCAGTGAGCTACCTACCCTATAGTTATCTCCTGCAGTGCCCCGGCTTAAAGCATCTGGTTTGGAAACATTTTGGTTTTGTTTCTGACTAATTAGTTGTAACCTCCAATGTGGTTTAAAGTTTATAAAACACTTTCAGGTACTTCTTATGTTCCAGTGGTGTTATTAGGAACTCTAATATCGTATAATTAAAGGTCTGCCAATATTTTTCTAAGAAAATCGTACAGCAATTGTTCAATAGTACAAATTTACTCTACCTGAATATGTTAAAACTGAACACTATTATATTGCACTTTGATGCCTATCTATTTTTAGAGTGCCAGGGGACAAAGACATAAACATGAAAAAAAATCTCACAGTTCATTGTGGGTTTTTCCCCCCCAGAAGGCTTTGAATGATTGGGACGTTGGCAGGAGGCCACTAAACATATAGACTGTAATAATGTATATTAACACTGAAAACTATGGAACCTTTCTTTTCTACCTTTACTTGTACTTGATGAAGTTGAAATTTTGTTGTAGTGAAGAGAGTGGGGAATTTAGCCAGTGTTTTTCTTTTTCTTGGTACTTCAGTAGATATAAAGTGAATTTTATCTATTGTTCAGGGCATGTGAGTTGAATGCGCTGGGGTGGTTCTTAGAGTTGGTTCTCTGTTAGAAAAAAGACTTGCTGGGTGTATGCTTGGATGATCTACAGGATCCAACTCCTAAATTCAGGACATAATCTATTTTTTAATTATCTGTAGCAACAGTTAGAATAAGATACATTTGGGAATTGAAGGGGTATTAAAACTTCAGCCATACAAAATGTGTCAGTTTCCTGGGAGATCACGTGAAATGCGACTAACTGGGGCCAGGTAACTTAGTGCCAATGTCCATTTGTAAAATAAAATACTTACTTTATAAAATAGGTTTCAGATTTTTATTAGCATAATGATTTTTAAGATATAAAGTATGGGTTTAAAATTTTTAAGCATTATAATTTATTTTTATGAAACATGACTGTTTGAATTGTTACATTTATAATACAATATTCCAAATGTTAGATTGTTCCTTAACTTTTAGTTCCTTCTGTAATACAATATTCCAAATGTTAGATTGTTTCTTAAATTTTAGTTCTTTTCTTTAGTTCTTTCTAAATTTTATTCTGAAATTTTAAAAATCATCATATTATTCATATTAGAATCAGTGAGTGGAATACATTGTAGGTATATAGGAGATGTTTGGCAATAATTGTTTAATGACTCATGTAATAATTATCCATTTCAAAAACTTTTTCTTTTAGATGTCTTCCAGAATAGCAAGTCAACAAAGTGTATTAAAAAGTTAAAAACAGTTGAATCATGATTATTTTATTTAAAAGGCAACTATAATCATTTGTCTTCTGCACATTTTTTCAAGTCATTTGCTAATGAAGAAATGTCTTTTTATTTCAAGTTCAATACTCAGGTCCTGATGGATCTTACCAGGGTTACTTATCTTTATTTCAGTACAATAAATGGATTGCTAATCTTTTCCCGTCACGGTTTCCAAGTAGATGATGGATTTTTGTTTCAGTTTACAGTTCATTGTTTTTAGTAAAGTTGTACTTTATTATACACATGAAGGCTTATTGCAGAAACAATCAGATTCACCTTAGTTACTCCTTTTATTTAATCATTAAAAGCTTGATTTTCTTTGTAGAAAAATGACTTTTTGTTATTTAATATACATCAGCCATGGAGAGCTTGTTTGGTTTGTAAGCATGTAATCATTTTTTTCAGTTAATATTTTCTTTGTGTATAATCATAGTTCTTCAAAATACAGCAATTTAAAGAAAGTTAAATATCATTTCATTACATTCAATATGTTTTGACTCTTCAGGGTGTTTATGGGAAATTCCAAGAGAGTTTTGTTTTTGTTTTTGTTTTGCAATAAGCCAAGGTAATTTTTTAGTTTTTATAGTTTAAGAAGATTACAAGCTAAAAGCCAAATCATTAGTCATTTATTTTTGCCAGTGTCTTCTAGAATCAGAATTTTAATGTGTTTTTTAAGCAATAATAAATTCAGATACTTTAAAACAAAACATTGCAGGATGCATCAGACAATGACTTGCCTTGGTTATATATATTTATTCCAAGACTTGGATGCATGATACATTTCTGGCTATTTGGACTTAATATGAAATAAAATCTTTCTCAATATTTTCCAAAGAAAACAATCTTTCTCAGCAATTAGGTCTTATTGATGAGAATGAGATAATTTTATCCTAATGTGTTTTCCAATAAAGAAGTGAAAAGGCACATTTGATTCCAACATTTATGAAAACATTATCTCAATTATTAATGTGCCCCCTTTCCCTTGAGATAAATTAATCTAGTTGCACATGGTTTCCTCTTTCTGCTTAACATCAGAATTTAATATGACTGGACCTGAGGAATGTACCCAGTGTATACTTAAAATTCTACTGGAATAAAATACGGAAGTTTAAAATAAGGTTACAGTTTAAGATAGGCTAGAATTACTCAGGCCTTTCAACTCAGTGTCTGACTTGACAAGAAATTTTAGCAAGAATGACAAAATAAATTGCACTTATTTTCACCCTAGAAAAATTATCCTGCTAATTGAAATAATGTAGGGACTTGTTAGTGTTACAGTTAAGATACTAGAAAGGGCTTTAATTTTACAGAACCTGTCTTCTCTTTGCCTGAGTAAATTTGAGTGTCTCGTTTTCATTTGCACTATGTGGAAACCTTCATTATTTTTCTTTAGAAAATCAAGGGGGATAACATAATGTGAGCCTTTCTGTGATTTGTTTTGTGCCATAATATTTTAGATTTAATAAGAGTTTTGCTGTTAAGCAAATGGTCTATTTTTCATCATTACTGTTTAGCTTAAGTCAAGATATATTAATGAAAACCAATATTAAAAATATATTACATATTGCTAAATGTTTATTTTTCAAAACCATCATAGGTAGTTGGTTCTAGAAGAAAATAAATTGATTTCATATTTTAAATATATGTATGTTTCTATAAATGACTCAATTTCATATTTACAGTACTGTACCCACTTATATGTATTTAGATGTTGAAAAAATTATTCTAAATTAATCATTTTCAATTAAATTAGAATCATTTAAAAGTTGTCCCAGTGATAGTATTGTAATTATATATTCCATATTCTGTTTTATAGACTTTGGCTCATTTTGGCGTGATTCACCAAAACACTAGGGGATAGAATTATGTAGTTGTCGCAATTATATTGAAGTAAAAATCATGTTTTTCAGCAATTTATCATTTAATAGAGTAGTCTGCCTGTCAGTTTGGTTTTGAATATGTCAAATTTGTGAAATTCAAATAATTTCTCCTTAAAAATAAACCATAGCAATGCTACTATTATGTTTTAAATTATGCAGAGTAACAGCTGGTGTATCTCTCTGGCTTTGCCTCATTTGATTTGAAGATGTCTTTTATAGGGGTGCCCATTTGATAGAGTGTGAGCATTTTGTAGTTTTACATAAACTGTAAAACCATCTGCCGCCTCTTGGAATGGTTTCCAGCATTGTGTTAAAAGTCAAAACTTAGTACTTTAAGTTGCTTTGAAAATGTCCATTTAAAGTTCTGGTCCTTTTGGTTTATGTATCATGCTGCACAGTGCCACCCTTGGTTTTCTAAGTCCAAAAATAATTCTGCTTTAAAAAATATTATAACAGCCATTTGGACATTCTCACATCAGTGAGGTTTAATCCCAACATGCATGTGACACTACAGTGCTTTAGCTACAAATAGTTTATAAAGACTGATGAGTTCTGTATCCACAGGACTATTTTTCTCATTAGTTCAGTTTATCTATTTTTTACAAATTGCATCTTTTATCGATAGCATTTTGTCAATATGAAGAAAATAATTCACAAATATTTACTGGTCCATAACTGCATATTTTCTTACACCATGTAATTTTTTTTGTTTGTTTGTTTTCCCACACTGACTTAAAAGGAAGGTATAAAAAGAGAAAGAATCTTAGAGGTTAGTGGGTAAATGAAACCTGCCCTCCCCAGTAACTGCCTGGCAGCAAGTGATCTGATGGAAATGTCATACGATAACACTGGTCTCAAGAAGCCTGCAGGGGATCCTTCTTATTTCACTGTGTAAATTAAAGCAGTTTTAATTTGAGAATATCTATTGTGTTACCCAGAAATCACTTATAGTTGTAGTATAATATGGATTAAAAATTGTTGTGATTGAATATGAAAAACTACGTATTACTCAGCTGGGGATTATACCTACAATATCAAAGTCCTCTTGTCTCAGAAGGTGGATTTAATACACTGGTAGTATGAGAAAAAACATTTGCTATGCTAAAGAACCCTATGTGTGGAACAACTATGAGCCTGACTGCTTTGTTCTTTTTCTTTCATTCTTTTTTAGGATCGTATATACCCCAAGATTTCATTAGTTCAGACATTCCTTGTATATTTACACAAGAAATACAGACTTCAGTATAAGTACTTAGCATAAAAGCCAGAGAAGCCAGAGCAGAATATATACTTTTCCTTGTAAGCATTTGCCACCTCACTCAGATAAGTTACAGAATTCCATTATCCAAATTGTTACACATGTGTGACAGAGGTTGACCTTTCGTCATGTCAATCCTTTTTGTGTAGGCCCCAGGCTCCAGCCTAATGGCTCAAACCCTGATTTACTCACTGTAATAAGGGCAGGAGGTCGAGCAATTGTCAGGCTGCCTATTCGTACTCTTCTTGGAGCCTGGTTGAAGGCTGTTAACACAAAGCTTTTCAAAGTGAATTTACAACCAGCACCACTGACAGAGGCCAATCAGTGCACCATAAATGTCAGGTTAGTGAGATTGAGCAGTAAGTAAAGTACTGACAGCACACTATTGGCTGGAATCAATTCACCAAGGTTTAACTGAGAAGAACAATCTATGTGTGGCAGGCTTAGGGATAGAGCTAAGTGTGCAGCCTGGATTTCCAGGTAGACTGCATAGATTTACCGGTTAGTGGGAGTATAAGGGTTGGGACATCACACATTTGCTTCAGCGCATCCAACATCATCCATGCTGATGTGATGCACGATCTGGGAGTTCAGTGTTTCTGGGCCTGCTGACTCTGAGGCTTGGTGGTAAAAAAATGGCACAGCATTAGATAAAAAGGAGAGAGAGAGGAAAACTATTACAGTATGAGGCTGTCAGAACTGGGGGACACATCCAGTGCATTACAATTCAATGACAGGTAATTTGTTCAAATTCCAAAACTATAACAGGGATTTCCACAAAGATGCAGAAACAAATAAGCTTGCTCTTTTGCTCTTCCAAAGGCTCAGCGGTGCAAAACTTTCATGGAAGTCACAAATGAGTGATTATGGGTTGAGGGTCTGAATATCCATGAGATGTGGTTTCCCCACCAGACGGAATGTTTTTATCATTTTGTGTAATGACAGCCTGGACAACAATTCACTTAGCTTTGAAGGCATCAGCATTAAAATAGAGGAATCCATTAAAATGCTGTATGCAAGGATTTATAAATTAGGCAATTTCCTTGATTATTGCAATCATTTACAAAATTGATTGTTCCAGTGTGGTATAGACAGATTTCAGCAATGATCATTGACGACAAGCACATTCTCTGATATCTATAGCTGCTGGTTACTAAACCAGGTTACTATTCCCCCCACCCTGCTGTTCTTGGTCTCAAGGTCAGATGGACTTTTCAAAGAATCTTAGAATTATGAAATTTCATTTGTCTTCAGAGGAGACCCACCTAGGCTGTGAGAGCAGGTGCAGATTGTTTTAAATGTTACGTCATTGTTTTTGGACTTGAATGGTAATTTTAGGGAAGGGTTTTGATCATACTTATGTGCTTCAAATCAGTAGCACAGAGTTTGATATGATGCCAATTTAAAGGAAATAATTTTTGCAAATTGCAGCTGTAAGTATTTGTTTGATTGAAGATCTAAAGTTCAATAATGTGTTTTATTTGTTGGTCCTTAGAGTTCTAATTATCCAACAGATATATTGTGGAATCGCTGGATTTTAGGTCAATTAATTCTAGAGGCCTAATACATTGTTACAAGTGTGAAATGCTCAAAATGCTGCAGGTTTTCCTATACAAGAACATACACACATCAAGTTCACTTGGTGCTTAATCACTAACAACAAATCCACAGAGTTGCTTTTATTCCTGAAATATCAGAAATGGGCATGCCACATGTATCTGCAGGGTTCTTTCCAATGAAAGCTAGCCATGTGGTTTATGCTTAGTACAAAATAACTGACTTTGAGACATTTGTTTTTAATCATCCTTTTGTTTTCAATCATCCTTTTCTCCCTTTAAAACTTTAACACAAACTGGGACTTGTAAAATAATAACTCTTTAGAAAATTGTTTAACACGGTGTTGGGAATACAAACAATTTTTGTTCTGATTTTTGTCCTGTTTGTGAATACATAGTAATTTGATCTTAAGGTAGTTCTTTGTTAAAAGGGGAAATGTTGTATTTCCGGAAGTTCAGTGGTTTGGTGGCACCTTGTCTTTATTTGCTAATGTTGCCTAAGTCAGAAGTTCATTTTCATTTTTAGTTAGTTGTAAAACTGACTACTTAGAAATTTAGTAAAAACATAATATTTTCACTCAGTGTCTTGATATCATCTCCTCATTTTTAATTATTTTTTTTCACAGCATTTCTGGTTTCTGTTAAGACTTAAAAGCTGCGTGGTTAGCTCTGACTTGGGTGAACTGTGATGAGGCACTCAGTATAACATGCTTTTCCCAGTGCCTCTGTACATTTATTTAATAAACCAAAATCTACAGCGTGCAATTGTGAAATAATGATATGGTATTTGGCCCATTTTATTAAAATGAACAGTATTTTTCACTCTCTGTGGTCATTTTAAATTAAAGCTGCCTCAGATAATGAAGTGTCTTCTATAGAAACATCCAGTGTAATCTAATTCAGTAGAAACTTCTTAAGTGCTTTTTAATTGAAATCAAATTAAATGTAATCAGGTCATGTTTTCAGTGTCTTGTAAAGCACCAAGAGCTAAATATTGTTAGCACACCTGGGAATATTAATGTTTATCACAAAAGACCAGCATTAAATTATGAGCTATCCATGTGTACTTAAATTAAATTATGAGATATCCATGTAAACTTCAAAATAGTAGATAGCTCCTTAACAAATTCAAGGTTAGAATACAATGCTTTTGGAACCTGTTGTGTTTGTCCCAAACTAATATTAAAATTTATTTATGATATAAAAATACACAAATAGTTTCTGGGGGTGAGAGTCCTGAAAAATATTGGGCTACTAAGGAAAGCACTTAATTTCAATTTATTGCAATTAATTGCAGTATAAAATTTGACCCAGATAATCCAGAAAGTGGATCTCAAAATTAAGCTTAAAAATAGTAGAAATTAATTTTTATATTACGATATAAAATGTAATTTTATATTACAAATAATTAACGTGCTCATTAGACATTCGAACTATATAAGGGTATAAAGCAGTGGTAACCATTGTTGACGGTTTTCATAGTGGGCTTTTGAGACATGATTATATACTATAATATAGCTTTATTTCGTTGAGTCACAGTTTTGGTAAAAGGTATTTGCACTATCTCTTTGATACTGCCAAACATCTTGGAAATCGCAACCAATGGCACTGTTTTCACAGGGTTCCAGCAAATGTTTAAATTTGGCTCACCCATGAATAGATTTTCATTTTGTCTAGTCTTATCTTCTCCACTCTGTATTCTCCTGGTGGGAAATTTTATTAACAGCATGCGGACCCTTCTGATATTATAAAAACACTCCTGCCAATATTTTCATGTATTTTATAGCACGTGTCTTTAATAAAAACAAAGCCTTTCTGGGGTCTACGAGGAGATTATAATGTTCCTCAGGAAAGGAAGGAGAAAATTTCTGTTTCCTTTTTATACATGAAGGTGTTTACAAAGAAAGGATCAAGTCTCTTTGAAATGCTTTTTAAAATAGGGAGACATTAATTTATCTAGTTGTGGTGAGACATTAGTGAAACAACTTAATTTCTTTATACCTCTTTTTTCCCCATATGTGAAGGAGAGTAACATTGATGGCTATGTAAATTACAGAGAAAATATTGATGACTTTTGTGTAACAATTGAGATTTTCCCCCATTTTTCAGTTCGATTTTAATGGTAATTTTTGTCTCTTGTGGACTCTGCACATAGATATAAAGAGTATCATTATTTATTTGATAAAACAAAAGATTGTATGTATTAATGGTAGACCATGATACATCATATGGATTTAATTGCTAAAAAATCAAGTTTAAGTAATATTTCAATGTAAATTTACTTAGCAATGCTTACAAATAAAAAACAATTATGTACTAAAGGGATACCATGCAACATGGATGTTAAAAAACACCACTGGATGGCTCTCATTTTTAAAACTGTATTTTTAATGGAGGGCAACAAGGATGACTACAAATGTTGGCACATTTATATTTCCTAAATGTACATGATTTCAGTAAGCAAAATGCTAATCGAAAATCCTCACAACAAAGAACCGACTTGCAAGATGAAAATGTGAGAATTACTGTGAGAATTACATAACATCCGGAAAAATAATAAGGAAGCCCTAACATGTGAATGCTTTTTGACCATGAACCTCAAATCAGGAGCAATTCATTAGGTAGGTTTGACACTGGATATTGAATTCTGAATAGAAGATCATCTCAGTGTCCAGCGTATTGTGACCTGTCCATAAATATTAAATGACAACAAATCAACATAGTGGCATATTTGGCACGGTCTGTAAAAATGTGTGTGCAGCCATATATGTACCTGTGAATACAGACATAATAGTATATCATGCAAATTCTGAATATGTGTCACTGTTGACCCTGTGAAAAGTAAGAATTCCAAGTGACACTCTGCAGTTAGAAATTTTAGATGAAAAAAATAAACATAAATGCCAAAACATGTCATAAAGAACAAAAATTTTGACTAAAATTAATATTTTCCCTAATATATATTTATTTCATACTAATTATTTCTATTGTAGTCCCTGGAGTTTTCACTTTCTTTTTTTTTTTTTTTTTGAGATGGAGTCTCGCTGTTTCACCCAGGCTGGAGTGCAGTGGCACAATCCTGGCTCACTGCAACCTCCGCCTCCCGGGTTCAAGTGATTCTCCTTCCTCAACCTCCCGAGTAGCTGGGATTACAGGTGTCTGCTACCACATCTGGTTAATTTTTGTATATTTAGTAGAGATGGGGTTTCACCATGTGGGCCAGGGTGGTTTCGAACTCCTGACCTCTATGATCCACCCACCTCAACCTCTCAAAGTGTGGGATTACAGGCGTGAGCCACTGTGCCCGGCCTACTTTTTTTTTTTTTTTTTTTTTTTTTGAGACACAGTTTCGCTCTTGTTGCCCAGGTTGGAGTGCAATGGCACAGTCTTGGCTCACCGCAACCTCCGCCTCCTGGGTTCAAGCAATTCTCCTGCCTCAGCCTTCTAAGTAGCTGGGATTACAGGCATGCGCCACTGGGTCCAGCTTATTTTGTATTTTTAGTAGAGACGAGGTTTCTCCGTGTTGGTCAGGCTGGTCTTGAACTCCTGACCTCAGTGATTTGCCGGCCTTGGCCTCACAAAGTGTTGGGATTACAGGCATGAGCCACCACGTCTGGCAGCTTTTACTTTTATGGCAACCTAAGCAGGGGTGATATTCAAAATATGTCACAACCAATCCAGCTTAGTCCCTGATCCATAATCCTAGATTCCCACAGTAATATCTGTGCTCCATGATCTGCATATCAGCTGTGAAACTAGGATAGCTGGCTGAACTTCAGCAAAGCTATTCATCAGATTAACAGTAATAATAATAATATATATTATGGGTGGGGTTTCAGATTTGCAAGATAAAAAGTTCTGGAGATTGGTTGCATAACAATGTGAATAGACTTAACAGTACTAAACTGTACATTTAAAAATGGTTACAATGGTAAGTTTTGTGTTAGGTATATTTGTTTTGCCATAATTTAAAAAAAATCTACGTTTTCAATGACTTTCCTATAGCTCAGTAGTCTCAGCCTCTCTAGCAGGGAGTCAAGCGTAGTGCAATCTGGGGACCTGCCCTAAATGATTCGGACTCAGGGGTCCTGGATTGGGGGTCAGGAATCTACTTTGTTAACAAATGTCCCAGGCAATCCTGAAACTATCATTAAGAAACAAAATGCCGGTTTCCTCCTTTGTCTTCCTTGCCCCTCGCGGTTGTTTGCCTCCCTTCCCGCTTCTTCCCTTGTCTTTGTTACTCTTGAGCTCACCTGGCCTCTCTTCTGCTTCAGGTCCACAGTTGGTCTAGTTCTATTAATAATCTTGTGTTAATTCCAGTCTCTACCTTGCCTTCTTCCCTGCTACATCTTGGCTAATCTCCTGTGGACATTTCCAATCTCTTCCCTTATCACCTCCCCCCCTCCCCAGATATAGGTAGATAATAGATACACATATTAAAGAACTACCAACAGACAGCAAAATGAACTTCCATGACTTCCATCTTTCTGTATTTTAGAACTCCGCCTGGCTAAGCATAAGGAGGCAGCCAAAATGGCAGAAAACACTGTGTGTAAACTGCTGTGTGTAATTAGCTCCTAAGTAATCAAGGTGTGCTTCCGGAGGAGGTGGCCCACCAGAAGGTGTTTGGCAGTGTGCAAAGGGCCTGGGTTCCAGTTCTCACTGGGTCTGAGCTGTGTGACCACCTGCAGCACACCTTAAGTCCCTAAGCTCTTAGCAGTGCTGCATCCAGCAACACTGTCCTTTCCACTTCTCCTGCCAGCCCCTTCAGTGCAGTCCTATATCATATGGAGAATCCATATGTTCATTGCATGACATTTGTAATTTGCAGTCTGTAAATTTTCCATATGCCAACTTTATCTGCTAATTTGCTGATCTTTTTCCCTCCTCGGCTTCCCATTGCTGCCATTGATGGAAGTCATCCGAGCATGCAGCCTGTTTTCTCTTCTTACTTTCTCACACCCAGAGAGCTCACCTGTTCTTCTTGTTTCAGTTGCTCCCCCAAAAGCGCTGCTCTCAGATTCAGTATCCTGCACTAATCTCTCTTAAATCTTATATCCTTAGTTGTCTGTGAACATCTCCATTTGAAAATCCTGACATTGTTTCAAATTGAGTTCACTAACTGCTGGCACCCACATCTCTCCTAATCTTTATCCTTAACTTATGATGCTCTCTTAGTCCTTTTTAACCTATGAGCCCAAAATTTTAGAGTTACTCTAATGGCTTTTTTTTTTTTTGCTATGTGCATTCTTCTTTTATTTCATGTGTGCAAATTTATATTTATGAAGTCAATCATTAGTGCCACAACTATAGCCTGACAATTTAAAATTTGGTTCACTTTTATAGTAAACAACATCTTAATCTAATGGTTAGACATTTAGCTGATTGTTAAACATTAGCTAAAATGGATCTTTTCCTGAAACAGTGTTGCCAGGTTTTAAAATATTAACAGACATTATGTTGTACACTTCTGAATTAACATAAAAATTGAAGACGTTAGTGCAGAAAGTTCTCATATCCCATCTTCACTAGTTGTTTTTCTTTTAATCACATGTTCCATTAGTGTGGTTAGTCGTTACAATGACTGAACCAATACTGATGCATGACTATGAAGTAAATTCCAGCGTTTACATTATGGTTCACTCTGTGTTGTACAGTCTATGGATTTTTTTTTTTTTTTTTTTTTTGAGACGGAGTCTCGCTCTGTCGCCCAGGCTAGAGTGCTGGAGCGATCTCGGCTCACTGCAAGCTCCGCCTGTTGGGTTTACACCATTCTCCTACCTCAGCCTCCCGAGTAGCTGGGACTACAGGTGCCCGCCACCACGCCCAGCTAGTTTTTTGTATTTTTTTTTAGTAGAGACGGGGTTTCACTGTGTTAGCCAGGATGGCCTTGATCTCCTGACCTCGTGATCCGCCCGTCTCGGCCTCCCAAAGTGCTAGGATTACAGGCTTGAGCCACCGCGCCCGGCCAGTAAAAACTTTTTTTAAAGGTTTGTATTCCCAGCAGTTAAGAATGCCTAGCATACATAGAGCATTTAATAAATACTTTTTATCTGATTGCAATAATGAGAGCTAACATACTTAAGCTGAGACTATCTGCCAGGCACTCTGCTAAGAGCTTTACAGGGGTTATTTTAATTTATTCACACAATGAAACAATAAGGTAAAGACTGCTATACTCATTTTTCAGATGAAGAACCTTTTTAGATGAAGGCACAGAGAGCCTTTTTAGATGAAGGCAAGTAAGTAACTTGCCCAAGGCTGTGTGCAGTAAAGGTAGGTGTTGTGGACTGCAGAGTTCTTGCTCTTCACCAGTCTGCTCTTTGCTTTCTGCCCCTTCTCACTATCTGGCCTGTACTCCCATTAAATTATGGGGCCTCAGCCTCTGCCACACGCCTCTTTATTCAACTGACCCTGGCCTCTGGACCTGGAGGTGACCTTTCTCTTCTAGGTGGACACTGCACTGGTTTTTCAAACACAGAGCAGTTACAGCTTCACAGAGACCCCATGGCTCAGGCCCTTGACATGGTTAGCCTACCTTGTGTTCCAGGGCCATGGGCTTCATATTTATTATCCTAGAACGTTTAAGCTCAGCATTCAGAGAAACACATTTATGGAGAACCTACCATGCATGAGGCATTGTACAGGTCACAAGGGTGGAAAAGACCAACTCTGGCCTTCAAAGATGGTAAAATAGTAGAGGAGCATGAGTAACTCCAGTTAGAAGCAGTGTGCAAAAAGTGCTTTTGGGGTGCACAGAGGAGGCAGAGGTGACTTCCCACTAGAAAGATTAGGGAAGGAGGGAGAGTTTGACCTGGAGAACGTAGATGGCTAATTCACGAAGTCAAGGATCTGAAGGAAAGATGCCCCTGGGAGAGGGTCAGCTGCTCGTTGGTGGGACTCCACTGTCTTTCCAAGCCCAGGTCTGCTTCCTCTGTCAGCTCCTTCATGCCATCTAATGGAAGCACTTCTGTTTGTTTACCAATGTCTCGCTAATTCTCACTGCTGTGGTTTTGCCTGTGCTATTTATTTACCCAGAAGACTCTCTTCTTATTCTCGTCAACCCATCTCTTTTACTATTTTAGAGTCACATCTCCCAAGAATTCCTTTCTGGCCAATCCCAGGTCTTCATCGCCCTTTCCACATTCACTTTCCTTCCAGCATCCCTTTGAGACTTGTTGAGGTTTTGCTTTCTCTCCCGATATTACTTGTAGCCTCAGTCAGTTTGGTAAGCTTATTTGGGAAATAGTTATGCTAAAACATTTATTTTTTTAAATATAGAATTCAACATTGACTGGGTGTTCTGCATTTTTTGTATGCTAAATCTCATCATTCAGGTTTAAGATTAAAATGACAGTTGAGGACAGACACCTGATAGAAAAATGAATGACTCTTGTGACTGGGGAGGCCAGGGTGCTGAAAGCCCAGTGTTTTCAGAGGAGCATGGTGGGAAATAAGGTCATGGTAGTTGGGGTCAGGTAAATTAGACTGTGGGAAAGACTTCATTTTATTTCAAGTGAAATAGATTTTGAGGGGCAGTAGTAGCATGAGCTGCCTTATGTTTTCAAAGGACCACTCTGGGTGCTTGATGGAAAACAGTCTGTAGTGGAACATGGGTGGATGTTGTTAGGAGGCACTCAGAGGATAGGACGCGGCTGGAGAAATAAATTAAGAGTTGCAAGTGCATAGCTGTTGTTTACATCCACAAGACTGCTTGACGTCTGCTTGAGTAACAGTATGCAGAGCTTTGACTAGAGGAGGTCTAAGACATCTGTAGTTCTATAAACCTGTGTGAATCAGATCTGCAGTCAAATGTGGGCTAATTACCATTTAGTAGGTGTAGTTGTGGATGCCTCATCTCATTCCCCTCCCCTGACAATAAAGAGAAGAGCCTTACTTTTGCCTTCATGGTTGCTGTGACTCAGTAGTGTAGTGATGTTGGAGTGATGCTGCCACTCCTAAATGTGTTGGATCTGTGAACCATGGGGCCTTTGTATGTCCCAACTGAGGCCTATACCAGAATCCTTCTCCAAGGAAAAGGATGCCTAATCTGATACACCTAAATGTTGTACTGAAAATCTCTTACCTCCTCTGCTCATAGTGAGCCATGCTAGCCACACATGGGTGCAGATACACATGGGCACACGTTCACACACACATACTGTTCCCAAAATTTTTGCAGTATTTTTCGTCACTTTAATTATGGTTTATCATTACAAGGGCTGAAAATATTTATAAAATGCATTTTGGAAGTGCAGAAAAATATTTTAAAAAGAAAAGAAAAATGAGAAAAACAAATTTGGTGTAATTCTTATTGCAGTTAGTATTTTCTTTAAATTCATATATGAAAGCATGCTGCTTGTCCTCATCATAAAATCATGATAAGATTTCCCCATATTGAAAATCTTTGTGAACATAATTTCTATTGACTCCATACTCTTAATATGATTGAATCCCATTGCTCAACATTTGTGTTGGTTCTTCCCTCCTCCCTCTTCTCTTCCCTTTCTCCCTTTCTTTCTTCTCTCCTCCTTTCCCTGATCCCTCTCTCCTCATTTTGAAAATATTACTAATCATTTGTTATCCTGAGCATATTGTATCATGCTTGCCAAAATACCTGCAGGAAAAGACACAGAGGAACTCCCTCTATACTAACGACAATAATACTGGGAATAACAGTGATCATTTTTGTTGATCACTTTTTAATTTACAAGAGATTTCATCACAACTGGCCGGCTGTTTTGTAGCTGTGCCCTCTGAAATGCAGGGAGTGCTCCGTGCTGCCTGGTGTGAGTGACATAGGGAAGCTGTGGATCCCGGAGGCTGCTTGCTCAGTTCCTCTGAAGGTCGGCTGGAGCTGGCTCTTTTGACCCACATGCTCCAGGGGAGCTTTCCATCTGTCCAAATGTTAGCCTGGAACTAAACGCCTCCACACAGTGATGAAATCCCTAACAAATGTAGTGACAACACTGAACATAAGGCCTTAATTTTTTTCAAATTGCTTGCATTTACAGTTAATTCAATTTGAATTATAAGTCACCTCCATGTGAATGACTCATGCACTCATTATTAGGAGCTTTGCATTCTAAAATGTACGAAGCAGAGAGGAGCTGGTTTGCAAAATGGGCATCACCAAGGTAATATTAAACTAGTTTCAAACTAAGAAAGTGGTTTCCTTTCATTGCCGATTTTGTATTCCAGATTCAGAGTTATCAAAGAAAACTGTCATATCTTTTAAGAAGACATTTGGATAACCATATAGAGTGGTTATTGGAAGGGATATGTATGGAAATCAAACTCAATTATGTAGCACAAGTGAAAAAAATTTTTTTTTTCTGTTACAGGGCATTTTGCTTTAAGCCAGTTGAAAACCTTTTCCAAGTCCAGACCTGTTGGGACCTAGAGGGACGGTCAGGCTAGGCTTTGTAAGTGGTGATGGAAGTGAAAAAATGACTTCAAAAGCAAATAATTTTGACACTACATAATAGACTGGGAAGAAATAGTATGGAAATGCCCAGAAAACAACCATATAAATAGATAATTGCTGAAATATTTGGATAATTTCAAGAAAAAGTGCAGGCTAAATTTTTGGACAGTGAAATCAGCTTTCCATAATAACTCTGTCTCCCAGCCAGTAATTTCCTTGTTCTCCCTAATTTACTTCACTTCTCTGTAGCTGGAAAATTCCTGTGTTTTGTACCCTAATAAGCTGGCTCTCCAGCCACTAAGTTCTATTGTGAGATTTTGTCTTGCCTCCTGCTTTTATGCACATAACTGGTCCCTGCCAGGGAGCTCTGGAGCCCCCAAAGAGCTTTAAGCTTTCTGATGACTTTTCCCAGGGGTCCTCCAGGGCTGCCCGGCAATCCAACAGTTCATTTACATTTGGACCCAAGTCCAGAGTAACTCTAGGGTTATGTAATTTTAAAGTTTTAGAGTTCCTAGTAAGGAGGGGTGGGGCCTGGGGGAAAGGCAGTAAACATACCCATACCCCGGTTATCTCTGCTAGGGAGCTTATGGCTAAAGTAGTCACAACTTGGATTGGCCTGCCCTGGAAGGCAGTCAGTCATTTGAGGTACCTTTGGTTTTTGGCATTTTTGTCCTCTGGCCAAGGCAGTGGCTTCTACTTCTGAAAATTCTTTAGTGGCCTGGCATGATGGAAATTTTCATAATCTTGACTGGATCACAGCAGGTTTGTGTCTGAAAAGTTTAAAAATGGGGACACATGAGAAAGGACTAGATAACCAGCAGGAAGGAAGGTGGGTTTCTTTTTGGTGTCCCCATCACCTTTCCTGTTTGGTTAGAGTCACTAATGGATTTTCCTCAGATTTGTCCTGCTGGTATAAGAACTCTAAAGATAAAAGTTCTATTTAATCTTGCTGAAGTTGCCAGAGCAAGGAGCAACCATGGATCGTGTCACACTGGGATGAATGTGAAGTCCTAAACAGCATTTGCTCATTTGCTTTGCATGTGCAGTGACTATCATACCAAGAGCTGGACCAGAAATTGTGGATTATGTAAAGTGCTAATGGGCGCAGTTCCGATTTTGGAGGAGCTTACAATATGATAGGGGTGAACCATTCATTCAGTTATTCAACATATATTTGATAAGCTTCTCTGTGTGCCAGGAACTTTACAGGGTTGTCTGGGGATAGTGTTGTCTTAGAAACACACAGTCCATGACTAGATGGAGCTTACAGCCTAAGGGGGGTACCTGAGTAACATATTTAAGTGAACCTGGGCACCTGATTGTGAAAATCCAGAGGGATAACTGAGGAGGTGAATGAAGAGCCAGTTGGGGAGGTGAGTTAACTCAGGCCTACTCTGGATGTTAGTTTGTGGTCAGGTTTTTCAGGATTAGTGTATGTAGAATAGTAATAATGAAGAGAGATGGAATTCAAGATGGGACCAATGGCAAATGCAAAAGCCCAGAGGAGGAATAAGCAAGTCATTTTGTTTAGAAGGTTGACTTGGAGTGTGGCTGTCTCTCAAGAGGCTGATATTAAGAAATAAGTCTGATAAATTGGAGTCGCATCAGTGAACTTCTTGAAAACTAGATAGAGAGTTGAGATCTGAGATGCAAATAGGAAACTACAACATAATCTTTAGGAGGAAAACTTAAGAAGGGCAGGTTGCAGATGAAGAGAACATGGGTTTGACTCAACAAGTAAAGTAAAACTAGGTTTTGCGAGTTTCACCACCATCCACGCTGTCCCCTTCATTTGGACCGATAAAGATTATGACACATCTAGGGACATCCCTGAACCCCTGAAGGACATCCCTGAACCCCTGTGAATTTCAACGACCAAAGCACAGACTGTCTTACACATGAGCTGTCAGTCAGGGTGCACAGCACTTTTAGGGCACTTTAGTGTTGTAATGTCTTACATTTGGTAGCATTCTAAGTAGATGGACAAGAAGTAGAGAGGAAACAAGTATGAGCAGAATGGTGCTGGGGCAGGAAGAGGAGTCTAAGGCAGCAATTTTCTGCCCTAGAATTTTTTCCTTTTCTTTCCTTTTCTGATGGTGATTGCTGTAACATCACGCACAGGCACAGGTATGTGACCTTCTGTTGGAACAAAGAGGAGTGTCTTAGGTTTTGAGACAAGTGAATGCACCTTGCTAGATCCGGGAGCTAAGTATCTTGGCTCTCATGCATCCTTCCACAAACGGCACTGAAGTTGTGCTCAAAATTGGAGGAAACAAACAGAAAACAAAGAAGACTGCACCTGTGTAGGAGCTTGGAGCTGAAAGATGGGGGTGATGGTGTTCATGTGATAGTAGCAGAAAAAGTTGGATAATGCACTGGAGTGACTGATGTGTAGTAGATAGCATTAACTGTTACTATCTCCTACCCACAAGTAAACAAACAAGAGAAAAACTAGCCTAAACCGACATCCAAACTAACAAGAAAACTAAGGAATGCAAATGTTTAAATGAGTAGAGATTAGAGTAGGGAAAAAACGAGATGAGAGATTTTTAAAAAATGAGGGAACAAGAACAAAATGAGTGATAAGGGTTAGGACTTGAGAAGAGGACATGGGCAAAAGGATGACAGTTTCTGAGAAGGTGAGGAAAGAAGTGAAGGGAGAGAGAGGTCCTGAAAGCCGCTGGTGCTCAGGCGCCCATTGCAGGAAGGGCTTACGGTCCTGCCACCTTCAGGGCCGCTCTGCAGCTTCCTCAGCAGCAACATCTATACTCCTGCTACAGTGACCAGAAACTTCTGCCGGTGATGCCTGGCCCTGCCCCCTCTTGGAATTAGAGGAATGCATCTGTTTGTGGGCTGGAGATTAGAGCCCAGGGTCGGGGACTATGAGGAGGAAAGCTGCCTTTTTGGGTGGCCTCACAAGACATGCTTCAGACCCTAAGCTGATACATCTAAACTTCCTTCTCTGATAATCTATAATTTTCTGTTTTTAGAACTACATTGTCAGCGGTGTCAGAGAGACCCTTCTCAGATGATTCAGCCATTTAAAACCAGCAGTAATATCTTTTGTTTGGAAATTAAGCAACAGAAAGGAATTCAAACAGTCAAGCTAAGTATAGACATTTTTTAAATGAAAATACACCCATGGTTTTACTACCAAGTTAAGTCAAGCCAGTTTTATTCCAGAGCTTTAAACAAGGTTAAAAATTATATTTTAATTCATATTGCATTTTTTAACTTAAAATTTTTACATTCCATTAAAAAGTTTTAAGGTGTTTCCCTCATCCTCTCTCCTAGAATGCTTAATATACATTAGGTATCTTACAAAGAGTTGTTGGTTGATTTTGAATATTTTTAATTCTATTAAGGGTGTTTATGTATCCTCAGTTCACTTCTTTCCAAAAAGATTTAAACTGGGTCTTAGAAAGCTGAAGTTTAGAGATGGATAAATGTTTTGAGAAGATGAAAATGGAAAATTTTTAAAAGAAACAAAAGTGCATAATTAAAAAATATTCTAGATGCTGTTTTGAAGCCATCCTGTGTTACGTCCAAATAGTGTTGTTTTGATGCAATTACCTGGTGTCGTTCTCCTCTAGGAATTCTGCTGTTTGTTTGTTGAGTGGAAATGGTGTGACCATGATGTGATGTTTGTCCCATCCTCTGGAGGCAGCGTCACACAGTGGACAGGGCGAGAGATGTGGAGTTGGGCAGCACAGTGCGGTGGTGGGGGTAGCTGGGATTTATTTTTTTATATGTATAAAATTAAGGGCTTTTCTTTTATTAAACAAGTAAATGATGTTCATTACCAAAAATTCAAAAATTACAGGAAAAAAATGTAAATTCTCAGAGCCCACCATCTGGAGGCAAACTCTAAAATTTTAAATGTGTTTTTTCCTAGAAATTTTTACATACGCATGTGGGCATGTATTATGCTGAATAGACTTTTAACTTTAAATTCTTATCTAAACATGCCCTAGTGTAATTAGTATTCTTTGTGATCATTGTATTTAAAATATTGTCCATTAAATGGATGAGTCAGAATTTGCTTAACTGTCTCCTTACTGTTAAACCCTTAGCATCTAGGTTAATAGATTTTCATTATTTTAGTGAGCATATTTGGTCATGTTAGTTAATCTTTTGGAGCCATAGATTTGGCTTCTATATATTGGGAATTATCTCTTACAGGGTTTTTGGCAGAAATGAATAAGGTAATAAATGACAAATAGTGGGTACTTATTAAATGTGGGACCTGTTTTCCTTATGTTTGGGCTTGATACTGTTGTTTTAAAGATCTGTGAGTTGATGTTTATAAACGTTAACTCACTGATGTTTTTAAAATGGTAATTACAAATATGTAAAATTTCTTACTTTGTCCAAAAGAGAAGGGTCCTGAAAAGTTGTTTTAGGTGCAGTTTTGCAGACTGAAAACTGAGTATCTTTAAACCACTTGGTTCCCAAGCTACCGAGAAGCTTTTTTCCCTGTGTTTTTATAGAAATTTCAAACGTGCCCCAAAGTAAAGAGAAATAAATAGTGAATAAGTCCTCTTGCACCAAGAACTTATTTTGAATATTTTTTTCTTTCTATTCTTGTTTTCTCTGTTTGTTCCAGCTTTTCTTTTTTTACTTCATTTTTATTTTGTTTTGTATTGTTTTTTCTTTTTGTTTTGTTTTGCTGTTTTGAGAGGGTCTCACTCTGTCACCCAGACTGGAGTGCAGTGGTGCAGTCATAGCTCACTGCAGCCTCAAACTCCTGGGCTTAAGTGATCCTCCCACCTCGGCCTCCCAAAATGTTGGGATTACAGGTGTGAGCCACATGCCAAGCCTTTTTTCTTGTTGGACTATGTTAATGTAAATCCTGGTTACCTTAACATTTCACCTATAAATATTTTAATCTCTGTCTTTAAAAGACACAGATTAAAAACCACCACATAACCACAATCCCATCCTCATACCTGGTAATATTTCTTATAGTTAGTTTGTTTCAATAACAATCAAAATAAAGTCTTCACATATTGAAAAACCGCTTTCATCTCTTTTAATCTGTAACAGTTTAGTTGGGTAGTTTTTTTTTTTTCTTTTCTTTTTTTTAAGAATTCCTGAGGCTGGGCACGGTGGCTCACGCCTATAATCCCAGCACTTTGGGAGGCTAAGTGGGGGCAGATCACGAGGTCAGGAGTTCGAGACCAGCCTGGCCAACACAGTGAAACTAAAATAGAAAATAGAAAAAATTAGCTGGGCATGGTGGCGAGTGCCTGTAATCCCAGCTACTCTGGAGGCCAAGGCAGAAGAGGCAGAAGAATCGCGTGAACCTGGGAGGCGGAGTTTGCAGTGAGCCGAGTTCATGCCACTGCACTCCAGCCCGGGCAACAGTGCAAGACTCCATCTCACAAAAAAAAAAAAAAAAAAAAAAAAAGAATTCCTGAGTCTTACCTGTAACCTACTGAATCAGAATCATCAGGGGTATAGTCTGATGGCACACATTTTATAAATGTTCTAGTGGGGATTCTGATAGACAAACAGCCTTGAGAACCTCAGTACAAAGGAGTAAATTTAAGACACTTTTAAAATGAATTTTTTAGTAAAGGAGTAAACCTTTTGAAATATAATTACCATCTAGTTCCCTAGTTTATTTATCTTGTGAATGTAAACATTTCATTTATTGGATTTCCCTGAAGCGGGACTAACTTCTTCTATGGATGATGACTGAGATGATTTATGGCTTCTTTCTCCGATTGCTTCTTTTTTTCCTGGTGATCATTTCTTGTTGTAGGTGTTTTTCTACTTTCTCTTGAGTACTCTCTCTACTTAAATCCCTCAATGTGTTTGCATCATATTTGTAGTTATCGATCTTTTCATTGCATTTTTTTTTATTACATAGGATAATTGCTATAGAAAACTGGGAATAAGTTAAGAGGTAAGAAGAAAATAAAAATTACCTATAATGTCTCTAGTTGGAGGTATATTCACTGTATTTAATTCTAGTTTTTTTTTCCTGTGTCAATAAACCTTTAAAAAAAAGTTTAAAATCCTACTACAATAATTTTGGTAATGTTTAAAACATAATATATTGTAAAATGTTTTAAATTATGAAACATTCTTTATTATGAGTTCAATGATTGCCTAGTATCCCAGCGTATGGATGTGGCCTAATTTTGGATATTTGACTTGCTTAAATTTTTCCCCTGGAGTGGAAATCCTTATCTGAATCCTTATAGATTCTTTTGGCATATCTATGACTATTTTATTGGTATAAATTTTTTATATTTCTGAGTTAAAATACTTATGTATTTTAAAAGCTTTTAATTTTGCCTAATTTATCTTCAGAAAGGTGGTTATCAGTTTACACTCCCCTGATGGGGGGAGTATTTGTTTCCCTGATTCTTTGTCTATATTGGAGACTTTTTCTATTATAAACCATTTATATATCTTTCCCTCTTTCATGTTAGTGGCTTTTAACAGATGACCTGATTATGTGCTTTCCAGGTACATCACACTTAAGGATCCAGTGTTTGGCCCTTTTGACTCTTGAGTGTTAGGAAAACACCTTTTGGAGGTCTAGGAAGCCACCTGTCATCAGTTCAAAGCCTTTGGCTCTCATTCCAGAGATTAAGGATGCGTAGACCCATGTGGCTGGCTATTGAGATTTTTCATTTAGTCGGTTACTTTTACATACTGCATTGCCACAGAGATCATGAAATGCCCTGGTTCTGGAGGTGGCTGCGTTTCATTGGTAGGCTTTAAAATAAATCCAAAACAAACAAACTTTCTCAATTGTCTTTGGGATCCTTGGAATCCATGTTTGCAGAAAAAATATTTTACAATTGGTTGTCTTATTTTCACTGCTATTGTGTTTTGTTCTCCTTCCACATTTATACTGATGCTTTAAATGGACCTGTTTTTTCCTTCCTCCCATGCACACTCTCAACACCACTCTGATAACATTGGAAACTTTAGGCCCATTTGATACAAACCGTTAGATGTACCTCTGATTTCTTATCTGGCTTTTCTGGCTGCCTCAGTCCTGTCTCTTATATCAGACGAGAGTTCTACGGGCTTTCGTTAGAGGGCAACTGAAAGAGAAATAACATGGAGAAGAAAAGGAGAGAGCTGATGTATGGGTGGAGAAAGGGAGAGCTGGGGTATTTGAAATTCTGAAAAACTGGAGAATCCATGGTTTAGAGTAGGTGACATTCCTTAAACGATACTCATTAGAGTGACTTGAGCAAGAGCGGGGAAGACAGGGTTCCTGACAAACTTTGACCTGGTCCAGGGCAGGCCAACCTTGGAGACTGACTTGCCAGGTTGAATGGCTGCTCCTTCTGTGTTGAAGGCAAGTTGGGTTGGGCATCCTTATTTTGTGCTGCCATTGTCCTGC
Source organism: Macaca fascicularis (assembly GCF_037993035.2). Classification (NCBI taxonomy): domain Eukaryota; kingdom Metazoa; phylum Chordata; class Mammalia; order Primates; family Cercopithecidae; genus Macaca; species Macaca fascicularis. Next base: position 129,703,508 of record NC_088380.1, read on the forward strand.
AGCAGAGCACCCATACCATAATTCTCTGCATGTATGACTGTTTATGCAGCACACCAGGAAGAGCCAATCTGGTGGTATTCTAAATAATTATTTCATTGTAGATGTCCAGCAGGATAATTCAGATGCCAATAGAAATTATATTATCTTAAATTGTCCACTTTAGCCACTCACATTGGTAGAATGAATGTTGCCAAATTTCAGTTGACTTTTGTGCTGTTTAGACACACTTCATGTAGTGCTTTGTTTTAAAAGACCTTGAAGTATTTTTATGGAACAGACAGACACGGGAATTTTGGTTCTAAAGGGTTAAGACAAAAATATTATTACTCCATTGGTAAATGTATTTACCCAAATCTGCTCTTTCAGACAATAGCCCAACTTAGCGCTGGTATTAAATGGAATAATTCTCTTCTTTTACTGATACAGTGTCTAATTTAGAAACTTTGCTGTTTTTGGCAATCACACTGCCTTGATTTAGGTGGGACAGGGATCAGGGATTAAAATGGCTCTAGCCAGGAGGAAAGTAGACAAGTTTGACGGCAGTGAAAACCAAGACATTGCTGCATCCGGAAAATTTATGGTTAAGACTGGAGAAGTCTGGAAAGTTGGGCAGCTCTGTCATTTATTAATTTATTGGCCTATGTAAGATGTTTTTACTTTAGAAGACTAATCTACGACTTCTGAAAGGATATGTCTTCAAACTCTGTATTTTTTTCTACATGTAAAATAAAGACATTCTACATACAATTTTCTAAAAGAAAAAAGAAAAGCAAAACAAAGCAGGAAAGAAGGTCCATGATATTGCATCCAGATCTGTGAAAAACTTTTCCTTTTTCTCTATTCATGTTTTGTGTATTCCGAAGGTTTGATGCCAGAATTTCATCATTACCCTGGAGACTGACTGCAGGCAACTTACAACATTTTTATTTTTTTAATCTTGTGTTGCATTTTTCTGAAAACCTTCCTAGTACCTTGCTCAATTTGTATAATTACACACACACACACACACACACACACACACACACACACACACACACACACACACGTGGCAAAAAAGCCACAGTGCATAGAGCCCAGGGACTTCAGCTGTGGATTCCCTTTGCGTTGCTAACTCAGCTGGACTTATAGTACGTTTTAAGTCTTGGTGACTCATAGTCTGTTTGTTGTGTTGCCTCATTTAAATTGTGGCATCATAAATCATTTCATTTTTTTAATCATTTGAGTAGCAAACACCCCAAAGCATTAAAGTTAAACAATGTTAATGGAGGTTTACTTTGGATCCCATTGTTTTAATATGACAAATGGCCATGCATCAAGCTGCGTAACACAGTTTATTTATGCAGACATAATTAGCCCTTTGAAATGAAATATACAGTGAGCCATTTGCCAGAAATTCAAAGTCTACTTGACATGGCCCATCCTCCAATCTTACTCCTCCTATGTGCTTGATAGGTTCAAGGCAGAATGTAAGCAAGGATACTCTTGGCTGGGGGAAATTGGAATTAGGATTAGGGAAGAAGTTACCTTGTATTCAGAATGGAACACTTTCTTCTCCATTTCTTTGGCCTTTGGGGGACTTCCAATAGGAGAGACTTGAAAAGATGGAAAAGAAATTATTTTTGGTTCTAAATATTTGAAGAAGGGTAGTTTCCCGAAAGAGTCTCATTGAAGATAGGGAGTTTCACGCACTGGAAGACACTGGGCTCTAGCATGCAGGTTCCGGGGAGAAACTAGAATATTCTTTCTCAGAGATCTTGGAGAACAACATATGTATGCTAATTTTCAGGATCTTATCAAAACTTTATAGGGTCTTTTTCCCTGTATGTGTTTACTCTGTTGTGTTTATGTGTGTGTGGGGGGTGGTGGGGGAGGGGAGCAGGAATAGAAGATGTAGTAGTTCATTCTTGGATGCACAGTTACTGCTTTAAGATCTCAATTACTTACATTTTAATAGCTAGCGAGTAGGGACCACGTTGACATAACAGACAAGTTCTGGGAATGATGAGTCATCCTTCACAAATTCATTTCAGCTTCCTACTCTTGTATATGCATAACTAGGCCCAATCTTCCTCATTAATCTGAGGGGTAGTATCAATGAAGGCAGAAAGACGGGACGGGGGCTGCCTCCAGGGTTCATAAGTTATGCCACACCTATGGCAATCACTATATCTCTTTTGCTTAACATGAAATGTCAAAGGAGGTGAGTGACAGCTTGCAAGTCTGGGCTTTGATGGAACAAGTGTTTTTTTTTTTTTTCTGTTGAAATTAATGTAGCATCTCCTTAGTAACAGAGGGCCAGGATTCCAACAGTGAGCAGTGGATCCGTACTATTTGGGATGAGCCTTTCCTCTGGGCTCAGCTAATTAGTTATGGAACTGGCCTCATGCCAGCCACCACCATACATACCTGGATTCTGACATGCTCAGAACCAGCCTGGTGCTTTTTAAGATGCCAATAGATTCTTGGATTCCATGTTGACCAAATTTTGTCTGTTTAAGCAAGATATATCTTCTGGACAAGAGATGACACATATTTCTACATTTTCTTAGAATATAGGAAATAGGATTTAATTTTAGGGAGGCTATTCCTAGTCAATAACAAGAATTTTCAGAAGTTTTACACCTGTTTCTACCTTTGCTTCCAAGAAAAACCTTCTAGCTATGGACCTAATCCTAGCCCCTCAGGAGTTACTATCATAATCTCTGTCCATATAGTTATTAATAAACCTTTTGTGTTTTATAATGTGACACAAAGTAGTCTTCTTTTGGATTAAGGACTGTTCAATGAATGTTGATCATTGTTGCCCTGGTGAAAATGACCTACCAGTAAGTTTACGGGAAAACCCTGGCTCCCAGATCTTAGACCCTACCCCACTCCCAACACTTAATTTTTTTTAATTTTTTAGATGGAGTCTTGCTCTGTTGCCCAGGCTGGAGTGCAGTGGTGTCATCTCAGCTCACTGAAACCTCCACCTCCTAGGTTCAAGTGATTCTCCCGCCTCAGCCTCCTGAGTAGCTGGGATTACAGGCACACACCACCATGCCTGGCTAATTTTTGTATGTTTAGTAGAGACAGGGTTTTAACATGTTGGCCAGGCTGGTCTCGAACTCTTCACTTCAGGTGATCCACCCACCATGGCGTCCCAAGGTGCTGGGTTTACAGGCATGAGCCACTGTGCCTGGCCCCAACACTTCCTTTTACTCGTATTTACTGGAAGCGTTGGGAAAATATAATAGTTGGGGAGGAAGGAAAACACATCAAGAGGTTGGGAAGTTCTCATTTCTAATCTCTGGAACCGTAAATTCAGTCTCTGTGTGTAGCACCATGAGAGAAGTAAATGGAGAATTGACTACTTACTTGGAGTTGAAAAAATTTAAGCATTGTTAGTTGTGAGACTTAATCCCATTCAAGTTTTATTAGCTTTTAAATCTATGCCTGGAAAGATCTATGGATGAAAATAAAGCAAAGGCTTTTGATCCGAAAACAATGCTTTTAGAGAAAGGCTATTCTAAGGGATTTCTTCTTTTCTTTTCTTTTCTTTTTTTTCTCTCTTTCTTTCTTTCTTCTCTCTCTTTCCTTTCCTTCCCTTCCCCTTCCCCTTCCCCTTCCCCTTCCCCTTCCCCTTCCCCTTCCCTTCCCTTTCTTGTACTTTAAGTTCTAGGGTACATGTGCACAACGTGCAGTTTTGGTACATAGGTATACATGTGCCATGTTGGTATGCTGCACCCATCAACTCGTCATTTACATTCGGTATTTCTCCTAATGCTATCCCTCCCCCAACCCGCCACCCCCTGACAGACGCCAGTGTGTGGTGTTCCCCTTCCTGAGTCCAAGTGATCTCATTGTTCAGTTCCCACCTATGAGTGAGAACATGCAGTGTTTGGTTTTCTGCTCTTGCGATAGTTTGCTGAGAATGATGGTTTCCAGCTGCATCCATGTCCCTGCAAAGGACATGAACTCATCCTTTTTTATGGCTGCATAGTATTCCATGGTGTATATGGGCCATATTTGCTTCATCCAATCTATCATTGATGAACATTTGGGTTGGTTCCAAGTCTTTGCTAATGTGAACAATGCTGCAATAAACATACGTGTGCATGTGTCTTTATAGTAGCATGATTTATAATTGGGTATATACCCAGTAATGGGATCGCTGGGTCAAATGGTATTTCTAGTTCTAGATCCTTGAGGAATTGCCACACTGTCTTCCACAATGGTTGACCTAATTTACACTCCCACCAACAGTGTAAAAGCGTTCCTATTTCTCCACATCGTCTCCAGCATCTGTTGTTTCCTAACTTTTTAATGATCACCATTCTAACTGGTGTGGAGATGGTATCTCATTGTGGTTTTGATTTGCATTTCTCTGATGACCAGTGATGATGAGCATTTTTTCATGTGTCTGTTGGCTACATAAATGTCTTGTTTTGAGAAGTGTCTGTTCATACCATTTGCCCACTCTTTGATGGGATTGTTTGTTCTTTTCTTGTAAATTTGTTTAAGTTCTTTGTAGATTCTGGGTATTAGCCCTTTGCAATGGGTAGATTGTAAAAATTTTCTTCCATTCTGTAGGTTGCCTGTTCACTTTGATGGTAGTTTCTTTTGCTGTGCAGAAGCTCTTTAGTTTAATTAGATCCCATTTGTCAATTTTGGCTTTCGTTGCCATTGCTTTCGGTATTTCAGTCATGAAGTCCTCGCTCATGCCTATGTCCTGAATGGTATTGCCTAGGTTTTCTTCTAGGGTTTTTGTGGTTTTAGGTCTAACATTTAAGTCTTTAATCCATCTTGAATTAATTTTTTATAAGGTGTAAGGAAGGGATCCAGTTTCAGCTTTCTACATATGGCTAGCCAGTTCTCCCAGCACCATTTATTAAATAAGGAATTCTTTCCCCATTTCTTGTTTTTGTCAGGTTTGTCAAAGATCAGATGGTTGTAGATGTGTGGTGTTATTTCTGAGGCCTCTGTTATGTTCCATTGGTCTATATATTTGTTTTGGTACCAGTGCCATCCTGATTTGGTTACTGTAGCCTTGTAGTATAGTTTGAAGTCAGGTAACATGATGCCTCCAGCTTTGTTCTTTTTGCTTAAGATGGTCTTGGCAATGCGGGCTCTTTTTAGTTCCATATGAACTTTGAAGTAGTTTTTCCAATTCTGTGAAGAAAGTCATTGGTAGCTTGATGGGGATGGCATTGAATCTATAAATTACCTTGGGCAGTATGGCCATTTTCACGATATTGATTCTTCCTATTCGTGAGCATGGAATGTTCTTCCATTTGTTTGTGTCCTTTTTTATTTCGTTGAGCAGTGGTTTGTAGTTCTCCTTCACATCCTCTAAGGGATTTCTTATAGAGAAGGGTAAGAAGAAAGGGAAGGAGTGATATATTACCATGAAACCACATAAAATCATACCAAATTCAGGACTTGGTATATCATTATCTTCAACTATAATTATTATTAACAAATAACATCTTCAAATTCTAAATATGGTAAAAATCTCCTGGGGTATTTATTAAACTTGTAGGTCTATTCTAAATCCACTGAATTTAGGTGTGTGAGAAACACCTTGCATTGTAAACAAGCACAAAATTTGAGGATGTTAAATAAAGGTATACTGCTTATCATATCATCACATGTCTGTAAATGTTTTGTTTCCTTTATTTCATTAAAAAATATCTGGAGTATTAAGATCTGTTCCACTTAGGGTCTAAGACAGGGAGAATCAGAAAATTTAATATTTCAAACCTAAGCAATTCCTGTTTATAAAAATAGCATCTGCACTGATTGGCAGCTTGCCTACCTGCCTGCCCACCTTCCTTCCTCCTTCCCTTGCTTCCCCTTCCCCTTTCCCTTCCCCTTCCCCTTTCTCTTTCCCTTCCCTTCCTCTCCCCTTCCTCTCCTCTTCCTCTCCCCTTCCCTTCCCTTCCTTTCCTCTTCCCTTCCCTTACTCACCCCTTCCCTTCCCTTCCTCTCCCCTTCCCTTCCATTTCCTTCCCTTGTCTTCCCTTCCCTCCCCTTCCTTTCCCTCCCTCTCCCTCCCCTTTGTTTCCCCTTCCTCTCCCCTTCCCTTCCTCTCCCCTTCCCTTCCTCTCCCCTTCCCTTCCTCTCCCCTTCCCTTCCTCTCCCCTTCCCTTCCTCTCCCCTTCTCCTTCCCTTCCCTCCCCTTCCCTTCCCTTCTTCTCACCTTCTTCTCCTCTTCCCCTTCCTTTCCCTTTGTCTCCCCTTCCTCTACCCTTCCCTTCCTCTCCCCTTCCTCTCCCCTTCCTTTCCTTTCCTCTCCCCTTCCTCTTCCCTTCCTTTCCTCTCCCCTTCCTCTTCCCTTCTCTTCCTCTCCCCTTCCTCTTTCCTTCCCTTCCTCTCCCCTTCCCTTCCCTTCCTCTCCCCTTCCTCTTCCCTTCCCTTCCCTCCCCTTCCTCTCAGCTTCCCCTTCCCTCCCCTTCCTTCACCTCCCCTTCCTCTCCCCATCCCCTTCCCTTCCCCTCCCCTTCCTTTCCCTTCCCTCCCCTTCCCTTGCCTTCCTTCTCTTCCTTCTCTCCCTCCATCCCTCCTTCCCTTTTTCTCCCCCTCCTTTTTTTCTTTCCTCCACCTTTTTTCTCTCTTTATCTCTTTCTTAACAGCAGTTAGCCCTGAAACAAAACTTTATCTTAAAGAATCAGGAAATTTTCAAGCATGAAGAATAACTATTTTCTTAATATATTTAGCAGTACACATATGTTTTTTGGCTAGAATCAGGCACAGAGAATCTTTTTGTAGTGACTTTATTTAAATTCTGTCATTTATTTAGGTTTTTTTTTTTTTTTTTTTTTTTTTTTTTTGGAGACAGAGTTTCTCTCTTGTTTCTCAGGCTGGAGTGCAATGGTGCGATCTTGGCTCACTGTAACCTCTGCCTCCTGGGTTCAAGCGATTCTCCTGCACCAGCCTCCTAAGTATCTGGGATTATAGGCATGCATCACCACACCCAGCTAACTTTTTTGTATTTTTAGTAGAGACGAGGTTTTTCCATGTTGGTCAGGCGGGTCTCAAACTCCCGACCTCAGGTGATCCACCCACCTTGGCCTCCCAAAGTGCTGGGATTACAGGCCTGAGCCACCATGTCCAGCCCAGGAATATTTTTAAAATGATAAAGTCCATGTGTTCCATTAAAGTGTTTATGGCATTAAGTGATTAAAAATTGCTTTTGAGCCCGATGATAGCCAGTAAACAATTACTAGTTCTCTCAAGAGATGGTCTGGGAATTCCGTACAACTGCATTCCTGCTTATATTTCTTTATTCTCAGTAGCACACAGTATTCTCTGCTAGTCTTTTCATTATATTAAAAATTATGATGATGACACATAGTGTTCTCACTCATGTGGGAGCTAAAAAATTGATCTAATGGAGGCAGTAAATAGGATGGTAGTTACTAGAAGCTGGGAAGGCTAGTAGGGAGGAGAGATAAGGAGGGTTTGGTAAATGGGCACAAAAATATAGTTAGGAGGAATAAGATCTAGTGTTCACTAGCACAATAGGGCAACCGTAGTTAACAGGAATTTATTGTATATTTCAAAATAGCTAGAAGAGTAGGTTTGGAATGTTTCCAACACAAAGAAACAATAAATGTTTGAGGTGATTTACCTCAAACATACAGCATTTACCATGTGCCTGGCATTGTTCTGTGCACTTTGCACATATTATCCACCTTAATCCTTGAATCATCCTTTTGAGGGTGGTTTAATTATTCTCATTTACTATGTCAGAAACCAAAGCCTCGAGTGGCTGTGCCTATCATAACACCACCATGCATCGGAGTCATAAATTTTAATATCTATCTCTCTCAGCAGATTGGATAAAAGTAACTTGAGGCCAAAGATCATGTCTGACTCAAATGTATATTCTCAAGTTTTGATAAATATTTTTGAATGATCAATGATGATAAGAGTTATTTATTGATACTGAATGCTGATTATATGTCTGGTACAGTGCCAGATGTTTTGTGTCTAGGACAACCTAGGGTTGCATCTCAGCTCTGTTCCTTACTAGAAGTGAGTTGTTGCATTGGTTGTTTAGCCTTTCTGTACCCTGGGTGCCTCAAAGGCAAAATGGAAATAGCAGTACTATCTGTCCCATAAAGCAGTTTGAGAATGACATGAGTTAACATATAAAGAACTTAGAACAGTGCCTGGCACAGAGCGGGCAGCTTGTGCATATTAACTATCATTATTATTTCCAACTTAGACATATTCCATTCTGAAGTATGTGCCCTTTTCATAACACCTATCCTACTTTATGTCATACTTAAAAATTTTTATGTAGAGAGTTCCAAACTTCCTTTGTCTATTACTTGAGCCAAACTTCTGTATTGTAGTATTTTCAGTGCTAAGAATCCCATTCATTACCACATGGGGTGTATAAGTATAAATGTAGAGAAACATCGTAGGCCTTTCAAAGTTAGAATTATTGCTAGTTCTAATTAAATTAAAGTTATCAATTTTCATGTAAGTAGGATAAACAAATTCCTCTGTTGAAGTAACAACAAGTTATGTGGGTGGTGGTGGTGGTTGTTGTGTGTGTGTGTGTGTGTGTATTTGTTTCCTCTTTCTAACTTATCAAAAAGAAGAGTTTTCAAATCTTGGATTTTCTATAAGTACTTTCTAATGGGTTTCCTTGTTTAGTTTTTCACAAGAGCAGGTATATCATCCCCATATCTCTGGTGAAGCACTCTCAAAGTGTGTTGACATTTCAGGAAGCTTTGAATTTGCTAAATGCATCTGTATTTTCTGCTGAGTGGTTGGCCTGGACTCAAAAAAGTGTGCCTACACAAGAGCATTTCCAAGTATGATTTCTAACGTGATAGGATTGTAGCTGTACACACATATGTGTATATGCAGGTCAATATCACTTAGAGACCCCTGCCTTTTTTATTAACAACTTGTTTTAAAAGTTTTTAATTACTTTAAATTAAGAATTATTGTTTTAATTATTTAAAAAATTATGTCCCAGATATATTAGCTTTTTGATATTTTTTCCTGTTTTGCCAGGAGGTAGATATTATATGTTTACAGTTGTTGAAATCAGATTAACTCTTACATGTTATCTTTAACAAATATTATCCTGAAGACTATTCTCTGAAAAAAAGTACATTTTGTCCATTCAATTCTCCTAGCTTGCAAAATGTACAGTATTCCAATAGTTATCTCTCTAGTAAAGGCTATGTAAGGAGAGAGGGCACTTCAATATTGATAACGCATTTTGTTTTGGAAAGAAGATATAAAGTCAGTGACATACAGTGTGAGAGGCCTGTGAATATGAAAGTAAAAAGGAAATGGTTACTTGATTGCAGAAATAGTGTTAGTCATCTCTGTCACAATTTCCTTTTCCATTTAAAAGAAAGTATTCTTACTATTATAGGTAATGCATTTTGCCAAACAAAGGGGACAGTAGCAAGAATCTTATATAAATCCTTCCTGTGCAAACATGTGTGTTTCTGCTACAACTGAAAGAAATACCTACCTTTGATAGTACTAGTAATCTTTTCCTTTTGAAACTGAGTTAGTCAAAGCTTCCATCATAGGAAGGAAGAAAAGTTCTAGTAGCTTATTACACATTCCTAAAAAAAAGAGAAAAGAGCAAAATACAACCTAAATATCCTTTTTTATTAAAAGTCAGAATTAGCATTGCAAATACAATCCAGAACTTCAGAGCTGTCATTTAGCGTGAACCTTTTGATAAATTGGATCCTGATATTTACAAAATCTATTAAAATACAACCAATAGTGTGTTTGTTTATATGTTGACAAGATGATATACACCCTGAAGGTCAAGGGTGATGTGAACTGTTATGGTGTTCTTGTCAAAGTAGCTAAAAAAAGTGGGATGGGGGCGGCTATTTAAAGAGTTTTGATGGAATAATGGCTTTACCACAAGTGTGACAGCAAATGCAAGGATCATCTTGAAAAAGTTCAGTTGATTTGAAACAAAAATCTGTGATGTTTATCAATCAAAAAAAAAAAAAGGAAAGTCTCTTCTTCCTTCTGTAGCATGTTAGAAAGTTGGCAGCTCAAATGGAAAAACAAATAGTGAAGTTAAACAGAAAGAGAAGCATTGATTTAACTTCTTGGGTGGTTTATCAAATGCCACACAAACTTTTCATTCTGTCTTGTCATTTATTAATTACCCTCTTTTAATCAAACCAGTTAAAGATCAGTTTACAAACTTCGGGTTACTTCTGTGTAAATAGTTCCAACAACTCAAAGTCACTTTGTCAAAAGGACTAAATAATAATTTAGAAAAAGACTAAATAATCTCTAATTGTTAGCCAAGTTGTACTTTTTTTCTCATAAAAACTCAAAATTTTTCTGAAAAATAAATGTGGGATTTAAATAATGCTTTTCCCAGCATGATTTTATTACTACATTTGAGTTCTTGTTCTCTTTTTCTTAACGACGGTAATGGCCTTAGTTATTAGAGACGTTAGCTCAAAAATGTGACACTGAAAAGAATGTGAATGCATTAAAAGTCGGTTAAGTTTTTCACTATAGATCTTTATTTTAGTGTTTCAAACTAGCATCTAGAAAAAAACTGAGTAAAAACTGTATATGTTAATTTCAAAGTAATAAGTGAAGGGAATTGGTACAGTATGTTAACCAAATATGAATTGATATAAGAAGATAGATTTGGATGTTAGATCCCTCCATCTATTTAGAAAGCATTTAAATTTTTATGTATTTTAAATTATAGTAGCACAACAGAAAGCTAATTTTATGGGCATTTTTGAATTTAATGTGAAAAGGAATTGAGCTTTTTCATGTGTTTGTCATAAAATGGTTTAATTAAAGGAAATTAAGCCAGAATAACTGTAAACAGACATAAAAATTATTAACCTCATATCTCTACCAATCATTTTCAGTATAGGATTTCTGCTAAACAGTATGTGGTTTAGCTCCCAGGAATTAACTCTTTGAGTACATTTAAATTAATTGGATTATCTCAAGTTACCGCTCTGAAGGCAGAGATTTGCAATAGCATGTTAGCTGAGACATCAGTGTTTTAAGAGGCTAATCACATCGCAATGCAGGGACATTGAACCTACAGTGCTTGACACATTCAGCTTCCGCAGGCAACAAGGACAACCAGATCTTATCAAAATAATGCATTAAAAAGAGCAAAAGTATTCTTTAAAAAAAAAAAAAACCCAACTTACTGATCCCTGTACTCCTTAAATAATTAAAAACTTTTGCTGAAAGCAAATGATCTCTGTGGTTTTCTTGACTTAAAGGTTCATGATCACCTCAGAATTAGCAATTATTAGATGGTTTATACAGGCCGGAAACTGTAGTGAGGTACACATATATCAAAGTATTATGAAAACAATTAAGTGCTACACAAGTGCAAAGTGTTATCATATTAACATGAATGAAGCTACCTTTGCCTGTGAGCATTTAAAATATTTTATTTATTCTATCAGATGAAATTTTAGAAATCAGCAACTCAGACACAAGTAGTGGAAAATCTTTAAGGCAACATTCAGACTTCTGAAATTCACCATGCTGAAAAGCTAAGGTTGTTGCCCAAAACAAAAATAAAACAGAACAGAAAGACATCATTAACTGTAAGAGTGAATGCAGAAATCTCTCCACTCGGGTGGCTTGTACATGTCCAAGGGCTGAGCTCAGCTTTGTAATAAAGACCCGTGGATTTAATAAAGCTTTAGGGCGAACCAATTAATGGTTGCTATAGATGGGAAGTTAGTAACACAACATTACAACAACCACCCTCCTCCCCCCACTCCCCACAACGCACTTGCCTAGAGCCCCAGGAACTGTATCTAAGCCATTAAACTATTACTAAAGCTGATTAATCAACCCTGACTGCTTTGAAATAAAACAAATGATTTAAGAATTAAAGTTTCTGTATCCTATTATCAAACTCATTAAGTCATCTCAAACTGCTGAATTTTGGATGAATTTCTAAATTCCTAAGAATCTATTCATACACATTTATTCTCCCCTCCCCATATTTATCCATGATAAACAAATGTTAAAATAATCAGACCAATCCACTTGGACAGTGGAGATCAACATAATTACTTTAAAGTTTTGTTAGATTGTTTTGTTAACTGTCATACTGCCTTGGGATATTTTAAAATAATTTTTTATTACTTTTTCACTCTCACTAAAGTAAAGGAAATTAAAGTATTAAAATTTTATTTGCAGACGGTCTAAGATCTTACGGTAGAAATGAAACTTTCTCGTTGGGCCAACTCTCACTGTACTGCTAGACGTGCATGGGTTTTGCAGAGGCCTCTTTGAAGTGAGAGTGACCAGATTTCTTGTGAGTTTCAGGGAAGATTTCAATTACAAGGTTTTATTTTCAACCCCATCCCTCTCTAAAGTCAGACCTTTATCTCCTTTTGGAAATCATTCCATTTATGAGTTTTAAGACTATGATCATATGACTACAATTTGAATGTATTCTTTGGCATGTTACATGGTGACCCACCACTTCTATTTTATTTCTGTCCTGGCCGTTTTAATGTATTTGTAGAGTTCATGTTGACCGAGAACTGCTGTGAGATAGGAGACGTTATTCACCGAACAGGGTAGACTCTTTTACAGAGTAGACACCCGAGAGGCTAAAGTGATTTTCATTGTTATTTTCTTTTATTTTGTAGAAAGAATGAAAATATAAAAAGAAAAAAAAAACTTAATTAGAAACTAAGTAGCCAGTACATCTAAGAGATTACACATATATTTTAGCACATTTGACTCTATTTTGGAGCCTTTTGACCAAATTTTTCTTCTTAGTTTTAATTCTCTTATTTGGGAATAAGGGGCTGGAGATGTTATTTGGATTGCTTTTTTAATTTGCCGATGGTGGTAGAAAAAGGTTTAATAGAGGTGATTTTATGTGTGCTGAATTTAGGCAAAAGAGTACATGTTTCAGTGTATTTCTTCTCCATTTCTTTCTCATTTTCGGTCATTTACTTTCCATATTATTTTCAGCGTTCTCTCTCTGTCTCACCCATTGCTCTCCTCACTTCCCAGAGTCTGACTGGCAATGCGTGCATGGGAACCTTAGCAGGTGAGGGGCATCCCAAGTTTGCACTGTGGTTTGGTGGCAACAACCCACACTCTGCAACCAAGCTCTTGGGGCTTTAATTCCCAGCTCCATCTCTTTCTAACTGTATAATCTTGTGCAAGACACTTCTTCTCTTCATGCCTCAGTTTCCAATATGTGAAATAGGTTAATGGATGGTTGTGAGGATGAAGTGAGATAATATATGGTACATCCGTGGAACTGTCCCTGACATGAGGTAAGCATCAGATATGTGTTTGCTGTCATTTCACAATATACGCATTTCTAAGTTACTTGCACATTTGTGTGGACAGTGGAATGTGGAAGAGTAGATTGGAACATTAAATTGGGAGTTGAGAATTCCAAGACCTGAATCTGAATCTGCTGTGAGTCAGTGTACAAGGTGACTGCAAATCACTATTGGTGTCTTGGGGTAATCGAATTTTAGGATTTAAAAATTTCGAGATTACCCTGGCATTTTACTTATGGATGAGCAAGCCAGGAAATCCTTAGAGCTTAAAATTACTCACCCCATGGCACACATTGCTAGGGCAGAGCTGGCCTTCGAAGCCAGTGCAGTGTCTTGCTTCTTAAGCCAGTGTTTCCTAAAGTGTGGTACGTTGTTGTATTTAAAACCATCCTTCTCAGCAAACTAACACAAGAACAGAAAACCAAACACCGCATGTTCTCACTCATAAGTGGGAGGTAAACAATGAGAACACATGGACACAGGGAGGGGAACATCACACACCAGGGTATGTCGGGGGGTGAGGGGCTAGAGGAGGGATAGCATTAGGAGAAATACCTAATGTAGATGATGGGTTGATGGGTGCAGCAAATCCCCATGGCACATGTATACAATAAAAAGTAGAAAAAAATAATTTTAGGTGATGTACAGAAAAGTGTTCTTAATATACCTGGCACATCAAACCCACAGTTTTACAAATAATATTGCTTATGATGAGGTTAAGTACCAGGAACAAACTGATTTCAAGTCATTTTAAGAATATTAAGTACGTAATGGTATGGGTGGTATAAAGATACAGCAAAAACCACGAATGCTGATGCTGGAGTATGGGAAATCCTGCCTACTCTAGGTTCACCCCACCACCTTTCAAATATTGATAGAGGTCAGAATTATATGACAGCCCACATAGTTTTCTATGATGTAAGAATTTTTCTTTTTCATTCATGATTTCTTGCTCAAAGAAAAGATACTTAGACCTGGGGAGTTTTTCCTGTTCTAATGACTTTAAAAAATAAGCACATGAGTGAATATTGGTAAATCATATGACATACTGTTCTGGAATCCCAAATGCAAAAGGAAGCAGTAGTTGTTGGCAATTGTACCAAGCTAAGAGAAGTGTGAAACGTACTTTAGAGGGAAAAGGCAGATATGAAAACCAAAATGTCAGGAATGGTTCTGATAGCAGGTTATCTTATCACATGCATATGAGCATTTACTCATTTGCTTTCAGCAGAGATTATTAAGCGCCTATATAATCTCTGCTCTTTATCAGTGTGTACACAAAGGTAAAACCTATTTTACACAGCAACTATATTTTTGAAACGTTGTAATTTGAATTTGCTTTATTCAAGTCATACTTCAGGGATTTGGGAAAGTTGAATGTTTTCAGGAAAACTAGTAAAGTTTTTTTGTCAAACAAAATTATTCCTTTATCTCTTTGGTAAATTTGGATTTTTATATATCACATCTGTAAAAAGCAAAGCAAACATAATCATAGAATTTTCAATATTTGGACACATTAGATGACAAGTGTTTGGTTTTGTTTCAGTTGTTTGCTGTTTCTTTTTGAAGGCATGGAAAGAAGCTATTGGAAATGTCAGCTGGTCTAGAGGAGAGAAGCAGCAGGGCCATTCCTAAGCCTTGTTAAGCACGAGCTTCCTGTGCCCTCCCTTTAAAGGGAGGGATAATGGTTTGGCTCTGCGTCCTCGCCCAAATCTCATCTTGAATTGTAATCCTCACGTGTCGAGGGAGTGAGTGAGTTGATTGAATCATGGGGGTGGTTTCCCCCATGCTGTTCTCCTGATAGTGAGTTCTCATGAGATCTAATGGTTTTATAAGCGTCTGGCATTTCCCCTGCTGGCACTTTGCTTTCCTGCCTCCTTATGAAAAAAGTACTTGCTTCCCCTTTGCCTTCTGCCATGATTGTAAGTTTCCTGAGGCTTCTCCTGCCATGCGGAACTGTGAGTCAATCAAACCTCTTTCCTTTATAAATTACCCAGTCTTTCGTATTTCTTTACAGCAGTGTGAGAACAGACTAATACAGTACACTAGTTCAGTTTTTAAATGAATGAAAATTCTGATATTAAATTAGCACTTCTTTGACAAACAAGAAAAATAATTTATTATTTCTCAAAGTAGAGGTCTAAACTGGCTGAAGTGAGCTTTAAAGTATACTACAGAATCTCTTGGTGGATTCCATATTAGGGATATGTTCTTTTTTAGGTAGTCTGTGAAATGATCTCCTCATGGAAACATTCAGAAGAGATGCAGCTAATAGTTTATGGATGATATTCAGTGAAAATTAGATTTTGCATCTATTTTTTGGGGAGGGGTGTGTGTGTGTGTGTGTGTGTGTGTGTGTGTGTGTATTTTGGCATGTGGATGGTGTGGTCCATAGGTTCTTTGCCATTCTTGAAAGGGTCTTTAGAGAATCATTGCTGGTATATGTTGAACCAGCCGTCAGGGATGCAGGTGTCACTCACTGTGTGTGGTCTGTGTTGGACCCTGGTGACTTTATTTCTATAGGATCACTGCATCTACTGTTTTGATTCCTTTGACTGATCCAACCAGTTTTTAAAATGTGAAGATTTGGGGACCTTGGGTTTATTACGGGTACAGAATTGAATTAAAAGATATCAGAGATTCTGGAACCAAGATGTGGTTGGAGAGGAGCATGAGGAATGGGGTGGGTGATGTGGGAGCAGGACCTGGAAGGAGGAAGGATGGGTGGCAAAAAGGATGGTGCAGGAAGGGCTTCTGTTTGATATAATTGTTTTTATGATTTGTTTGTGGAAAAGATGCTGACACATTTGTAACCCCTATTTCAAAGGGCAGCAAATCCTGCACTTGATTTTTCTGTGTAAATAAACTGTGTAATTGGTAATAGTTTATATCAAACCATTAAAAAGTTTTCTAAGCACTATTGCAAGCTCGTAGACTTCCCAAATGATATCATATAATATGATAATTACTGAGGCTTATGAAAAAAATGGGTTAAGTTCTAAGACGTAGTAACATCTTTAATCTGAAATTATCTGCGCTTGGCCAAATCAGCTTGCCTGTATTTTCTTTCACAAAACATTTGGTCCCAATTGTAGTTTTCTTTCTTTCAAAAAAAAAAAAAAGGTCAGAAAAAGTTCAAAATGACATGATGGAATATATATTTGTTTGGAAAAATGATCTGGTTATTGCCATGGCAGCTATATTAAATTTTTAGGGTTATGTGATATAGTTTTTATATTAATACCATCTTTGAAATTTATTTACATGATGTAACAGCTCTGATGGTTACATTACATCTTTGAAAGCAAAAATGTATAAACTAGCCAAGATTTATGCAGCTTCTCAGCAGGACAAAATTATTCACTTTAAAGGGAAAAAAAAGATATTTGTTGGATTTTAATTATACCATTTAGATGTTGACATGTATTGAATTTATTGCAAAAGAAATGCAAAGATGACTTACAGAAAAAACAAATTCTTACCTAATAAAAAATGGTACATAACTTGATAGGGCTATGAATTTTTGCTTTCCGATGAAATTGTTACAAAGTAAATGTCTGAAAAACAGTTTTCATGAATAAGACAGAATCTTTACATTCTGTCTTTCTTCTGGTGCATAGTATTATTTTATGTGTTTATTCTTGCTGAGACTTAGGCTTGTAAATGGCTTACTAATAAACAGAAGGCAAATTGTTAATTCTTAAATTTTAATTATAAATTATTGTTTCTAAAGTTGTTTACAGGCTGTTCTTTCATCAAGCATGTCCCCCTTTTAAATTGAACCTCAGATTCTAAGTTAAAAATTTTTTTAATAAAGTCAATTATTTTTTAGAGTTAATTCTGGTAATTTTTACAAGAGTGATTATAGAAATTAAATATAGAAAAGTATAAACCATGTGCAATTTATCATGATTATACTTCCTTGGTTTTATAAACCCAGTTTTGAGAAATTATATCCCAACTCAACATTATTTTGTAAAATAAATATATCAAATTCTGATTGCTTTGAGGATATGGGAATAATATTATTTCCTCCCTTTAAAATATTATCTTAACTTAAAAAGAAATATGATGTGATGCAATGAGATACATCTGAAATGATTTCGAAATTTTGAAGAAAATTTTCAAGTTTGAATTTGCCTGAATTAACATATTAAACATTATTTAATATCTTGACATTTATATAATTAATTCATTATATAATTAAAGCAATTGTATAGGAAATTTTCAGATTTTTATGATTTGTGAACGGAGGTCACTGAGCTACAGAAAAGAAAAGATTTTTATTTTTCTAGAAATTCCCTTTTGTAATTGTATGCCAGGCACTATTCACAGCCCTTGATATGTCATATTTCTCTTGATCCTTGCTTACTCTATAGAGTTATTATTCTCTTCTTACGCACAAGAATGAGCTTGGAGAAATTAAGTAACTTATCTGAAGTCACCCAGCCGAGACTTGATTCCTGCTCTGTCCAGTTCCACTTAACACGCAATACCCAAGGGGCCAAAATTCTGTCATTTTTCTTCTGTATTTAGCTATGCTTAATTTTTCAGAAATATTGAAGTAGAAGGAAATTTGTTTTGGAAAGGGAAATTAAAACACACCAATAGAAAACAATGAAAATGGTGCTCTTTGAGCACTTACTGTGTGTCAGGCTCTTAATATGGACAATCTCATTTTATCCTCATAGAAACTCTGTAATGCGTCATCTTACAAATGACTTAAGTGTTTTGGTGAATCCCAGATTCAGAACCAGGCTGTCAGATTCACTCCACGACCATGCGTCCTTTTCATTTAAATCTAAATACACAGCTTAAAAGTTTGTATAACTGAATTCACTTTTAATTGTGTGGAATTTTAAAAAATACAGCTTTTTAACAGTTTATTCTTGACTCAACGGCTTGGAAGGCATAAATTATGATTAAAATTGCATAGGTCTAATAAGAGATTGTGAATTTTGTTATCCCACCTCCCTCTTATTGGGTATTGAAACTTTTTTATATACTTGAAATGGTTGCATTATGACTCTCATCCTTCTGGGTTCCAACAGTCAAGTACTTATATTAAGACATATTTACATAGTCATCAATTCATGGGGTCATGGAAATGGGCTGGAGAATCCCAAAGATTATCTTATTTAATGCCTTTGAGCATATGGAGATTCAAGTTCGGTGACTTACTAGGTCATACAGTTGATACTGCCAGAGTAAGAACCAGAATGCAAGATTCCTTATCTGTAGCTCATCTAGCAACTAATTAACTAGGAAATATGAGGGGGTAAGTCAGAGAGAGATTAACAATGCCTAATTTATACAAAATTTACAGCTCACAAAGGAAATGATTCTATTGAATGAGCTAATTTAGTGTGATTATATGTTTTCTTTTTAGTAGGAAAAATGGTGGCATCATAGGATTTGATCAAAGCTGAAAGGAAATGTTTTGGTGTCTTAATAACCACTGACTCACTAAATCCAGCAATAGGGAGTGCTAAATGTTCACAAAGCTGAAATATTGAGCAGCCCAGTGTAATCTGGCCCACACACATGATTTCTAACCTAAAAATATCTGTCTTATGAAATAAACCAACCAAAGGATTCTATTTCAGTTTGCTTTTCTAGCGGTCCTGAAAATGTGGTCAGAGATTTAGGTAAAACCAGAATATCACAACACAATTGCAATCGAATTCAAAATGAAAGCACAGTGAAAAGCAAACAACAACAACCACCACCACCACCAAAAACCTCAGGATTTCTAGCTCAGGAAAGGAGGAAATGAGAGTGAGATCAAGTATTTCAGAGACTGGAGACATCCAGCAACCTTTGAGGAGAACCTCCTCGAGAGTACATTAAACACCCCAAGAACTCTAACTCCTTCACAGATGTTCTCATTTCCATTTCTCCAGTCAGTACTATCCTTTTATCTGAAAGTATGGGATTTGGCAGTAGTTTTTAAAGTGTGTGTGTTTGTGTGTGTCTGGGTGTGTGTACACACCTCCTTTGAGAATCTAATACAAACTATGAACCTTCTTCCCAGAAGGTTACTCATATGCACACACACCATTTTCTTGTGGTTTCAAGGTGTTTGTAGCCCTACCTAAAACTTCCCTGTAGACCCCAATGTAAGAGATTCCATCCATTATTTCCTTTCAGCCCACAGATGCTTCCTGTGGAAAGAAGGGAATCCTACGTCCTGTCTAGAATTTAGGAAGCCTACAGGTTATAACAATGTGTAACTAGGTGCCTTCTTTTCTTTGGGGGCTGATGTGAGCCATAACCTCTACAAACCAAAGGATTGGCAAACCTTGTGTCCCAGACGTTCAGGTTGACGGGATCTCTTGGTTAGATTTCCTGGGAACCAAACCTTACGACGCAAATGCCCATCCAGAAACACAGGGCGTCTCTCTGGGAGACAGCGTGGTGTCCCAGTGCTGGCTGCACACTTGCCAGCCTCCCGCCTAGCTATGTGAAAGGAGCTTTATTAGCCAGCCCAAACCAGGCCTGTTTGGAGGCCTGGGCCACTTCCATTTTCTGAGGCTCTTGGTATATTGAAAAATGAAAAAAATGCCAAAATAGGGTTACAAAAACAGTGGTATACTTTAGATGTTTACCTTTAACAACTTAATGCTTTTAATACCAGAAACATAGAATTGTGCTATTCATAAGTTAATTACAGGATTTATAAAAATGTTAATTTATGGTTTGCTACAGGCAGTGTGGTCCAGTCATGGGACTCAATTTAGAGTTGTGCAAAGAAGGCCTCCTTCTTTCAATCCGTCAGTCTATCTCTGTGATTGTATGCATAACCTCATCTGGAAATGGCTTCAAAGGTCTAAATTTGAGGCTCTTTATGAAAGTGGGGCTGAGTGGCCCTGCTAGCATCCCCTGGAGAGGACTTGCAGAAAGCTCTTCTGAGGAGGAGCTGGGGTTGCTCTTGTCATCAGAATCCCTTGCCTTCTCCTTTGAGCCCCGCCCTCCTCATGGAGCCTGTGCTCCTGTATTAGGACTGCAGCAGCATGATGGGTAGCTTCCCCTAGAGCTCTATGAGGACTAACACAGCCATCTATGCAATGGGAAGGATCCTGGGAATGGCCATCTGCTCTCCCCCATGATGGATGACTTCAGCCCTTACTACGCATTTGCGAATTCCTTTAAACGGTCATTGCCCCCTTTCAAACTTCACTTAGGGATAAAGCTCCAAATGCAAATATTCTTTTCAAGAGTAGCTCCTTGACCCACCTTCACAACTAGGTATAAATTACAGCTACCAGGATCCTTACGAGAGGAGAACTGGGGCCTGAAGAGAAGCACTGAGGCATGAATGAGGGGTGGGGTGATTTGAGAAGGAGTCAGTGAAAGGGAAGACTAGGGATGGTAACAGTAGTCCTCAGCGTGTGACAGTTGTGGGGACTGGAATGGGAGGAGGACCAACACTTGGAGAGAGAGAGGTACATGCTAGGCCTCTCCATTGGGTGAAGTCTTTATCCTGCTGCTTTGTAGCAGCCTCAACTCTGCAGACACTTTTGGACATTTTTAAAGGAAATGTTCATTTTAGCCATTGAGGCAAGGCATACTTTTGAAAGCAACATTGTATCCCATAAAATTCTCCCAGTGCATACTCAACTCTGCCTTAGCTGTTTTGGCTCACTCACAGAGCAGAGAGACATGGCCTGGCCCTTAATGCTTAGGTACCTGGCAGGCGTCGTATCCTTTTATCTATATCCACCTGACTGTCCATCTCTTCATCCAGCTACCCATCCAAACAGCCATCCATCCAAACAACCAGCCAACTGACAGACATATTCCCAACACAAGGCACTATATGCCAAGCACCATGCTAATGCCTATGGATACCATGGCAAGCAAGACAGATTTTATCCTTGCCCTCATTGAGGTTATATCCTTGCTTGTTTAATGCTGCCTTTTAAATCCAGCATTGGCTTAAATGATTAGCATTGCCTCTCTTTAAGTCCCGATGTCCTTTTTGCAAAATTGTAATGGATTACTTTTTCCACATTTAGGAATCACATTCTATACAACAAATATCCAAAGAATGGATGGGAAAAACTACAGATTTGGTGCCAGATTAGATGTCTTATGATTTGTTTTACATGTCTCTCACCTATGGCACTGTAAATTACTTGAGGGCAGGGAGTGGGTCTTAGGTTTTTAATGCTCTGCACCAAGCACAGTGGCTGGCACATAGTAGTTGCTTACTAAATTTTTGTTGAAAGAATGCTGTCTGGGAAGTCAGAGGTCTAAATTTGAGACTCACCATTACTGTCATCACCCTCTATCCTTGGTGCCTCATCTCTTGGATCTTGATGGGGAGGAAATCTATGGCAAGTAAATGTGTTTGATCTAGGCCAGTAGTGGCTCTTACATGCTGCCTTTCTTGAGCCCCCTGAGTCTGAGGGGTGCCTTCCTCTCTTCCATTGTTGTCTGATCCAGGGCAGGACAGTGTAAACTGGGAACTGAGTGCATGCTCAGCACTGTCCCAACTTGACATAAGGAATGTCTTCTCAATTATTTAAGATCTGAAAATATGTTTTCTATCCTTGACAGACGGCCACTTTTCCCTTAATAAAGCATGTCTGACAATCACACTTTATTGGTGTGGTTAGGAAAAGAATGTCGTAGACTTAGAAAAACATAATAATTTAAAGAGTGACACATTTCAGCAAAGAAATAAAGCTGTTGCCTGCTCTGAAAAGAAGTAAAACTGTAGGAAACCATTACTTCATTGGGACAAACTTTCTGTGTCTTTAGAAAGTTCTCACTGAAAAAAAGTGGGTGAGCTCTAGGGCAGAGTGTGTGTGTGTGTCTACGCATATATAGGAGTAGTCTCTCTGATTTTTTAGAGACGTTCCCTTTACAAACATTTCCCACTTAGTACTTTGTAAGTATTTAATACAATTGCTGTCTAACATAGCAGTTTGTACCTAGGCTTTCGTTCAAGCTGCTTCTTGGAAATCATATTTTTCAATAGCTACTAGGCTGAGGTGTAGTCAGTAACTGAGGTATAGTCAGGTTTCAGCAAGATCTATTCGGTATTGTACCTACTAGACCACATAAACCAAAATTTCCACTACAATAAAGAGTTAAATAGTACTCCATAGGATATGTTGCACGAGCTATATGGAGATTTCAGGTGTGCATCGCAGTGTGAGCATTAACTTGAATGTGTCATTTTATACTTCTCTAGTGCAGAACTATTTGGTATACTATTGTATGTAATGTGCAAATCCCATCAGTTCACACTACTATTATTTGTAGGATTATTTTAACAAAATAACAGTTCCATTTCCTGTTTGATATAAAACTAAGGCTTTATTTTTAAAAGTGGAGGAAGATGTTAATACAAATTTCTCTGTGGTTTATTTTCCAAAATTGATACTTTCTAACATACAGCATGTTGTTGTTGTTATTGTTGTTTCCAAAATCCATCTTTCACTGACACGAGAAAGGATGCTGAGTAGCTGTTCACATTTGCTAGCCACGGTCTAAGATTATTTGCAAGGCAGGATTCTCTGATGCCAAGGACTGAGGTCTAGTTTAGTGATCCCCTTCCATCTCAGCAAAAGTGTATATGAGAAAGAAGAGAGAGAAAAGCCAGAATAGGAGGGAAGCTGAAAACTGTGGTGCTTTACTCATTTATCTCAGGATATGGAGACAAACGTGGTAATAATGAAAGCTGCCCTTTGTTTACAATACACAGAGTTTGTGGCAGCAATCTTTATAAGCCCCCAAATGGCACTTAATAAATAAAAGAAGATACAGGTTTTCTTGATTAGTTAGATATAAATGTTTACTCAAGCTTTCATGAGAGTTTTCTTTATTTTCACAGAGCTCTCTCTGCTCAAATGAACGCATGAATGAATGTCTATTTTTTAATGTGAACTCAGTATATACAAAATAAGTTTTCGCAGGATCCAAATTCATTTCATTTGTAAATATATTTAATAGATGTCAAGAATTATTCTTGACTGCTTTAATTAAAGATAGATTTTTAAAGACTGGATTTAGCAATTTTTAAATGGGTAGATTGTGTCAAAGAATTTTGCAGTCTGTGAAATACATTAACACTGATACTAAAAAGAGAGAGAAAAAAACAAATGAAAAAGAAACTGCTCCATGCAAATATTTCCAAGGTTGTTCTTAGCAATGTAGGGTTACTATTTTTTTCCTTTTTGGTGTTAATGTTATGTGGACACTGGAGACAGTTGTGCAGTGTGGATATTATTGCTGCAACAGAGAAAAGGGAAAAAGATAGGTTTGCAGCAGAGCCTGTGGATGGCACCAAGCCAGTGCCCTGAAAAATGGCAAACATGTCACAGCTAACAGCTGGATGCAGAAATATTTCTCTTTAATTTGGATGGATAAAATTTTTTTCACAGCAGGGCACTCTCAAAAGAGTACAACATCAAAGAGGGCGGGTCTCACCAGTCAGACATCAGCTGGCTCCAGGATGGAGCAAAATGAATGAACTGTCAGGACTTTTCCAGCATATATGCTTTTGCCAAGTGAAAAGTTAAAGGTTCAGTGGCTTGTTCAGATCACAGACAAAATCCTGATAATGGAAGCCTGATTCCCTAAAGTCTTCCTCTGATCAACAGACAGAGGATGCCTGAAGAAGACTCCAGATTGATGGATGGCAGGCTTCATATCGACGGCTGCCGCCGTCTTCAGAGATAAGTGGAATTCACCAAATGCTCAACAGTTCTCAGGAGTGCCTGAGTCTCCGTGTCATAATCCTCAGAGTCACCGACTCTCCTCTGCTAACTTGACACTTAGCAGCAGCTGACCCACAGTGTGACCAAAATACCCATTTCCATTTCTTCACATGGTCAGCTCTCTGATGAAGGCTTTGCAAACACCACCACGGGTGTTTTACAGTTTATTGACACTTTTCAACTGTTTTTCTGATTACCATATTTCAGTCTTGACTTATATGTTAGTATTATGTGCAAACTCAACATAAACCTCTAATGATTTTCTAATATTTCTGGAGCTTGATGAATGTGAATTGACAAAGTACAGTATATAGCTTTAAATCAGCATTACTGAAAATACAGCAACGGTGTATATAACCATTACTCACTTATTTTATGGGGCATTTATTACTTGACCTTTGAAGCCACATTTTAGAATCTTGGCATTTGAGACATTCCAAAATATTCCAAACCAAAGTGAGAGGAAAGGATTTCCTTATTAGAAACAACAATAAAATAAGTTAATTATAATGGGCGGAGGAGGGAGAAACTATTAAAATGAAAAAATGTATAATATTATATATTTGAGAAAAAAATTGAAAAGCTGAACACACATAATATGGGCACACTAGTCGGTGTTTACTTTAATGAGGAAACTTTATTGTAAATATGCATATTCACAGTCTTATGCATTGTCTTTTTTTTTTTTTAAATGTTCCTAGTCATTATGACACATTGCGATAAGCAGAATTGGGGATTTGCATCTTTATCCATTGCATGGTTGCTGGTTGTTTACATTTTAATAACAGATTAAGTAATTCTCACTAAATTGACATTTGTTCTAAAAATAGAAATTTGTTTGATAAAGACATTATTAATCATTATGAATGTTTTTATGACCCTCATTTGGAGAATTTCAGTTAGTTTTAAAGGAAGAGCTCTACATTTCTCTCTGATAGGGCAAATAGGATGTGATGAAAAAAGCAATAACATGGTGGCCTATGATTCACATTTCCCAACTATATAACTGCGATTCACATTTCCCAACTATATAACTGCGAGCAAATAATTTCATCTTTCTCAGCCCAAGGCTTATTCCCTGTGAAGCAGAATAATATTCTCAGCTTCCCTTGTAGGTCAGTTATACAGATAAATAAACCTGTAAAAGTATTTTATAAACTCAAATGCCACATGAATATGCATGACTTGGTCATTAACTGATGTTCTTTCCTTGTGTGAAGGTGGAGGCAGATGCTTTCACTTGTTTTGAAAGTTTTATTTTGTGATCTTTCTTCTCAAGCCTTGATTTAGCTTGATTTGAAAGTTTAAAACCAGAAAGGTTAGCAGGCCACACTGTTATGGTATTTGCTGTTTTCCTCTCTAGACTGGGGAGCAGTGCTGGATCTCTGTGGATCTGAGGCTCCAGGCTAAAATCCACCAATGTCCCCTGCTCTGCATCCAGGTACGTGTGACTGCACAGACAGCTCACCTACCTTGAACATATTGAGTGTTCATGCAGAAATATGGCATTGTAAGTTGGGGCTCCCTCTGGTCAAAAATGTCAGTGACTTCAGAGGTCAAGCAATCTTACATAGTATGTGATATTCAGTGAGAGATATTGGGATATTGGGGTTCTGAAGCCACAGCTAATTAAAACATTTGTAATAAATACTTGTTAATTTCAAGCATGCTCCAGAAATGTTTTCAAAGGTATAGTGGGTGCCTGTGTCTTTTACATGACAAGGGACACTGCAATAAACTAAAAACTGATTAACTTTAGGAAAGTGTAGAGTTGAAGAAATGCTTCCTTCCCGTTTTCTGGACAGTATTACATTCATATACCATTTCTTATTTTGACATAGTTTGCTTTACTTTAAAAATAGATTATCTGGGGGATAAAATATAAACTGTTAATACATCAGCTGTTTTACTCCTATATTCCCTTGACGTCATTCCAAATCTTTTTCTTCTTTCTCCTTTCTTTTTCAACAAAAGTTGATTTCCTGGTGTGTACTAAACCCTGTGTAAGGTACCTGTCAGTAAATTAAAAAATGATTAAAATATATTCCTGCCCTCAATGAGTTTATGCTCTGATAACCTTAGAAATAGTTTACTTGCATATGCTGCACATAATATATTGTGACCAGTGTCCGTGAGCAAGTTAGTAGATTATGTCTAGGCTGACTTTTCTCATCTAATAATAGTGTTGGTCTAAGGCTGGCTATGTTCTTTGAGCTCTTACTAGATGTCCAGCATTGTTTTAAGTCCTTTACATATACTCATTGATTTGGTTTTTATATCAGCTCTTCGAGATAGGGATTATTATTAGCACCATTTTTTTTCTCAGAAAAAGAAAGTCTCAGCTTCCTTAAGAGGTTAAATAACTGACCAAAATCACATCACCACAATTGTAACTCACATGCATTGAAACTGACACCCACATGCATGCTCTTAACCTCTGTACTCTACACCCTACAGTCACCCATAACCATAGTGGTTTATATTGTGTGTTTTGACTGAGAATACTTCAGAAGGTCTCCTTTAACAACCACTGTTCACCTTTTAAAAATCTTTTATTTAGCAATAAAAGTGTTCTGGTTACTAATTTTTTATAGTCAAAACAGCCAAGAATCATTCTTTTGAGTAAATGGTTGTAGAGTTAACTTATGGAATACAAAATATTGGGCCTCTACCTCCTGACACACAGAGGAATTGTGTAGTAAAACACATTTATCTTTGTTGGCAAACAGCATGCTTTCTTAAATTTCTAATACACTTGACAATTGGAACCCCAATTTTCTGAATTTTACAGAAAGATGGGGCTGTGTAAAGGCACTGTGTAAATAGGTAGAGGAGATCTGAGAAACTATGTCTTTTTATCTGCTCTTCCTTGGATCCTCCATGAGCTGAGAAAGGATTTTAAACAGCGCTGGGCTCACAGATCTAAACTGGAAATCTCCAACGACCTCTTCTGGGCCCTTTCTGTGGTAATCGTTTATTCCATTTTAAATCATCATATGAAATTCACCTTTGTATTTCATAGAGTTGAAAGAGATTGGTTTAAAAAAGAATGTAGTATTTTTTAATCCTAGTTGTTAGTACTTAGAATCAAGGTTTAATTGCATTTAGTGGTAATTTCTTCTTAAGCTTTGAGTAAAATCCAAGATCCTTAAGAAGGTATAGAATTATTGTGAGAATTCAGTTCACTTCGGCATGCATTGGGTTCCTCTTATGTGCTGGGCCCTGTGTTAGATGTGTGGGCATAAAATATGCTTCCTCACCTCAGCTGCTTGGCGAAAATTGAAGGAGGCTGGCACTTCAACACACAACCAAATGCTGATGTCTGGAGCCTTGGCACAGGGATATGCCAGGGTTGGGAACATGGGAGAAGGCATCTGAAATGTCTCCTCACTCCCTGAAAACTGACTAATCCCATTTATATGAAACCTTCAGATCCCCCTTGCCCCTCCCCATGCTGAAATTCAGGGACCTGGGTTTGGGGAGGAACAGATTCATGATTAAGTTGTAATTCAAGTTCGTTTTGTCTGAGGTCATTGGCTCTCTTCAAGATATTTACAGGACTGAATGAGGTGAGGAAGGCCTCAGCACACTCCCAGATGGGGTGGCAGAGAAGTGGAGAGCAGGTGAGAAGGCCTAGAGATGAGGTCTGGTTCTGTCATGGACTAGTCGCCTCACTTTGCTTAGACTACTAACTTTTGCAGACACCATTTCCTTCTGTATAAATGGATGGGGTTGGAGCAGATGGTATCTGAGGTCCCTTCCAAATCTGATTTTCCTGGGCTCTAAATTTAGCCACAGTGCTCGACATTCTAGCAGAAGAGTTGGTGACTGAGCTTCATGGAGGCCTTATCTACTGGAGGAAATGTGCTGCCTGTACTTTTTCACACAGCGTCCCCCAGCTTACCTTGGGCCCTTAGAGGTGTCCTGGGAACTGTCTCAGAGAGTCATGGTGGGGTTAGTTGTGTTGGTGAGGTGCTCCCATCAACTCCTCATTTTTTAACCAGGGCAACTTTCATCTGTTTTTATACTGGAATTACATTTAAGACTTCCTTGAATTAAAGGGGATCCTTCACTTGAAACGATCTTTGAAATCCTGTCCTGGTAAAAATGAAGGGAAATTAAAAACAAAAACAAAACAAAACAAAACAAAACTCTGCACTCCCCTTCACTGGAAAACTGCGGGACAGAAAGCTTGGATCTTGGGTCAGATGATGGCATCTGGGAAGCACAGGAGTGATGAACGTTTGCAGTGTCTCTAGGCTGTCACTTCAGACAGTTTTCTTTGAAAGTGCTCCCAGCTGTAATGGACTGATTTTCAGTGGTGCCAGGAATTCCCTTACTGTTGGGCTTACAAATGTAAATGTCTAATGAGGCCAAGCAGGTAAGTGAATTAGTGAAGTAAGTAGCATGTAAGACAGTAAGGAGTGGTAGGGACTGCAGAACTGGAAAAGCTCAAGCCCAGTCTAAAGGGAGCCACCTTTTCTTATCTTAAGTGGATCACTGCCACCAGTGATCATTTGCCAGAAATTGAGGACCCATCTTTTGACTTTTCAGAAGTTAGAAATCTCAATTAGATAAAATTAAAAAAATTTTTAAACATTGTGCAGGAAAAACACGGTTGGTCTGTTGTTTGAATTTAGCCTGAGAGCCACTAGTTTGCAAATTCTGCTTTGGAGAAACACTTTGCTCAGAGTCACCAATACACACAATTCCTATCATTTGGAAGATGGTATTATGCTTATGTTAAAACGAGCTTAGATCAGTCACTGGCTTCCACCATTTCTATGATTATTGTTGTTGTCATAGGCTGGCAGCCTTGGTAAATGACAAAGCAGTGGACAAGCCACTCACAGCCAGTTGTTGTAACGCGCAACCCTGGTGCATATTTTACTCCTGTTACTCTCATTTAAAGCTAGATTTTGTGCAAGGAAAATAAAAGCATGGGAGAGAGTGGCACTTCCTAATATCCAGGATCACGATACAACTCCTTTCTTGTGGTAGCTTTCAGTTAATGCTATGCATGATTTGTAATGAGTAAGAAATTGTGTGATCATTATCTCAACCATATGTGTGATGTCCCAATAAATAGAATTAGATTCAATACTATTAAAATCCCCTTAAAAAGGTAAGAAAGAGGTCTCCCTTTTTCTTATATTTCCACTCCTATTGATAAAAGAGAAAGAACAGACCAAAAGCAATGGTTTGAAAATAGCAGCAACAATAATCAGAGAAGAAATCAGAGGCTGATAATACAGTGATATGTATTACAAATATTTTCCCAAGAGAATAACAGATAGTTTTTAACATTAGGTAACATAGCTTCTCTGTTTTAATAATGCATGCAAAAACTGAACTACAAAAAAAAGGGGGCTAGGTTTTCTTTTCATTTATTTTTCTCTCTGGTGTTTTTTGAAATCAGTTAAGAGGCTCTTGCTATACTTTAGGTGAGGAAAAAAATCTCATTTGGACTAAAATGGTGAACAGTGGAGAGAATGACATAAATGCACTCGAAAAGTATATAGAAGGCAAATTCAACTGAATTTGATGATGGCTAGGCTCTGGGGGCTGAGAAAGAAAGCAGTATCAAGGTTGAATGAGTTTGTTCAACTCTGGGTATGTAGTTATGGGAGTTAAGTAGGTGCATGGGATTTGCATCACAGTTTCATGTGAAATATTATAATATTAGTATTAGCTAAAGCCAGGAAAGCCAAACCTCATGCCATGTGCTACATTGTGTGATACTCAGGAAAAGCCTGACAAATAGCCTTTTACTTTTCCTCAAGGCAAGTAGCAGTTTATATCAGGCAGGCAAAAATTGTAGGTTTTATTGTAGTCACAATATACTTAGTTAAGATTATTGCTGAAACAAGAGTGTAGGGGGAAACACTTTTCATACCAATTTTAAGGGTGGACTGGTTAGTGGCTAGTGATCAAATGAGCCAACAGTTAAGACAGTCCCCACTAGTTAGAAATGTTAGGGGATTTTACTTGCTGTTGAAGATAGTGGCTTGATGCACAAAGGAGGATTGTTGTGTGCAGTTCTCAAAATGCTTCATAATAATTTTTACCAGCAGTCCCTATGGAAGGTTTATTTTTGGGGGAAGGGAAGGCAGGGGACTGGGTCATCAACATTTCTTACTCCATTAAAGATTAACAGTGGCATTAAGGGAACCAAATGGCTTTGGTCAATGTTGCAATTTTGAAGAAACTGGTTAAGATTCAAAATTTCAACTCTGAGGCTGTCAACAAGTTTCAGAGTTGCAATTTTGAATCTTAATCAGTTTCTTAAAACAAAACAAACAAAAAACCCCACAACAACAAAAACAGAAACAACTACAGTATAATCAATCCTAAATATGTTGTCTATCATTTGATTGCTCATGTAGCAGATGTAGCCACCCCATGAAATGTTTCCATTCTTTGCCATTATCCAAAACCTAGAAATTTAAAGAAGTCATTAGTCTTAAATAAATATCCAAGAATCTCTTCACTCTTCTCAAGCTAAATTGATTATCAGCTGTGATCACTCTGATGCGTTTACCTAGTCATAACTTCTCAATTGTTTTTAACAGATTAATGTTTGTCTTTCATTGTGGGGTTAGTGGAAAGGTTGGAGTTGGAGAGGAATGAGTTTGAGAAAAGCAAAAATAAATTAAAATAAAATAAAATGAAATAAAATAAAATAAAATAAAAAAACTTAGCTGTTTTTAAATGACTGGTGATAGTAAAAAGAAACTGTCATCACTAAGCCCGTTTGCACCCCCCTCCCCCAGAATAGAAATGCTGAGCTAAACTATGAATGACCATACTAATTTTGGAGCCTAAATATAACCAGTGAGACTCTCTCTAACGCTTATTCGCCATGCTTATTTGAAAAGGAAAAATGGAAGGGCTGACTAGCAAGAGTGAGAGATACGATTTGTCAGGATGCTCTGGGGAAGTAGCTACCAGAAGAAGGATCCCACTGCTGATTTTATCTGAAATGGTGCAGTGTATGATGGTCCTTCTGAGAACCATACCCTTAGGAAACTCTTTTAACTGTCCCTGCTTCCTGGATGGCCCCAGGACTGGCAGTGACTTTCTAGAATTGCTGTGGATACATGACCTCCTCATCTCCCACTCCTCTAGATACCACGTCCCCCTAAGTGCCCTGGATCTGAAGTCGTTTCTGAAAAGGCAAGCTGTTGCCTCTGCTGTCAGCACTGACTCTGTGTTTGCTTGGCTCCCTAGTTGCTTTCACGAGACTTTTTGTCCCATGCTTACTGAGTGGTTCGAAGCGGATTTCATTTTCTCAAATGCTATCTTGAAAGGAAATCTGTTTGAATTGATGTGAGGCAATAACAATTAGACAACTCAGTTAAGAAATGTAGGATCCATAGGAAACAGCTATTTTTTTCTTTCCCTTTTTGAGGATCTCTCTCTATTTTTTAAATGACTCCTCTCCTAATAGTTTCAGATCCTGAAAACTTTGTCCTGAAAAACATCTTCTTTGAGGTGAGAGTTCATTTGTTTCATCCACATCAGAGTCTGTTTTGCCAGTTCTTTCCGGCTCCATAACTCTCCAACTGTCTTCTGCTAGGTGTCACCCAGTCTGTTGAATGGACAGTTACTGCCTCCCAAATGCCTCTGGGCAGTTGTGTGTTTGAGCCTGGGGGGCTCGAATGTGGATGTTCCGACAATGTCAATGTGGCCTCTCCTTTCAGCTTGCTTTGTTTATCCAGCAGCTCATTACTTAAGACTAGCCTGTCAAAATCAGTCAAATATTCTTTGGGAAATATGGTCACATCCGTGAGATACCACAAATATGTTTAATACAGAGAAGATTGGCTTGATAAGAAAAACATGATCGACTTGCATCACCAAAACATATTTTCCTGTTATTCCGGTTGAGTGTCCACAAGCATCAATAAGCACTAGCAAACCTAAGGGCAATAAATTTCTGCAGCTGACACATAAAGACACCAAGGGAAGCAGGGAAAATGATTGCTGATGATTCGTTCTAACTACTTGACCTTCTGACCTCTTCTCCAGATATATGACCAGGATGGGACACTACAGCACTTTATTGATGGTGGGGAACCTAGTAAGTCGAGCTGGATGAGGTATATCCGATGTGCAAGGCACTGCGGAGAACAGAATCTAACAGTAGTTCAGTACAGGTAAAGTATATCTTGATTTACCACCTACAGAGCTGAAGCCGTTTGGCTTGCATATACAAATTCAGGCTTGCCACTGATGGGTAAAAAAAAAAAAACAATCCTGCAGAACTCTGGAAGGACTGGCAGACTTTTTTTTTTTTTTTTTTTTGCTTGATTTCTGAAACCTCCTTAGTTCCTATGACAGTAAGAGCATTCGTGAACACTTAGGATTAAAAGTGCTAGTAGATGGCCTCCTTCACTCCGTGCACATGGTGAAGTTACTCCCACATCATTAGAACTTCCAGAATGGTCTGAATTAGCCCAGCAAACGCACTGACTTGGGGTGCTTTTCCCAAGCAGATGTATTCACACAGATAAGTAGATGGTCAGAGATTCAGCCTCAGGTCTCTTGCTTTCAGTCTCCTTCATGCCGTCTCCTTTGAGGAATAGCTTTGTTTGCACAACAGCATGGGAAACCAAGAACTCTCTACCTTCCCACCGATACCTTTCCAAAACCGTTAGACTTAGTGGCAGTGACAGAGCCAGGGTAACTCTCCTGCTCCCTCTAAAGGTGGCAGTGGGTTTGGCCCTTTGATGATTCAGGATTCCTTTCAGTTCATGAGGCAGTTCCCAGGCATAGAGAAGCCCCTGGTTTCCTGAAAGGTGTGGGCAAAACTCAGAGGATAACAAAGGCAGGGTGGAGCCATCCCCATTTCCCGTAGGGGATCCACACAGGGAGGCCTCTGGGGAGCTGAGAAGCAGGGTGGATTCTCCGGACGCTCAGTCAGTTCTTCCCAGTGCACCTGCTGGTGAAGCATTTCCATTTAGTGCTAGGGAAGGCTGGAGTGGAGACGAGAGGGCAAAAACGAATCAAATAGGAAAAAAGCCCCACCACTAAGCCTTCTTTTCTCAAAATCCCTCGAAAACGTGTGCCATATAAATATATGACCTCAGTTATAAACAGCCGTGTTCCCTTTAGAATCAGAAGCAACTGTTTAGCTTTATTAGGCACCACAGACACATCAAAGCAGAGGGCTCTGTGCTCAGCAACTTGGAGTCCTGCCTATGGCTATTTATTTTCCTTTCCTTCTTTTTTTTTTTCTTTTTAAATGAAGCTTAAGTTTTTCTTTTTAACTTTCTTCCCCTTGTTGGTTAAAGGCTGCACAAATTTGGCTTGCTCTCTGAGGTCTTCAATTAAAAAAAATTTGGGCAGTGTGTGACTCACCGCCTTGGTTTTCAGTGCAGTTTTATTTCATTAAATAACGGTTTAAATGAAGTAGCACAAGACAGTATTTCATTACACTGCTGTATATGGACTTTGTTCACCTTTATTACAGCTGCATTTCTGTTGTGAGGTTTTATATAAAACTCTGAGC
Organism: Macaca fascicularis; assembly: GCF_037993035.2. Taxonomy (NCBI): domain Eukaryota; kingdom Metazoa; phylum Chordata; class Mammalia; order Primates; family Cercopithecidae; genus Macaca; species Macaca fascicularis. Next base: position 129,737,053 of record NC_088380.1, read on the forward strand.
TAGAAAATTAGTGAAGATTGTGCTTGTCCATTTAGTAAGATAGTTTGGTTCTGTAATGGGTACCCAAGGAGCTATTGAGGCAAATTCTGAATTTGGGAAAACAAGAACCCCCTAAGAGGAAGCTGGGCATGGGTAAGTCATTGCCTATCTGTCAATATTAAGTGGGTTTTTTACAACTCCCCCTTTCATGATGGTGCTTACACTATGAGCTCTCTCTACTGATCTGTTTTCGATTACTTCAGATCTTTACAAAATGAACTACAAAAACACAATTTTAAAAACTGGCATTCATCACCGGTGACCACGTCCAAGAGTAAGAAAATAGAAAAGTTGGACCCTGAAGAGCCAGTCTAATTTTTATTGTACATGAATGTCCGCTTCACAAAAAGTCAGCTGGTTTAAATTCATTCTGTTATGATTTGTAATATCTAAATGGAATTTTCTTCAAAGCGCCCTTGATTGATTGACCCTTAGCTGAACGTTTTGTTTTTATTTTGAGGCTGACAATAATGTTTGTTGGCATGTGTTCCACTTCAACTGCGTTGGGACGCCATGAAGCTATCTTTATGAGTCATCCAACCACAATACTAAATACATGTCAGCAAAGGAAATATTATCTGAAAAGGGAAAAATCCCTTTGATGTGCTTCAACATGCAGAGATTTCTGCGAGTTTTGGAAGCTCTGCCCGCTTGTAAGGAATGGTGTATGCTTACACATTTTTTTCCCCCTTTCGGCCTATTCGGTGCCTCAGAAGACCACCCATTGCTTGAAAACAGTTCTGCTCTTTCAGCAGCAAAGTGTGTCATTTGGTTTTAGCACATTCATTTGCCGGGCGCAGTGTTTATATTAAGGGAAGCCAAACCGAGAGATGAAATGTTGCAAGGGTGAAGTACAAAGTAGACTCAATTTTTCTCAAGTTAGGAGATGCCAGTGATTTATAGCTCAGCTCCAATTTTGATTTTTTTATGTAGCAGTGGAAAGAATTAATAAAATGCACAGCTCTTGGAGATGCAGAGGGAGGAAGGGTAGCAAGAGCTAGGCAACTGGCTGGAGTTTTTGTCAGATATTCATAGAATGTTGGGAAAAACATTCTGCTTAGCTAGCAGTGCCCTCGTGAGACAGAATGGCAGCAAGTAAGGAAAATAACAAGATAAATGAAATTTTTGCAGCTGCAAGTAAAATATTGAGAATCTGCACTTTTTTATTGATCTTTATGATCCTATTGCCAAGAGCCACTTTGTGGTGACAAAATATGTTGACAAGTGCATATCTCACTGCCATGAAAAATGTGGAGAAGCATTCGCCTTATGTCTCCAGTGTTATACAAGGAACAAATTGCCCTGCTACAGCCAATTCCTTACAGAAAGAGAAATTTAAGGCCCACCAACCCTACACACTTTTATCTTGAACTTGAGGTTCATATTTGTAGCAATTCTTCATTGAGAAAACCAGTCTCAGTCTCCTCATTTTTTTAATCTGTAGATTTTTTTAAAGTACCAAAGCTATTATAAAAAATGTTTATTTCTCATACCTTCACTGTATCATTTCACAGTGTAATCTTTCAGCCAGAGTAAAGTGCTCCTCTTGTATTTATTGAATTTCCATCCATTTCACATAGGAAAGTTTTTCTCTTCTCCTGTATCAAACTTTAGAAAAAGAGCAATGGAGAGAATTTTTATTTCCCTGAGTCCTTATATCACAAAGCTGCTTAATTTTATTACAAATTTGGGAACTCCCAACGCCAAGTTGCAATAATACATTTAATGCTTTTCCTTCAAATAAGAAGTCAATAGTTTTTATATATGAGGTTGGGGCACCAGTGTCTTTGCAATTTTCCTGAGAGGGAATTTTCTCATTAGTGTGAGATGAAATTTTTTTTTTAATGAACTCTTCCTTTCTGATGTCTCCTGGGCTAAATATCTGTCTCTTCAGCCAATTCATTCTAGGGAGGGTCATTGTGGAAATAAACTGAATGCTGTTTATCATACTGAGTTACAGACTCTAATTGGTTGCTGGGGACAATCAGTTGGGTGTAGATTTATTACAAACAGAAACTGTTTAGATGGAGCTGAGCAGAACTTTTTCGGGGCAATAAAAATATGGATGGGGGCACATGAGTCCTATGTATTACTAAGCTGGGTTTTCTTTTGTTTTGAATAGGTCGAATATATTCTACCGAGCCTGTATAGATATCCCTAGGGGCACCGAACTTCTGGTGTGGTACAATGACAGCTATACGTCTTTCTTTGGGATCCCCTTACAATGCATTGCCCAGGATGAAAACTGTAAGAATTTATTTTAGCTCTGAATTCACATTTCAATTTACCTATTTCAAAGCTAACTTTTTAAGAGGTTTTTTTGAAACTCATGGAACGTGGTTCACTAAAATAAGTAACACAAACATATACAAGTCTGTTCCATTGTTTTCTTTTCCCTGCATGTCATCTGCTTTATCGTAGGGCATCTTAACCTGTATGGGCCAGTCCTTCACCTATTAACAACTTCAAAGCCTTTGCCAGATTTTAAATAATAGTTGAAGCAAGTTAAGTCAGCTGGTATTCACTGAGTACCAACTACGTGTCTGGTTCTATGCTTGCCACCTTAGGGATTACAAGAGCAGTGTAAGGTTCACCTTCTGCTCTGAAGGGATGTATAGTCTTGTGGGAGCCACACTGTATGCAAAAATGAAATAATAAGAAAGCAATGACATTTAATCAGGGGTAGCACCCCTTTAGTTGATTGGGTGTGCTTCCTCCTGCTTCCTCCTACATAGTCATTTGCATGACAAATAATATTTAAAATGGTAGATATGTGACTAAAGAATTTTTGTGTCTTTCTAAATTTTTTGTCTAAAACCATGTCTGGAAACATGTAATTTTCTCCTATCTTTATTACTGTACCAACCATTATCTTTAAAGAATTAACACCTAGGCAAATGTAAATTTGCAGCAACTTTCATGTAAACTTTATATTTCTGCTCTATCAGTTATCTGAAAAGTATTTTAAAGTGATTTCCAGTATTTGGAACAGAATTAGCACTGATGTGCTTCAGTGAGAAACACTGATTTCAGTGATATTGTGTTTACTTGTCACCAAATTGACTAATTTGTGAACTGATAATTTGATGTTATGCTACAAAAAGAAACAAAGATAACAGATGTCTTTTGATAATGGATAAGAAACTTCATTTTGAAAAAAGTGGTTTTTTTTTTTCATTTTCTTCTCCTCTTTCTCACACATGCACTCACACACCAAAAACTACAATTTAAAAATGCTCATATTATGACTCATCAAAATGCTGATGGTCAGATATTTCTTTCCCATTTTGTCTTTAATTTCTTTGTAAAAAGAAAAATCATCAAAAAGCCTATTACTATCAACTTTCCTTTTCTATTTTACCCTAACCCCAAAACCAACATCAAATCAAAAAATGAATCTTTGGACATATAGTACATTCCTCTGACATTTCAAGCTTCCACTGGAAAGTTTATTTTCTGCTGCTATATTCCTGTTTGAGGGGGTTCCTGTTTTCATAGGAGAAAATCTCAGTGTTGGCCATGAGTATGCAGTGAGAGGCAAATGTAGATGTAGAAGCCACTGTGCTCTGCCTCAAACAGAATGGCTCCATGCCCCATGCCCCCAAAACTAGATCTTTATGCACAGAAAGGCATCAGTGTCAGCCAGCCTCCCCATCTGCTAACACGGACTTGTCCGTATGTTGGAACCTTGATGTAACCATCTAGAGTGTTTGATCCAAGAGGATTCTAGAAATCTCACGAGATCCTCTGTTTCTTCTTTTAATACAACCTGCTACAGACTGAAGCTGTTGTTGTGGTGTGAGTGTTGAGGAATGTCTAGAGTAAACATATCAAGGCCAAATATTTATTCGTTCATTGTTCAGATGTATAAGGAACACCTACCATGAGCCAGTGTCTTTGCTGGGTGATGTAAATATAGCAGTGAACAAAATGGACAAGAATCCCTACCCTCATGGAGCTTACATTCTAATGAGGGGAGACAGATTATCAACAGATACAAAAGTAAATAAATAGTTGGCCAGATGGTGATAAGTGTTGTGGGCTAATAAAGCAGAAAAGAGATAAAGAGGTGCCAGGAGTTAGGAGTTATAGTTTCAGAAAGTGAACGGGGTAAGCTCCACTGGGGAGGTGGACTTTGGGCAAAGACTTAAGATGGTGAAGGAACAAGCCATGTGTTAGTAGGTAGAGCATTCCTGGCAGCCAGACAATTACAAGTTCCAAGATGGGAATGTTCCTGGCATGTTGGAAGAGCATCACAGAGGTCAGCATGGGTGAGGCAGAGTGAGTGAGGTGAAGAGGGGCTAACTTAGATGTGGGTGGGTGCTAGGGCAGGGAAGACCTTCTAGGGCCCTGGAGGCCATTGGCAGGACCCTGGCTCTGACTCTGTGTGAGCTGGGCAAAGGGGGCTGTTGTAGGGTTTTGAGAAAAAGAACGATTTGACTGAATTTTTTTCAGGAATACTCCCTGAGTGGAGACTGGACAGGGGGAAGAGCAGGGAATCCAGCTAGAGGCTCTTGCAGGAATCCAGGGGGAGAGATGATGGTGGTTTGGACTAGCATGGAACTGGTGGAGGTGGTGAGAAGTAGTTGGATTCTGGATATGTTTTAAAAGTAAATTCAACAGCATTTTCTTACACATTAGATGCTGAGTGAGAAAGAGGAGTCAGGGATGACTTTGAGGCTTTTGGCCTGAGGAGCTGGAAGGATGGCATGACCACTTACTGAGCTCTGAGCCAGAAATGGAAACTGTGGAGTGACCACTTAGGAAATGCATTTCTTACCCTTGACCTGGATCTCTGGAGTGCAAGACTCATATCTGCATGGTGCTTCCACCTGACAATGCTGTCACATGGACGGGAGGGATTGTGGGGTTGGAGTAGAGCATTTTTGGGTCTGTGTGCCATTCATAGCCACCTGACAATGGGTGTCTAAGAGCGTACCACTGGCCTTCAGATTTGGTGCCACCATGCCAAAAATGTACTTTCTGGAAAAAACACACCAGTTTGCTTTTCAATTCTTCTTTCTACTAGTGTCTAACCTGAGTGAAGCATTCTTGAGATTGATGATTAGAGTATTGAATAAACTCTACCAGGATATATGATATATCATTTAGCACCTGAAGTCCTTGAAAGAAAATTTGCAAAGCTACAACAGCTTGAAGTATTGTAGACTCAGTAGGAAAACTAAGTAGTTCTTTTGGGTTCTGTTCAGAGCTCTAAGTAACGGTTGAGCGAAGTTTAAAAGGAATTAAGCCATTGACTAAAGTGCTCAACAGTGACAATCCCCTTTCCCCCAAGGGTATTATAGGAATTTTATTTCAGTTCCTGTCTCAGAGTCATATATCTGTCATGTGACTGGCCACCCAAGAAACCAGCAGAAGGCTTTATCAGATAGTGTGGGGGAGATATACGACTTTGACTGCCTCTAAGATGGATTCTCATTCCATGTGATTCACTGGGAGACCTGGGAACACCTAAATGAGGATTCTTTCTTCTGTGCTAAGAAAATACTCTGTGATTTAAAAGCACAAATGTGTGAAAGGGCATGGACAGATCATTTAACAGATAGCCTTCCACAGCCCTGAGTAATTTAAATCATCTCTACTGGATTAGCAATTCTAAGACAATTTTTATCCCACCGAGCTAGCCACGAAATAAATCAGGTACCTAAAAAGAAGCTTCTGGAGATCAAATACTTTTTCGATAAAATACCTCCACAGAGCCTCTTTATAGTGCTGTGCGCACAGTGAACAATGAAGAATGTGCACTGAATAAATACTGAGAATTTCTATTACCATTATTAGAAGGGATTAATTATTTCAGGCAGATTTTTTGTTGTTGTTAATGAAATTGATACCTGGACCAAGGCATTCAAGGAAAATATGATTTTACTTACTGAGTAATATTAAGCACCTTCAGTTATAAAAATATAACTTTCTTCCCATGGTTCTTTCAACATTGAAAGTACACATTTCCTATCGAGCGTGTGCGGTGGGTTTGGGTTCAGGACGTGCCCCCTCCACTGGCAGCCCCAAAGCAGGGTGGCTGTGGGTACACTCACTGCCCGGACAGCTCATTGAAAGCCGCCTTGACTCAGAGAAGACAGCAGTTCAACAGGCATTTGGGTTCTGGAAGCAATTCCTATGTTATTTTCTTTTTAAAAAAGTCGTATTATAAATGTAATAGAGCTCCAAAGAGAGCGCCTTTCCATCCACTGTGGGCCTTTCAAAAGAGCCTGAAGGAACGCCTGTGTCGACAGATCGCATCCGCAAGAAGGAATGAGGTTCCCCAAAGCTTCCAGTGGGGGATTAGCTCCTGCAGAGTGTAAAGACCTTAGTGTATTCATATTCATTTCAGAGGAAATTAAAAAAAATCCTGGGAATAAATGTTAAACAAGTCTTCCTGCTGCTTTTTCTGTCTCGGCATATGAAGCTGAGGTGGCAGAATGTGAACCTTGATGGCAACAGGGGAGTTGCTGCACCAGAGTAAACCCTGCCTCCTCGAGGACCCCTGCCTTTTTCTTTTGATTTTAAAGAGCAGAAAATAAAAAGGGGGACCTCTGCACGGTGCCCCTTACCCCCACTGTTCCACCAACAGCGAGAAACTAGGTCAGAGTCAGAAAGGCCCTACTCAAGCCCTTAGCGGTGACCTTTAGAAGATTATGTATAGTTCAGTCCACAAGACCATCTGTGCAGGGCCCCAGGGGAAGCATTGTGATAGGTGCAAAAACCCAGGCCCTGTCCTAGAGGAGCTCAGTCTAGAAGAGAACACATAAGCACATAACCGCGATATCAAACACCGTGCAGATGCTGCATGAGGTGACCACAACAGAGAGCGTGAGCTTGTGGCTGTCAGGCTCTCTATGTCATTCAGCTGGGAGGAGTCCAGGTTCCAGGCCTCTTGTGTACAGTGCAAAGCTGGGGTTGGCTTAGAATCAGGAGCCAAAAAATGCTATCCTGTCCCTGAATGGGGAATAGAAAAATGCTGCCCTCAAGCCAGTAAGCTAAGGGACTGTCCATCTTGGGGCATTGGTAAAAACAGTCATACTCTAAAAACTAGCCCTAGCCGTAGGATGTTATGAGGCTTGATTTTGCACTACTTGCCAGCTATGGAAACCCTGAGCCAACAGACTAATATAAAAATTGGTCTAGAGCTGTTGAAACCTGTAGTTTCCTAGAAGAACAAAGAAGTCACTCACCAGGGATGCTTCTGACTCTTCTACAAGACTCCAGCAAGAAGGCAGCACCCACTAAAAAAGGTGTTGACAGAGACAAATGGCAAAGGTCTCAGGGAAAGTCACTGTTATGAGAGATTTGGCTTTTTGCATGCTGTAGGATATTGTGGTGTGCTGCCTCAAGCCCAGCTTTGCTACTGGATGGAGGCGCTCATTCCCACTGTTTGTGGGAGTGTAGCGGGCTGACATCTTGGATGAGTTGTTTCCAGGAATTACCTTTAGTCCACTTGAACCACCTCACCCTTGGTCATACTTCCTCCCACAGTAGCCCATATCCAATGACTGGTCAATGTGGGATGTATAAAGGACTGGTTCCCTTACCTCAAACCAGGACAACCCTAAAGGACATTCATTCCATCCAGCTCCAGAGCTGTTAAACTCCTCCCTCAGCCCAGTGCTGCTTGCCTCACTTCCCAACAGGTGTTGATCCTGAGAGCAATCCCCAAACCCCAAATCCCCATTTCAGAGTCTGTTTCCTGGGTGACCTAATTTAAGACAGGTACTCCCAGGTTTCCATTTTCAATCCAGACCTCTTTATTGAGCCCCAGGCTCCTCTCCAGCTGTCTTGGCAACATCTTCACTTCCATGTTTCTCATGCATCTCCAACTACACCTGCGTAAAACTAAAACTGCTCTATTCACTCCCACTAACTGCCTCTCCCATCTTTCAGTAGCTCTCACTCCCAATCATCCAATTGCTCTGTCGAGAAACCTTGACACCTCACCCTTGCTCACCCTTCTATCCAATCAACCACCAAGTCCTGTTGATTGCATATTCTTAATGCATTTCTTCACTTCATTTCTGCTGCCACCTGACTAGTGTCACCATCCACTCTGGCTTGGACCCCTGCAGTAGCCTTCTGCACGACTTCACACTTTCTTTCTTTAGTTCATGGTGGCCAGAGTGAAGTTTCAACCATTTGCTTATTTTATTGTTTCAGTTTATTCACTTGTTTTGTTAATAGGTAGCTCTGTCCCATAGAGCAAAATGCAGAAAGTACTGTGGACATGTAAGTCTCCTTCCAAGATGCCATCAGTAATGTTGGCAGGTTCTCAGGTATTCTTTCAGAGATAATTTTTGCCCATTCAAGCATCTAATATTCCCCCTTTTATTCTCTGGCTGTCATTCTCCCACATGTATATGTAGCACACTGTATACATTGTTCTGTACTTTGTTTATTTACCGATACAGAGCGATGATGCCTTTAAAGCCTAAATCTGATCATCTCACACCTGAACTTAAAATCATTTTTTGGCTTGCCATTACTCTTTGCTAAATCCCCAGTTCCTTAATATGATAGCCTATGGGTCACAGAGAGTCTCCAGAAACATTTTCTATGGCCCATATAGTATTTTACAATATTAGATTCCAAACATCTCTAGACTGGCCATACCCTGTTCAGAATGTTACCGCCCCCACCATCCTCTGTTGTGTTAACCTGTCTACCATCACCCCGTCAGATATTTCTGTGGCCTGTCCAGCTCCCACAGGCATTGACAGTTGTGCTGCCTTCCTCTCCAGCCTCGGCTGCAGCCCATCTCCTCTTCTCTCTCTGTCCACATTGCCTTTTTTTCCTTTCCTTTAGTGCCCTGAGCTCCTTCCTACCTCAGCATGGTACAAGACTCTATGGCAAAGCTGCCGATATTCCATCTTTTTGCATTGTCTTTTCCTCCCTTTGCACTTGTATGATGCCCGTATACCCCCTCAGGACTCAGATTCTCTCATACTCCACGTTTAGCCATCCCTGATTTATCATTTCCTGACATCCTTTGTTTTCTCTAACAGCACTTACCACACTTGTCGTAACTGTACTTTGACAATTCCAAAATTTGTGTATTTTTTTTCTTAACATTTTAATCTTTCTGAAACTGGCAGGTGTTTTGCAATTAATGGTGACTTACAATTATAATGGTGAAATTAATGGAATGTTACATTTGGTGAAACTGAGTGAATATTTATTTGTAAAGACATCAGCTTAATATCTGTCTTTCCCACTAGAGTTTATGTGCCAGAGGGCAGTGACTATGGCTTTCCTGATCCCCCTATATCCATGGTGCCTAGCACAGGGTCAGGCATGTAATAGATGCTCAGCAACTATTTGTGGACTGAATGAATGAACGAGGAAGGGGTAAACTGAACTTTGTTTTATAGATCCTGAATTTGCCTCTCTCAATATTTTAACTGGTCCCGATTTCATGAGTTCATGTTCTTCCTTGACGGTATCCTTTAAGGCTTTGGGAGTTTGCCCTCTTCCTCTTAATCTTTGCGTTTCCAGACTGAAGAGATTGACTAGCTCAATATTGCTTCATGCAGAAACCACTTCATCTTTTTGGTCATTTTAATAAACCATCTCTGCACCTTTTGCAGTTGTCTATGTTTTCTTATGTTGGGATGAAATTTCCTGTCCTTTTTCTAAAAATTTCCTGTGTTTAGTTTATACCTGTAATGGCCATAGTCAGTGAGGCTGATATTTAAGAAGAATAATCTTGTCTTCTAAAAAGTGCTGCTTTACATTTCTTTTAGGAGACAGGGTCTTGCTCTGTCACCCAGGCTGGAGTGCAGTGGCATGATCATATATAATAGAGCACTGTAAACTATCGTCACCCTACTGATCTATCAATTTCTTCTTATTTCTTCTACCAAACTATAAATTTCTACCCATTAATCAATCTCTCTTCATCCCTACTCCCCTGTCATCCACACATTCTTTTGTTTTAATATAAAGGTTATGTGACCTTAACAATTTTTTAGAATTAATCAATTAGGTTACTTTTTTTTTTTTCTTTTGAGATTGAGTTTCACTCTTGTTGCCCAGGCTGGATTGCAATGGCGTGGTCTTGGCTCACTGCAACCTCTGCCTCCCAGGTTCAAGTGATTCTCCCACCTCAGCCTCCCAAGTAGCTGGGATTACAGGCACGCGCCACCATACCTGACTAATTTTGTATTTAGTAGAGACAAGGTTTCTCCATGTTGGTCAGGCTGGTCTTGAACTCCCGACCTCAGGTGATCCACCCACCTCGGCCTCCCAAAGTGCTGGGATTACAGGCGTGAGCCACCACACCCGGCTCAATTAGGTTACTTTCTAGGAGTGTAAGTCAGAGCTCAGAATCTATCATCTACACTTAGAGTATTATTTGTATTATTTCCCCCAAAGGCATTTTATTCCTTTTCCTACAGTGAAGTGGCTGGCCAGTGTTTCCCGCTTTCTTGCATGTTGATGACATCTTCATTCTATGGTTTTCTCACTATGCATTACTTCCTGTTAGTCTGAAATTGCCTGGCTTGTAAAAGCTTAGTGTTGCCTAAAACTTTGTGGGCTTCCCTGTGCTTTGCCTCTTCTGGATTAGTAATGAAAAGGCCAAACAAGATGGTTCTACCCCAATCTCTGACAATGCTGCTGTTTTTATATTTTATTTTTAAAAATGCCAGAACATGGCAAAACATTCCTTCTTGTCTTTCAGTGCCTACTTAAAAAGTAACAATCTGTGTGCCATAAAATATTTTTTAAGTGTAAAAACGGTCCACAAATTCTATATTGATTATATGCTTTTGCCCCAGAATTCAAATATACATAAATATTTGTATATAGAATAAAGACATACATATAAACATACATAGGTAGGTGTGTATATATATAACATAAGTATCTATAACATGTATATATATGTATAACATAAGTATATATAACATGTGTTTATATATAATACACACAAAACAATGTACTAGCTGTAAAAACATCCTTTAAATTTTGAAACACAGCTGTTGAGCAGAGATGCTATGAGTGTATGGTCAGAAAAAAAAATTCTGACTTATAAGTCTGAAAGCTAAAACTTGCCACCTAGATGTGTCCTTAAGTGAATGTGTGACCCAGGGCAAGTTACTGGACCTTCTTGGGACTTGGCTTTTGTCATTTGTAACAGGAGAAGGTAGGATTAGATCAGTGATTCTCAGCCCTGATTTCACTTTAGAAGCAGTTGGGGAACTTTAAAAAATGTAGATGCCCAGGCCCTATGGAGAGATTATAATGTAGTTCTTAAAGATTCTCCTGTGTGAGTCTAATGTGCAGTAGCCAAGGTTAAGAACTGCCAACTAGACAAACTCTAGACTCTTTCCAGGTCTGCGAGTCTCTTGCTTTACTTTTCTTTCCTAAGACAGTATGGGCTACGCCGACCGAACCCTGCAGACAGAGCTAGTCCTCTGGTTGGATTTGCTTGACACATGTGATTCTACAGAATGTTCTGAGTTGAAGAATGCTTAGGCAGCACACCTACCCCTTTCTGTGCTCACACGTGACATCTCCCTGTCCACTTGAGCACAGAGCTTCGTGGCAGTCACAGTCCCCTACCCTTGAGGATGCCTGCGTCTTCGTGCCAGGTAGCATTCTCAGCGATGGTCTGTGGCAGGGCATGAGTGCTCCCAGGTCATGTGTTTCCTGCCACGCAGCCTTGAACCGGTGGCCAGTGGCCATAGTCTGCATTATTTTGTTACTTGCTATCACAATCTTTTTGTTGATCATTCTTTTCAAAATTTTTGGTCTCTAATTTCATTCTCTTGACCACCTGGTAACTTTAATCTCTCTGAGCCTTGAAATGACCCATAGATGTAGTAGTTACTTAAAAAAAGAAGAATTTTTTAAGCCTATTAGGTTCTAATCACTTCTGGACCTATGGAATGATCAGCAAATAGTTTATAAATATTATTAACTCACTAACGTCTTAATAAAAAGAACAACAAATTCTAGATATATTAGTAGATTTATCTCCTCAGAAGTATTTCTTCTAGTTCTCTCCCCACTTCCACTGCCACCACCCCAGTTTAGGGCCATCTTCCTCACATCCGTCACTTCTTCTTCTATAATAAAAATGGTAGTTGCTGTTCATGGTAGGCCCTGTAATAAGTACTTTCGTTGATGTATTTAAACTTGTAAAAGGGGACTTTAAAGACCAGGATGCTAAGACTCATAGGGCCGAACATCTGTTGAGTGTCAACCATAGGTCAAGCTCTTTACTAAATGCTGCCTCTGCTTTATGCCATTCAGTCCTGAGAGATTTTATATATAAAATTATATATAAAATTATATATAAAATTATAATATAATTTTACATTATACCAGGGACCAAGTCATGGATTTAGATGTTCCATACCTGCCCAAGGGTCAATAGTGGAGTTAAAACCTCAGCCATCTCAGCCACCACGTCATGCTGCTATTATTTTTTTAGAAGCGTTAGTACCACTGTCCTCATTTTGCAGATGGAATAACTGCGGCCCAGAGCTATTGAATAGTTTGCCTAAGACCACTAAGCTAATAAGAGGCAGAGGCAGGATTTGAACCTAGGTCTTTCAGATTCCAAAGCCTGAGTCACAAGCACCACACTTGGTTGCCTCCTACTCTTTCCTTATCCACTTGCATCCCATCTGTAAATCAGGTCTCTCTCAAGCCCTTCCTGAACACTGGTTCTATATTTCTTGCTATCCCTCTGCTCAGAAATGGTCTGTATCTATTTCCTAGGTCTGAAGTCTCTTATTTATTTATTTGGACTTTTAAGGCCCTCTGAGGTCTCCTTCTGACCCCCAATCATTATTCCTAGAGTGACCAGATCCTGTGCCTTGCTCAGTCAGCCCGTCTCCCTTCCTATCCCACCTGCGTGGTAGACTTCTCCTGCCTCCAGGTGTCTTTCATCTTGTTCATCTCTTCAAATAGCTTTTCCTGGATACCTATCCTGTGCTGCCAAGGTCTGGAGGAAAGCCTGAATTCTCCACCAGTCAAGCTGAATCTATTTTCTCTGCACTGCTCAGGGCTACCCTCTCTGGGCAACATCCCCTGCTCTCTCCCTCTCCCTTGCTGAGCCTCCCATCTAAACTCCCTCCAGGCATAGGTGCAGTGTGGTGCTCACTATGGACTCCTGTATGTCTCAAGTCGTAAGTGAACTCCATGAGGGCAAAGACCATGTAAAACAATCCTGAGCATATAGTAGTTGCTTAATAAATAGGCAGCAGATGAGTTATTAATTTGTGATAATAGTTTTTTCCTCCTCAAATCAGATGGTTATGTTAATTCTGAGTCCAGAAACACAAATTCTTAAAATGTTGATTTATTTGATTTTTTTAAAGTATGTGTTATTGTGGTTATTTTAAAGGCTAGTAAAACTGATCTTCTAAACTATTGCTATTCTCCTAGTAAATGTCCCTTCAACGGTAATGGAAGCCATGTGCAGACAAGACGCCCTGCAGCCCTTCAACAAAAGCAGCAAACTCGCCCCTACCACCCAGCAGCGCTCCGTTGTTTTCCCCCAGACTCCGTGCAGCAGGAACTTCTCTCTTCTGGATAAGTCTGGGCCCATTGAATCAGGATTTAATCAAATCAACGTGAAAAACCAGCGAGTCCTTGCGAGCCCAACTTCCACAAGCCAGCTCCACTCGGAGTTCAGTGACTGGCATCTTTGGAAATGTGGGCAGTGCTTTAAGACTTTCACCCAGCGGATCCTCTTACAGATGCACGTGTGCACACAGAACCCCGACAGGTAACCCTGACTCTCACTGCTGACAGTGTGTTTGCTTAGTGAGACCCACTGCTTGCCTGCCCGCCAACTTCTGAGCACCTCCACAGGGGAAGCCTTGTGATAAGTGGTGTCTGCATTCTGGAAGGTCAGAGAGAAATGTGAGACCACTGCTTGACTTTCTTGCATATAAGGGCTGCACAGACAGGTTGGTGGCTGCAGAGAGGAATCTGCACTTGCTTTCCAAACAGTTCTGTCCAAGCGTAAAAGGGAGAGAAATAGAAGGAATGTTTATGAATATCATAGATGGAAAAATGAGGTCAGGATAATTAGAATCTTCTCTGTCTTCCAAAGATAATATAGTTGGCTGCTGTGCTGCTGTCATAGTCATTTCAGGGTTCACCTCCAGTGTGCCATGGGTATGAACTTAATTAAGTACTAAGAGGTAATGAATTGGAATTTTTTGCTTAGTACTATTTTTCTTCAGAGCATGCAAACCCATAAATCCTGCAAAGCTGTCAAAAGGAAATACCTACTCTGCTAGTGATGTGGAGGAAAACAGATGCCACTTATTCAATAAACTAATATCCACACAGAAGAAAAATGTTGACTAGATACCTCAGAGTCAAAGTTGGTTTGAAAGTTTGTCAATAAAGAATTTTATGGCCATGAACTGAGGATGAAATTTAGCTGAACAAGTGAATTAAAATTTCAGGTACTCTGACGAGTGGCACAGTAGATATAATGGAACTATTATTTATGAATCAAAACCGGTTTATTTGACAGTTTTGATAGCTGGGAGCGCAAAAGACAAAAATCAAATTAATTCAATAAGAAAGGATTGCTTGTGTTTTTATCTCTCCTTCATGTTCTATGAAAACTTGATTAAAACCCAGGTATCTAAGAATAGCATTCAAAATGCACTTTGAATATAAAAGCAGAAGATAATTTTTGAAGCTGGGGTAGGAGACTTGGAAGCAGGGCTCTTGGGTTATTTTCTTAATTTTCCCACTAATTTAAGCAAGCCACTTGGCTCTCCTCGCCTAATAATGTACACCCAGCTCTTCCCTCCCAGCTCTGTAGGATACACAGTGTGCCTAGAAAACCCAAGCAGAGTCAGGGAGGATGGAGGTTTGGGGAGAGGGAGTGGATATTTTGTAAAATAATACTAATCAGTTACAGGATACATATGCACATTACACATGCATAGATTTGTATTTGTGCTGTTGGAAAAACCACTTGCTTAGCATCAACATTGCTGTAGCTAATTAATGTTGAAACACTAATTAGGGTTGTTAAGGCAGCTATGTCTTCACAATCTTTATTTTCAATAGGCGAGCCCCCTGGTGAGAATATCAACAGACTTCTGCACGTCTTAGTACTATTGGTGTAGAGGTGATACAAAAGTTTGAAACTGTTTTCCTCATTTAGAAAGGATTTCTTTTTTTAAAATTTGCCTTCCTTGCAAGTATACGTAGAACCTCAAGATATGTCTCTTCTAAGTTTGCAAAGCATTTTAGTAGTCTTTAAAATACAGAAGATGCATTAAAATCTGATTATAAGCTTGCTTTTTAAATAGAGTGAATTCAGATGGTTGGCTCTATTATTTGCAAAGTTTCATTATAGTCATAATAACTAATTATGCCAGGTAAAATAAAATAATAGTTGAAAATTTCTGGATAGTAGAACTTTCAAAGTTTAGCTTTGAGGATGAGATGAGATGAGTTTATGCTGAATGCCACATAAAGCAGTGAAACCATTTCATGGTAAGTAGATACTGAAACAGACTGTTTTGTCTGACCTCAGTTACACTTAGAAAATCATATGTGTGGGGCCAGGTGCGGTGGCTCATGGCCTGGAATCCCAGCACTTTGGTAGGCTGAGGCAGGCAGATCATGAGGTCAGGAGATCCAGACCATCCTGGCTAACATGGTGAAACCCCGTCTCTATTAAAAACACAAAAAATTAGCCAAGTGTGGTGGTGGGCACCTGTAGTCCCAGCTACTCGAGACGCTGAGGCAGGAGAATGGCATGAATCCATGAGACGGAGCTTGCGGTGAGCCGAGATCGTGCCACTGCATGCCAGCCTGGGCAACAGAGCGAGACTCCATCTCAAAAAAAAATATATATATATATATGTGTGTGTGTGTGTGTGTGTATATATGTGTGTATATATATGTATGTATGTGTTTTGATGTCTGTCCTGTAAAATAATAGTCATAATTCGTAATATACTTATGTATATTATCAGAAAAAATACCTGAAAAACAAGAATGCTTACATATTCAAAATACATTTCAGTGAGAGATTGTTAGGTCTGTACTGATTCCAAGCTAATTTAGAGTTATTGGCAAAAATCTAGGCGGCATGAGACTCCTGTCTTATCATGGACCCTGATGGGCCTATTTGATTCAGATGTCCAAGTGTGGAATTGCCAGCCTCTCCAGATGAGGTGAAGTAATGGGCTTGTTATCTGGGAAGGTGCCAGAGTAGGATTAAATTACTGAAGCAGTGGGTTCCTTCCCTGCACTTTGTTGGTAAAGACTTGAGAGGTGTTCACCATCATTCTTCAGTAAGTTAAAATAAAAAATTACTTCAAAAGATCAGTTCCTTTATAAGCAAAATAATAAAGTACAATGTTTCTTAGTAATGATGAGGAGATGCTTGAATTACATCATCACATCTGTGTTGATTGTTGAAGATAAGGGGAAATAGAGGGAGATACCCAGTCACTTGGACCCCCTAGTTTCATTCTAGATACATAATTTGCTTTTATTATAAAGGGCTGGAATGGCTCATTTCTATTCCGGAACCCAGGATGCTCTCTGTTTGTACTAGAAAGTTTGGAGGTAAGAGATACTCTCCATAATTTCTTAACCACATGGGTGAATTGCTAAATGGAAAAATATACAGAACTATAATGGAACATCAAATTTGTTTCTGACAGTAGCTATGTTTGGAACCTGTTTATGGTTATTATCCATGTGGATTACAACTGCTGAATACAGGTTGAGTATCCCTTGTCCAAAATTCTTGGGGCCAGAAGAGTTTTTGATTGTGGGTTGTTTTAGATTTGGGATGTTTGCATTATATTCACTGGGTTAGCATGCCAAATCTGAAAATATGAAATCTGAAATGTACCAATGAGCATTTCCTTTGAGCATCATGTTGCTGTTCATAAAATTTTGGATTTTGGAGCATTTTGGATTTTCAGATTTGGGATGCTCAGCCCCATGCATATATTCTTTAGTGATTGATTCCATAGATCAGCTGGCCTTTAGTCTTTAGCCGTATATGCCCATTCAGCCATTTACAGTGAAAAGGCTGAATAGTTAGAAAGCATTTCCCTTGTTCAAAAAACTCAAAAGCTTTTATTTTGATAGGAAAATCTTGCTAGAACCAGGTACAAGAAAGGCAAGAAAGGGGGACAGAGGAGACAAAATCAGAAGATAAAACAAGTTAGAGTTTCAAACAAGTCCAAATTTGAAACAGGCCCTTGAATCTAAGGTCCAAATGATTTTATATTCAATGGACTGAATATTTGGCCATGAAACCCCAGATATTTGAACCTCCATCCAAACAGACTTTGTGTCTATATTCATGAGCTTTTTCATGTGAGGTACCATCAACACTCTATGCCTTGATAAAAAGGAAAGAAATCCGTAGATGCTCAGGGATCCCAGCCTCACTTTTTTTTTTTTTTTTTTTAAGCGCTGCATTATTCACATTTAACACAGAAAAAAAAAAGTCTGTCTGACCTGGCAAAGTAGAAATCAGCACTAAAGACAAAAAATACACCCATGAGGGTACAGGAGCCACGGAATTATTATTTCTTGATTTTGTTCTGTTAAACAAGCAAAACCGAAAATCTTCCTCCTTTTTCCCAGGCTACTGACTTTTTCTTTTCCTGAATAAATTCTAGGAGAAGAAGCTGTTGGAATCTAAATCAACCAAAATTTTGTTCAGGGACTTTATAAACATTTGGGGTTTTGCATAAGCTTATTGCCTAGGCCAAAGTAGCTTTTCTTGCTTTTGCTTGTACCAGGAGTTAGAAATCCCTTTTCTCTTCTGTTTTTCTGCCGCAGAAACTCTCAACACTTCTATTGGGGTGGTATGTTGGTGGGGGGTATGCTCCAGAAAGGGGTAAGCAAAGCCTTCAATCACAGTGGATTGTTTTCTGACAAGTATGTTGTCTTTTATTTTCTGCACAAAGTGTCTTTATAATGCTTATTTTTATTTTGCATCCCTTTTCTTTTCCTTTCTCCTTTTTGACTGTTTGTGCCACATGGGGCAAGACTGCCTTCAGCCTCCTGGGCACACCGTCACCTATTCACATTTGTGTTTTAAGTATCATTGTTTGTAAGAGATATGGTGGGACCAGAGGCTAAAATGACATTAGAAGGGGCTCTCTGATAGGAAGGGCCTGGAGAAAATTCATCATCATAGTTTCTTAGAATGTATCAGTGTTCTTGTGTCCCACTTCTTCCCTATCCACCAAGTGTGAAGGTTATCTTCTTCCTAGCTTTGATGTTCTTCAGGCTCTTTGGTCTTGCCCTTCTGTCACTGTCCTGAAATATTTTTCTCCTTACGTAGAACTAACTTCTTTTCTCACTCCACACAGTCAGCAGTGACCTAAGTAATCTCCCTTTGAAGTCTTGGGAGATTTGCACTTGGGCTGGCTGATGTTGAGCAAGGAGAGAATGTGGCCCCAACTGAACAAGTTTTGTCCTGGAGGCCATGAAAGAAAAATCAAAGCAGGATTAATATTTTTAAGCCAAACCATACTTAATTTTGTTAAATGTTTCATCCTTTTCCCATGTATACACCAAACCAATTACAGATTAAAAGCAAATTAATTGCACATTTTACCGGAGTTATCTTTGGCAAAGGAGCTGCCAGTGACCAGGAGTGCCAGGGGATGTACAAGATTGTCTTTCTTCCTTCTTTCTGCTTAAACATTTACCAGCATTGATATATACCAACTAAATCTACCCAGGTGTTTTCTGTTCTTCAATTATTTCTTTCTTAAATAAGGAGCACTTTTCTGTTTTTTCATCAAGCTGGATATTTCTGTGTCAGAACTAGCCACACACAGCTATTTACATTTAAATTAATCCAAATTAAGTAAAATAGTACTTCAGTTTCTCAGGCACACTAGCCACACATGAAGTGTGCAGCAGTTGCATGTGGCTCGTGGCTCCAGTATTGGGTAGTTCAGCTACAGAACCGCTCCATCATTAGATAACACTACTAAAGATCTCAAATTGTAAAAAAAAAAAAAAAAAAGCCATAAATTACTTGTGATTGTGAGATACTATCCCTTTGTGAGGCATGCTCATTGCCTTTGCTTTGAGAAGAGTGAAGTGCTGTATGTCTGTGATAATTTGGAGAGAATAAAGTGCTTTAAAAAGGAGATTTTGGGGCTGGGCACAGTGGCTCGCACCTGTAATCCCAGCACTTTGGGAGGCCAAGTCAGGAAGATCACTTGAGCCCAGGGGTTTGAGACCAGCCTGGGCAACCTGGTGAAACCCTGTCTCTACAAAAAATATAAAAATTAGCTGGGCATGGTGGCACATGCCTGTAGTCTCAGCTACTCAGGAGGCTGAGAGGTGGAAGGATCACTTGAGCACGGCAGTTTGAGGCTGCAGTGAGCCTAGATCATGCCATTGTACTCCAGCCCGGGCAACAGAGTGAGACCCTGTCTCAAAAAATTACCAATGCATTTAGATTTTTCATATTCCAATGAGCATGTACACACACACACAACCATAGAAAGCTCCATGTATAGGGAGCTGGCTTGTAGACGTGATGGAGAATAGAGATCATATTGGTGATGCTGTATCGTGTATTATACAGATTTCCTGGGTGATGCACATTTGTCAATTACCTGAAAGCGAGAAGAAGCATGGTGAGATGCAAGAGATCATCATCTTCAGTCCATTCCCCTTACCAGGTAGATGAGAAAACAAGTCAGGGAAGTTGAGTGGCTTGTCCAAATGCCACAGCTGATCAGAGTCAGGGGCCCTATCTTTCCCATTCTAGCCCCTTCCATTCAGTCAAACTGAGTTCTGCGAAGTTTTAAAAACTGCCGTAGGTCACTGCTTCCCTAGCATATGCCTCTCAAGCCGGTGCCAGGCAAAGGTGATGTTTTAGAATCCGATTTGCCTTCCATTGGTGTTATTTTGATATAAGAATTCAACATAAGCCTCTCTGTGGTCGTTTCTGCTCTCCTGTGTGTAAATCTTTACCACCATGAACTATTAACATAAAAAGGATGGATTGACTTCTGACTGTGAGAAATAAATCACCCCAACTTTTGACAGCAGAGTTAGAAAAAAAAGAAAAGATTAATTGGTTTTATTTAGTGGCTTATTGTTTATTGCAGTAGCTATTAAAAATAGATAACCAGAGGCTAATAAATGTTAATAGTCCCTTCACTATTAGAAAAATCAATTGTCAGTAGATATAGCATATATTAATATATTATTTTGTTTATCATCTTCAATAACACGTAAGAAAATTCAACCCTGAGAGAACTGTTTTTTCAGGAACCCTTTAAGGTTAATATTTACCACAAAGAACAGATTTGGCAGGAGGACATTTTCATCTATGTATAATTTTAATGGCTTTCAAAGGATTATTTTATAATTATAATAAAATGCATGTGTAATTTGGCAAGATTGATAAACTCCTTAACAAATACTTTTTACATATTTCTTTGAAACTTATTTGAGAGCAGTTAGATAGATTTCTAAATGTAAGTAATTAAAATTGTATAGTATTGAGTTATTGACCAATCCTGGGCTATTAATCAAGCTAAAAAATTCTACAATCAGGGCTCAGTGTGCTGAAGCCTGGTAAAATAATAGTATTTGTGTTCAGTGAGGCAAGTAGCCACAATTAAGCAGTTCACTTGACAAATGAGAGGGTACACTTTATTTTGCACTTAATTGAATTGTTGTACATGCTCGGTCACCATTGTCTCCTAGCCCTTCATTTTGGTTTCTGGTCATTGGAGCTTATGCATTTGTTAAAGGTTGAGCAATTAAGTCTGCTTTCACCATTGGTTTCTAAATGCAGCCAGAAATGTCTGGCTCACAAGCCAGGGCTTAGTGAATGCTGTTAATATCCCTCACGACAGATTATTAATTATCTGAACAAAAATTTTGATAAACAAATTAGAACCCTGTCAAGGAATGATATGAAATAGCTTCAAATAGGGAAAACTCCCCGGGTTTTATATCACTCACCAGATTCTGCTTAAGTAAGCAGAAGAACTTCTGTAGAGAAGACAGAATTTTAATCTATTTTATGAAAACCAAAAATTGATTTACTTCTTGTGAACTGGGAAGAATGTGCTCTGATAATCTTGCTAATTATCAGATATTTGTCACCACTTCCTTCCATTTGCTTTTTGCATCCTTCTGCAAGCATAGTGACATCCCATCATTTCTGTGCTGCTATAAATCATGCCTTGCTGCCAGATTCAAATGGGGAGGTGATGTTCAAGAGAAAGATCTGGTGGATAAGTATTTGGAGGAGGGAATAGTAGGTAGAAGTCAGGATATCTTTGACAAAGATATCTTTGACAAAGAGACACATCTGGGTGTATATCCGTGTTCATCTGTGCAATACCAGTGATTATGCTATAAGTCCACCATAGTTTAATATCTATTAAAACATGCATGTAACTTGCTGACTTGCCTGTGTGTTTACCTGGTACTTAGGATAAGGTCCAAACATCCTAGCAAATGGCCTTAGTATCAAGAGCTTGTGTCCTGGGAGGACAGTTTATCCTCAGTTTTCTGAACTGACAGAGATAATAGCAACTGCTTTCTCTGTCCCAGGGGATTATTGTGAAGATTAAATTGGATAACTGATTTTAAAGCACTTTGAAAAGATAAAAGTGCCATGGAAGCATAAGAGGCAATTATATATTTTCTCTTGTAACAGTCTGCTTAATGAAGTCTGTACTTTCACTGCTTACAAAAGTACTCTAACATTTGCCTGGAGGAAGATAAAAATAAGAACTTACGGGTTTCCAAAGTGGTATAATTAGTACTGGAAAGGGATATTCATTTGGGAATTGATGTGTCTCAGCAGCTCTGTGAATTTTGTTCCTGTGGCAACAAGTAAAGTAGTGGGAATCCAGTGGCCAAAACTCTATGCCCTGTCTTAGAAACTGAGAAGATGTCACCAAAAAGTTTTGGTCCCTTGTCATATGATTCTGACTTCCACTGACCAATGCAGAAAATAATGACCAGGCAGTCTGTTTATTTGTTTCAGACCCTACCAATGCGGCCACTGCTCCCAGTCCTTTTCCCAACCTTCAGAACTGAGGAACCACGTGGTCACTCACTCTAGTGACCGGCCTTTCAAGTGCGGCTACTGTGGTCGTGCCTTTGCCGGGGCCACCACCCTCAACAACCACATCCGAACCCACACTGGAGAAAAGCCCTTCAAGTAAGTAATGGCTAACCCTCCACCCTCTCTTTCTCTTAGCCTTTCCCAAGAGCCAGCAGATGCATCAGCACAGTGCTGCCCAGCTTAGCCAGCTGGCAAAGGCTACTTGGAAGGCCAGTGTCCAGGCTGCAAACGAATCTGCTTGTTTAGTGGCTGACATTTGAAAAATGAAGTCAGGAAACCTACGCACTGGTCCTGGCTCAAGTTTCCAACCTTGGTCATGAGACGAATCTTCTGGGTCTGTTTTCTCCTCATTAAAATAAGGAGGTAGGAGTAAATAATTTTAATAAATTTTTTTTCAGTCCCTGATGATCTGTGCTTCTGGAATTTTATGTAGGAGCTGCACGGAGCTCCTGTGACTATCAGCAAGCCTTATGATCATCAGAAAGGTTGCCACAAATTTAGAACATCAGAATAATCCCCTCTTGGAGAACTTGAACCCTTCAGGATTCTGATGAAATATATCCTCCTCTTCCCTATGTGTTAAAGAGTTTGAACCTATTATAGCAGCCAACTTGTGACTTTTCAGTGAATACTTTGGACTTTAGAATTACCATGTTGGTGAAAAAAGAAAAACAAAACCAAACCCAGAGTACAATGACTTTTTGAGGATTCAGGGAATGTGGAAAGAGATGGAGTTGAATTCTAAGGGCTTTGGCAAGGTAATGGCATCTGAACAAGAGAGTGTGTTTCTACACATGGCACACTCATCCAAATGGTGGACATCTGAATCATGCAAGATGGTCTATTCATTCACTTGTTCACTCATTCATTCGTTTACTCGTTCAGTTATATATGTGTTCATTCATTCAGCAAGTGTTTACCAAGTATGTACTTTCGTGCTAGGCACCCTGCTAGGTACAGGAGATACAAAGATGAATGAGATTTAGCTGTTCCTCCTTTTCTCCATCTTTGAAAACTTCATAGTCTAAGGGGCAGCCCAATTAGTAAATGTATTATAGGGTGAAAAGTACAAAAGTAAGACATGTATGTATGATGTTTCACAGTAGCACAGAAATGGAGTCATCAATGCTATCTGGTGGAGATGATGTTTCAGATATGTTTTGAAGGATGAGTAGGAGCTTTCTAGACATACGGGGCATGGGGGAAGGTATTTCTGGCAATCCAAACAGCAGGTGGAAAGGCCTGAGAGTGTGATCCAGCATGCGTGGTTGATTGGTGTTCTCAGAGCAGTTTTTAATGATCTGTGTAATGAACTCTTTTCAGTTCAACCCTCTTACAGCTCTCTTCACTCATTTGCTATACTGGCTTTTTCTGTTTGAGAAGGAGAATTAAAAGAGCATAGAGTTACCCCCTTATGTACCTTCTGTGGGACAAGATCAAACAAGAAAGGAAATGATTCAGGCAGTAGGAGACTAATCCCCTTGCCCAGTCTCAGCCAAGAAGTCTTCGCGGAGCCTCATTACCCAGGATTTTCCATCCAGACCTGCTGTCGTGGCACACTTTGTGCTTAGCCTGAGGCCAGGCTCGGCTCGGGAAACAGAGTCCTGTGGTCTGGGTCCTGCCTTCCTCTCTGTCTGCCAGTGAAGGGAGAAGCTCATAAAAGATGGTGATTGTCCCTCTTCTCCTCAATAATTAGTTACTTTATTCAGCATTCTTAACTATTCTCCAACATAGTTTAATTTATGGTATTAATAATGAAAATAGTGATAATTTTTGTTGCAGTACATAGGTGCAGCTTGTTCAGTGCATAAGAGCATCTGGCTAAGGGGGCAGGATGGGGCCTAAAATCCAGTCTGCACTATGCCAACCATGCTCTGCCCCCTGAGGCTGCAATAGCCCAAAGAGAGCATCTTTTTCTAATTTACCCTAAGGAGCTGCATGGGCTACCACAGTCCTAGGAGTTCCCTCTCACCAGTGCTTGTATACTACCTAGGGGACTTTGTCATTGCTCTCAGGCCTGAGCCCCATAGGGTTCCTAGATTGTGCTCTGGAGGAGGGTGTTGACAATGAGTGGCATGTTGCCTATGCCTTTGAGCAAGAGAGCTTTTCGAAAGCAGAGATACAGGAGGGTTCAGGATCCCTCTGGCTCCTTATATTAGAAAGGGCAGCCAGACAAATACAGTGCCAGGAATCAGATTGATTCTTATCTTGTTGCTGTGTAAATAGATTTTAGTAATTAATTGAAGAGGTTTCAGGGTCAAAATGGGAAATAGATTTCTATTAATGTTAAGGTGTTACTTATGTGTAACCTTGTTGACTCCACTCAGTTTTTTTCCCTTAACATCTGTTTTTGTCATGTTTCTAATAGAATTACTCTTTTAACTTAATTTTAATTCATCAGATTAATATTTGAAGGGTTTTGATGATTGTGATTTTCCTTTTCCAAAAGTATTTTTTGTAATCATACCTACTTTCATCTGGAAAAAAAAGGAAACAACCAAGGCTGTTGGCTTAAATTCTGTGTATATGTTTTAGTTCTTTCTGTTCCTACTCTTATCTAGACAGCCACATGCTGTAGTTTTTTTTAAATTTATCAAATAGATATTCCCAGGGGAGAGCTGAGTGTATGCTTATTTTGAAAGTGCAAGATTTAAACATCTTCTAGGAAATGGAAAGTTAAATCCTTTAGTGTATACAACCAGGTCTTTCAGAATTGATCTATCCCAAGGGAATTTTGGGAATCTTCCAACCATAGCTCATGGATATTCATCCCATGGACATTTGTAAATATTATGAAGATATCCTTTTACAAGCTTATAAAACAAACATTTTTAAAAATCTTTTTTTTTGCAAATTAGTCAATAAAATGGGTTTCTCTACAACAGTTAATTTTACTACTTCAACTAATGGGTATTGGCTTAAACAATGTTACGAAGAAGGAGAAGAATCTTGTAAAGGCACACAGCCCTCAATTGTATGTCTTGGGGAGATTCCAAATAGATGCCCCAGATGGCTCAGTCCCCAAATTGTCCCACCCACCCAGGGCTCAGGAGGCCTTTACAGAATTCTCAGGGTTGAGCTGAGATTGAGCCTGCCATGTCAGAGAAAGCCCTTTCCAACTTCTAAAATCTTCTGCTGAGAAGTGGTTTTTGAAGGCATATCAAGATTACTGCCATCCAAAAAAGGCTGCAGAAGATTTGGCATGAAGAGGTCAGAGTTTCATTCCAGGCTTTGCCTCATATCTGATTGGCTGAAATTCCACTGAAAGATTCCATCTCCCAGGTTCTAGGTAGGTGATGGGCCTGCCAGCAGCTACCCCAGGCTGTAGACTTAGGATTTCTAAGATAAAGGAGCATGTACGAAAAATAAAAATCAGAAGATCACATTGAAGGTCTTGGCTTTCAATCTGCTCTGTGATACTGGAAGTCGTGGAAAACAAGGAGCAAAACCAAGATATCATTTAACAGCAATGGCCAAGCATTTTACTGCAGGCAGGCAGGCAGGAAGGAAGGAAATAAGGAAGTTAGTTGGCAGTCTAAAAATTATTCTTTGCAACAAGGACTCCATCCTCCTTCTTACTCAACAGAGTGTCTTGATATTTCAGTGGGCTGCTCTGCTCTGCCTGAGAGGATTTGTGTGAGCTGCCTGAAGCTTGGCTTTCTGAACCTGAGAAACTGAGAACAGGCCAGAATTTTCCTTAGGAGGGGTTCTTCATTATTGTTAGAAGCAGGGAGAATCATTCATCGCTATGTTCTTGCATCAAGAAAATGGAGTTTGGCTCAGTATGAAAAAAATCAAAGGAAATTCCAAAGGACATCTAATATTTGAACAAGATCTAGGCAAAATTAAAGCAAATCCAAGAAGCAAATCAGTAAATATGCATCGAACATGCCATACATGCAAAGCCCTGCGCAATTTGGTTCAATTCAAAAAGTATTTTGTGGCATATCATAGAGGCACAGAAAGCTTGTTGCAGATTTTCTGTGGTAACAGAACTTTACATCGCTTTGTTAAGCTCCTTGTACATGTAATCCAGTCAACCATCATAGCAAGTAAAGAATGATTTCAAACTTTAAAGGTAATTAAGTCTAATTAAGATGCTCACAATGTTATAATAGAAAGAAACTCCTCACAATGAGGAATTTCTTTTTGCTGAAGTACTTGGTAGACTTTCCACTTCATTGTTCCTGAGTTACTTCCGTCAAGGCTGTGGCATCAGCACCTATGCTAAGGCAAGGCACAACGAAGGCCCTGAGTGCAAGGGCGCTTCTCCCTCCTGACTCATTACCTGCATCTTTTCTTCCTGCTCATTCTGTTACACTTCACGAAGTCCAGGCTTAGAGATGCCCCTGCCAGTCAGTCATCAGGGACTGTAATTCAGGGTTAGTTTAGATGCCACCTGGGTGAAGTCTAGCTCTGACTTCTGTTGAGTCAGTTCTGTTGAGATGAGTTTCATTAAACTATGAAAATATTTTGTGGAAGAGATTTCTCTAAAATGTAAGATAATGAACATAAAACTGAAGTCCTTCTCTTATTTTAAAAAAGTATTTTTATAGCTAGCTCTGACTTCCTCAAATATACAAATTGTATTCTTGTCATTCCCAAACAACATAGATATTATTTCTAGTAGCCTTCTTTCCTCAAGAAGGAGAAATCCCCGAGAAAAGGATCTAAATTAAGGTAATTTCTACACATCTGCTTGTATTTTTACTCACACTTGGTGTGCAGATGGCTCTAGAAATGACTTTTCTGGAATACTTTTCTTATGTACCCTATATATTGGGCAAAGTTTCTGACTATTACAACTAATTGTTCCGTGTGTAAATATCTGCAGTGCATTTAGGCAAACACTTGAGAAAAATGTGTTTTTCTCTTAATGTCTCCATCCAATCTGGATGTTAAAATATTACATCATATATAGACATATAGTATGTCTAAAATAAAATATAGACATACACTTCTGCCTTATATGAAGCACTAAACTGCCAACTCATGTGTTCCTCATATTCTAATATACAGGATTAGAAATGCAAAACCATGACCCAGGTACATTTTCATTCCTCATAATTGTTCAAGCTATTCTACTCTCTTTGAAATTGATTCTAGAGCTTCAAGATAAAAAAAAGGAATATAATAATTTGAAAGTTTGTCAAGCAGTGAAAGGTAGTATATTTTGACACACTAATCCAGTAACTAATCAGTTTTCTAATAAACAATCAGCAGTTCGCTAACGTGTCATCAGCGCTCCAGGAGCTCTGGAGAGGGGATGAGCTGCCCACGGACGTTAATGAATACACCAAAAATCATTAGGTGATCAATACTTCTGAGTTATTTTCATTGAGCTGATAGGTCTGATACATTAAAGCTGACATTATACATTTGTCAAGATCACAGTGCAGTTTTTAACAGTGGAAAAGGCTGCTAAAAATATTCCCCGAAAGACAATCAAAGAAACACAACTTCTTCCCCCGACACACTCCGCTGGTGCAGGAGCCCTGAAAAATCCAATTGCGAAGTCAAGCTCCTGCCTCCCCATGTTCAAAAACATGCAAGAATTCCCAGAGTGGATGGATGTGTCCTATTTTATAGGTACTTATTTCCATGACAGGGCTCTTAATATAATTTACTAAAGAGGAGAAGGAGAGGAATGCCTAACAGATAACAGGGCTTGTGGCTTTCTTGTCTGTGATAAGGCATGGAGACTATGTCATGGTGGCTTTCGCTGCAGCTTACATAGTGCAGGGGCTCACAAACTGGGGGTTGCCTTATTTAAAAGTGGGACAATTGTCTGTAGCTCTTCTTGAATATCTTTTTCTTCAGAGGTTTGAGGAAAGGGCATTGGGGTGGCTGAGGTGGCCTCTGAGCTGTATTAGATGCTGGGCCAGTGCTCTAGGCAGCCCAGGTAAGTAAGGTGGTGATGGAGAAGTCACTATTGGTGCTCAGCCAGCTGCCACAGTTCATCTGTGGGTGTGTGTATTTACACACACAATCACAGACAATCAGCCAGGGACAACACACACAGAAAAACAATAGGCTCCCACTAAATTTTGAGTGTGTGTTCTGCTTTTTGTAGATTGAGTAGCCACCAAGCTAATAAGTGAAGGTTGTTTGGAAGATATGGACATGGGAGATAGGGAGGAACTCAAGGTCTCTAGATTACACTCTTTTGTTGTTGTTGTTTCTCCTTTAAGTTAAAAAGAAGAGATAAATCTTGAAGTGTGATGTTTTCTCCTCATCAGACACACTGCCCTTAATTCTAGCCCATATGTACATCCTTTCCACTGTGCCACTGCAAATTCTAGTTTTATAAATTATTTTAACCCTAAGTTTGGTTGGGCCATGACACTGTAACCAGCTCTTGCAAAAAAGCAGCGACCATGCCTACTGCCCCTCATAGTCACTGCACTCTAACGCATTGCTTCCTCTAGTTTCCAAATTCCAAGATGTGCACTCTTTGGCTGCTGTTCTGAAGGGAGTAGAATTCCCTATTGTAAATTAGCAGTAGGTGAAATTCTATTTGTCATCAATTTCTCTTTGGGGTTACAGAGCAGAAAACTGCAGACAAGCTGCTTCTTTGATGGCTCACTCCTAAAAATCTCTTTTTGTTCTTTATCTATTTGAACTGACAGTGATCAGAGCTGCAGCAGGACAGGGCTCTCTGGAGAAATCACCTTCCCCCTGCCTATTGACAGATCCCTCTGTTCTGCATCAGACGGGCTTTGTCCCATCACAGGCATCCAGGCCTTGGAAGGAGCCACCAATTAAACCTCTTGAGCCGGTAAAATCTGAAGCCACTTTGGAGTGTCTGTTTTGATTAGGCAGGATGAGAGGAAGCCCATCACCCTGCAGGCCCCGCTCCCTGGTCTCAATTTTCTCTCTTGCCTCCACCAGGTGCGAGAGGTGTGAGAGGAGCTTCACGCAGGCCACCCAGCTGAGCCGACACCAACGGATGCCCAATGAGTGCAAGCCAATAACCGAGAGCCCAGAATCAATCGAAGTGGATTAACTGATTGACTGGTTGGAATTAAACTGCAAGGAAAGTCATGATTAAATGTCACGGACACTTAAGCAAAACCAAAGATTTCCTCTGAGCAACTTTCAATCAGTCCCAGAAAACCAAAAGCAGTAATAAAATAAGTAAGATGTTAAGAGATATTGATCCTGGCATGGAAGTCAGACCAGGAAAGAGATTATTTATTTATGACTAGGGATGAGACTTATTTCAGTGGACAACTAACCTGGGATGGTTAACATTTCCAGTCCCACCATGTATTTTGCTTTGTTTCTAAAAAGCTTTTTAAAAACTGTTATTTAATACCAAAGGGAGGAATTGTATGGGTTCTTCTGCCCACCATTGTGACTAAGAATGCACAGGGACTTGGTTCTCGTTGCACCTTTTCTTAGTAGCATGTTTCATGAGGACCCACTGTACAGCCCTTCATTCTGCTGTGTCGGTTGGCCTGGCCTGACTCTGGCTGCCCCAGCAGGGACCACAGAAGCAAAGCGAGAGCCTTCGCTGAGTCAATGCTACCTTCAGCCCCAGACGCATCCTATTTCCGTGTCTTCCATGCTCACTTCTCATGCACTTTTTACACGGTTTCTTCCAAACCGCCTGGTCTTGATGCAGGAGTCTCGAAAAGGAAGAAAATGGTTTCAGTTTCAAAATTCAAAGGAAAAAGTTGAGAACTTATTTTGTCCTGTCAAGATTGCAAGAACGTGTAAAGTGTATGGAGCTTCATAATGCGTTATATTGTTCTGAAGCAGCTTGTTGAGAAACGTTTGTTTTCAATAACATTTTAGCTTAAAAAAAAGAAAATGAAAATAAAGTTCTTTGGGCTAAGGCTGGAGACAAGGTGTTAGGCTTCATGTAATTTTTTTTTAGTTGTTTCTTGAGAATGTTGAACATGTAAACAAAAATAGTGCCAAACTCCATCATCAAGGCCCTTTTAGCAGTTTTATCCTTCTTCCTCATACAGATGAACCCCAGGAGTCCCCTTTCCTCTCTCCTGTGTGTGGGAGGAGCATGTCTGCAAATGCAAATGAAAATAGCCCAGACAAGGAGACTTTGAGAGGAGGAAACATGGAGAAGGTTGTGGTTAGAACAGATAGCCCAGGAGCAGCTAATTTTATCAATAGAATTACTTTTTCTTTTCTCAAGATTGATTAATTGAAAGAGAAGGAATTCTCTACACTTCACTATTCTTTGAGTGAATTTCAGCTAACCTATTGGTGGTTCAACAGTGGTGTTCAATGAAATTGGGTCACATTTATTGAAATGATCTAGTGTTGGGAAGAACTGATAGCTCCCAGCAGCATCTCAGAGACTGTCTACCTCGATGGCCAGTTTAGATAAAAATTGTTCAATTTTATCTAGCATGTTTAATAACAATTTCTGTTTGTAAATTTCATCATTACCTGATATCAGGACATAGTCTTTTAAGGAACTCCTTGTCTTTGAGCTTTCTCATTGTCTTCCCTCAATAAAAATGAGACACATAACTGAACTCACTACTAAAAGGCAAGGATACTGCATGGTTTAGTTTAATCTATTATTATGTATCTGGCTCTCAGAAAATCTCCCTTCCCTTTTAATTTTGCTTCTCTATTCCTTAGTACTCCAGCTACCACATTTTAAATGGAATTCAACAGGGTCTAATTAGTGTTTGTATTTATTATTTATGTTTGTATATATACATATAGACACATAATAATAATCTCTAGAGCCCTGGGTCACAAAGAGAAATATGGCTAATTCTGACCTCTGTCGCCCATTCTCAAGCTGTTCACCGATAATTTTCCTCCAGTTCTTATTGTCTTCTGGTCGTGAAAGTTGTAAGGAATCTATACTGCTGTATAACAGTAGCTGATTGAAACTATTCTCTCTGGTAGTTAGGAATGTGTTCTGATTTTACAATTCCCTACCCTAAGTGATGGAGACGTTTGCAGACAATGTGTGTCATTGGGAAGGGTGAATGAAATATAGCCATATTAACCTGAAACCTGCAAGAAAAGGACAGATCAGCTTCACAGATGTGTAAGCTGTTTCATTTGTTAAAGTTGAAAGATTTACTCAAACTCTTTGAAAACAGCAGGAAATCACCTGTATGTTTCTAATATTTTTTGTGTGTGTGAAAAATCAGCTCAGCCATTTGCCACATTTCACAGTGGAACACCATGTATCCACTCAGTTCTCAGGAGCTTCAGAACGTGGGAGAATGAAAAGGCTTCCCTCCTCCCTTGGTATCTGGCATGGGAAGGTTTTCCATAACAATGGTCTCTCTGCCACCCTGATAGCTTTGCTGGCTGATCCCAAACTTCCACTGAATGTGGCAGTTACCTCTACTCCAAAACACTCTTCTAGTGTTCTGCTCCATTTAAATCTATTTTTATCCTCTATTATTAAGAGAAATTGTTGGCATACATATTCCACCAAATTTGGTCAGGAATATTTTCTGCTTAACAAATAGAAAATTGGATACTCTAATTTTCCAGGCATGTGGGCACATTCACAATTTTTACATTGCTGTCCCATTGCCAGCTTCTAGCAGACCAGCCTAAGCTGTCTGTCCGCAAAGACAGGCTTACACCTGGACATTGACTTGGAACCCTGAAGCAGGTACTGAGATCATTTGGGTCCAAAATGATTTTAGTCAAAGTGTATGCTGGGGAGGAGGTTTCTCTTTGAAACTTCCTAACAATAGCTTTAGCCTTTTCTATTTAAAGTGGACACACAATCCCCTGGGATACAGCAAATGGGTGGTAGAAATTGCAGTCATAAAGATTTGCCACTTTTTCTTATTAGTAACTTCCTAATTAGTAGTGCTCTAAAGAGAGTAAACACTCTGAATCACTGGGGAAAGGATATTTAAAATGAGAAAGGTAGTCTCTCAGAGCCAAATTAGGGTTTGGCTCTTGAAGCAATCCTTCTTTACTCTTTTACTTCTTCTTTACTTCTTTACTCTTTTCTGTCAATGCGGATCGAATAATAATAATTTTTTCAGAATAAGACTTTTCATCCTAGCATATGCTCATTTATTTAGCAAAGAGTCTAAGACAAAAGGTAATGCCAGGTAAATAGGATGAGAGGTGGAGCTGCAGATCTTTGCATTTCTAGAAAAATCTCAGTATCCCAAGGCAAAGTTGTATTTTCCCCAGCGTATGTGCATAAATTTTTCATAAATAAGCTTTTCATTTTTGTTTTGTTTTTATCTTTAAAAATGACTTTTTTGGAGGAGATATACTTCTAAAAAGTTACTGTGTGTCTAATTAAAGCTGTAAAACTTAATCTTGTATAATTTATATAATTTGATTCAGTTGGTACACTTTTTTATTGTGTTCATTTAAATGTAGCCTTCTTGGGAAACTGTGTATAACAGAAAAAGATCATGACATCATTGTGTCCTCATAGGGCTCATAATTGAATTGTACCTTGTAAAAACTTCATTCTGGTCCAGGTATTCAAAGATTTATACAAACATTTAGCAATTCATCAGTTTTTAAATCAAATGTTCATTGTTTCATTCATTTATTCAACAAGTATTTATTGAACTCTTATTTTATATAAAGACCCCATTTTATGTGTTCATAAGCAGCATTATTTAAGTGACTATTCATGATAAAATAATACTCTCCTTCTAAGTAGCTGCTGGTAACATGGGTATTTTAGTCCTTTAGACTACTGCAGTGAGGTTAAAGATTTTGTTCCAACTGGGAAAATCTGAGAGAGGTATATTCATCTGGGGACAAGAAAATAGCATATTGCAAAACAAGTTAAGATGCACAACTTGGTTGTCTTTCCGTAACTCACTGGGCTATTGGTTGTTAGCAGAAGTATCAAGAGACCAGAATTAGGGCCTGGGTCTTGGGTTTTTATGAACCCCTTTCAATGATAAGGCAACAAGTGGGGTACAGGGCTGGAGTTGCTCAGGGAAGGAGATCTGCGACCCTGAATGGGTAGGAGGTGCCTCATTAGTGATAAACGTTGGCAGTGTAATCCCTTTCCCCAGTGTGCAGAAGTAACATTATTTGTTTTGCACTAATTTAAAATATAAAATGCAAGTCTCTATTGAGTTGTTTAAAATGGGAAACATGACACATCTCACAAAGAGGGCATTTCCAGAACAGCAGGGTTAATGGGTCACTCTGAGTGTACCCAGCAGCCTGTGTTTAGGAGCAAATTCATTGTTCTCATATTAAGACTATTCATGCGTACAGAAACCAGGCCAGGAATAAGAAATAAAGTAAATAATCACATTTCCTGAAATGTTTATCTTTTTCTTCCTTGACATGAATTTAATTTTTATTTCCCAGAGCCTTTACCAGATCCTGACATCAGATTTTAAAAGATACTGAGATAAATGCTTCTTTAAACATGATAACTGTAAGTTACAGAAATGTCATTCGCTTGTCACAATCCTTTTAAGGTAAAGAGCTTTGGAAAATTTTATGCGGTGACTAGATACCTGGGTGATTATCAACCCAAAGTTTAAGGTTCTCCCCTCACTAGCATTTATCTGAACTACCACAAAACAACAACGCAGGGTCCTAGGAAGGCACCTATTTCAGCCCTCTCCAAGATTACATTCTGTAAACCCAAAGATCAGCTGTCAGGTACAACTGGCCGGATGGAGCCAAACTGAAAAGAATATTGCTTTATCTGTGGAAGCCTTGCCACAGATGTTTAACCTGTAGTCCCTGGCTGTGTTTGACATTTAAAGTATTTATGTAGTTTCTTCCTTTAAATAATAAATGCCAGATGTTTCATCCGATCAATATGTAAAACAATAACAAAAAATATGTCAGAAAACAGGGCATAGTCATGAAACATTTGAGTTGTCTTTCCTATAGACTGAATATGCTACCACTGCATTTAGAAAGAATCTATGAAGGAAATTTTAATGGAAAAATAAGGACATTCTGAGCTTGTTCCCACAGATGTTGATGGGAATGATGATAATGATTATAACTCATATTGTGCAATTACTGTCATGCCTTGTTCTAATGCTTAATGTGGATTATCTCTTTTAATCCTTAGTAACTCTATAACAAAGATACTATCATTATCCCCTTCTCATATATGCTTAACAGTTTTAGCTTTGTAGCTTCTTTAGTTTTTTTCTCCTTCAAAGCCATAAACAGGCAATTGTTAAAAGAGGAAAATACTTCTCTATGTAAAGCTTTTTTTTGAGAACAAGAGCTTTTAAAAGTTAAGAAACACAAGTATAATTTATTTATAAAATATGTATGTGGAAACAATGCTAAAATGCTGTTAAAACATGCATCATTATAGTTGCTGATTTTGTCATGCCCAAATCTCGTTGCTGGACAGAATTTCAAATATTCTATTGCTGGCAGACATTGTTTTTGTTTTGCTAAGCAGGAAACTAAAATTCCACATTGAAATAAAAAAAAAAAAAACCCTCTCAAGTGTGATATACATTAGGACAAATGGCAACAGGCAGGAAGGGCAGGTTGTGTTGGAGAGTGGCCAGAAGAGAATAAGGCTTGAACACTATCGACAGGTAAAAACATATCCTCAACGGGGCTAAGTGAAATCTCGTTTTCTTTCTTTGTTCTGACTGAATGCTAAGTGAGTTACTTTTCAGGCATCAATGGAGTCGTTATGCAGTTGTATGGATTAAGAATATGGGCTTATGTGGTTAGCCTGTTGGTTTAAAGCAGTGAAGAAGAAAGACTGGTGCCATTATAGGTTTGGTTTGTCAAAGGCACAAATAATGTAGTTACATGCATGGGGTACTCAAGGAACCAGTTCAAGTTCTGGGGCACAATCTAGATGAAACTGTGAGGTTTGTTCAAAAAGTAAGTAAACAAAATCTCATCATGAACTGGCTTTACTACAAGGCAACTGTTTAGTATGATATATTGAAACCACAATGTATACTACTTTCCTCCAGATTCTGATTCTAATGGGCACATTTGTTTGTTGAAATGATAAATATATTTCCCTCGTCAAACATGGTGGGATCCTGGTTGATATTTCCTGTTTCCTGCCTTGAAAAACATCCTTCTTGGTGCCTTTCCCCCACTTTGGCACATCAATCCCAACTGAAAACAGTCTGGATATAAACTTTGACAAGTTGGAGATCTATTTCTACAGCACAACTCTTTCGTGTTTAAGAACAATTGTGCTGTATCAGGTGATTGCCACATGTTGGGGAAAGCAGCCATCTTAGAGCAAAAGTCTGCCAGCCCACAGTCCCTGCTGATCCACATGTGGGCATTGTCTAATGCTAACAGAATCAACCCTTGTAGACTCACTTTCTCTGAATAACCTAGTACACTTCTCTAGTTTCTCCCAACCTGCAGAAAATGTAGTAGCAAAAGCCAGAGGCACAATTATTCTCCTTAGCAGTTCTAAGTATTTCATGAAAAAGCCTTCCCCCAGTTCAAATGCAGAGGCCAAGGTGATGACTAACGTATTAAGGAAAACTTTGGCTTAGATCAGCAAAATTATTTTGTCAACTTAATGTCCCAAGTTAATTATTTTTATATATCAAGGGAAAGGCATCCAGTTCTGTAGGATGCTAATGGAAGTGTGATATTTAGATGCTTTTAGGACATTGTATAAATTTCTTTAATGTAGTTGTTTTAAGTTTAGGACTGTAAATGTTCCCTGCTGGAATAGAAATATGTCTGTCTCCAACTTTCCACCAAATAAAATGGTTAGAGTGAATGCCCAATTTCACATCTGCCTTTTGGAGTTTGGAAAGTTTAAACAAATCAGTTAAGAGAATGAGAAGAAGCTCACTGTGGGTGATGAGGAGGGTGTAGTTCGCTGTAAGGGCCACCGATATGACAAGAATGATTATCCTGCAGTAAGAATGGGTAAAACTTAATAAAGTTTTCTAACTTTATTAAACTCACATTATTTAATGAAAAAAAAAAAACTGCAAAGGACCAATGAGATCATGCATGCTGCTGTATTCTTGTGATAAATCTGCCAGGATTAAGTTGTATAAATGAAAAAAACAGGCACACATTTAGAGATCATTGACCAAGAAATGTAAATATATTTGATTAATAAAACATTTTTATGATGACACGATCTTCCCTTGGGTTCTGTCTTTTCCAGTCCCACAGTCATTTTTCAGGCGCCATCTGTTTGATTCTAGTGTGCAGCTTAGGTAGTAGGCAGTCAACAAACTCCTGATGGGGAAGTATAAGCTAGAAAATACACCTAGCAAGCAGGAAGATTGTTAAAATTCAGCCCTGAGGTTTATTCTGATGCATTTGAGATTACTCTTTTCCTCATTCATGTGCTCACATGCTCATTCACCCAACGAAGATGGGTGCACAGCTTCTCAAGGAAACTATGCACAGAGACCCAGCCACAAATCTATGGCAGGCTGGACTTGATATTTGACCTCTAACCCCATAAACCTTGGAGCAGAGCAGAAAGCACTTGCCCTGAGAGTGGCCTGGGGCTGCAACTCTTCTGAATGTATGTGATTAGGGGGCTCTCAGAAAGAAAGCCAAAGTCAGCTGTTTGTGTCTTGTTCTGTTGGAAAATAAAATTCCACTTAGAAAAAATATGTGAGCTTCTAGGAATAGCAAGAAGGACACTGATGCTGGAGTGGATTGAAAGAGGTGGAGATTGCAGGAGGTAAGGTCAAAGAGACAAAGTGCGCTGGACCATATAGAGCCTTGAAGACCATTGTGAGAACTTGGCATTTCCCCCGAGTGAGGTGGGAAAATCTCATTTTGAGCAGAGGCAGGATGTTATCTGACCTAAAGTGATAATTTTTGCTGCTCTGTTGAAAATAGATTGTGGGAGAACACAGACTGAAGACAGGAGATGGTTAAGAGGAGATTTCAACGCAGCTGAGAGATGGTGGTACCTTACTCTAGGGTGGTAATGGTGAAGGTGGCAGGAAGTAGTTAAATTCTGGACATAATTTGAAGATTGAACAGTATTTGCTGATGGGTGGGATGTTGGATATTAGATAAAGAGAGAAATCAAGGATCACTCTAAGACTTTTGGTCTAAGCAACTGAAAAGGTGGAGTTTTTAGATTCGGGGTTTACACTCCATTTTGGGTTACTTGTCCGTTTCCATAAGTACCAAGACTATTCCAGTATAATAAACGTGCAAATGATAGTGCATACCAGGCAGCTATCTTACAAAACTGTTGACTGTCCCAGAGTAGCTTAGCACCCAGCCCCACCTGGAACAAAAAGTTGAATTTCATCTTGCTTCTGCTGTAGCACAAGGTTATTCCATTGCCCAAGAATGACATGCTGTTTCTTGAGAAACAGCACTGCATCAGAAGTGAAGATATACTTTTGAAATAGTAGCACTCTCCATCCACGGGGCACCTGAGCCTCATTCTGGATATTTTTTAAGGAAAGGGTACTCTGGGAATATACATGGACTCTTTTCTCTGTCTAGCTTATTTCTTTCCTTAGGCTGTAGGCTCAGTGTGGAAGGTAGTGCCAACCACAGGGGTGGTTGATGGTTTTCAGCCTCATGGGTTGGACGATTCTGAGTACCTTTAATGAGACATTTTGTCTATAGACAACTAATGTTTGCCATTCATTCATCCATTCATACATCCTCTTGACAAAGAGTTTTAAAAATCTATGTGCTAAGGTGCTTATATACAAAAATGAATAGGACTTGGTGGGTTAAAAATCTGGATGAGAGAGAAAGACATGTAATCAAGTAAAATATAGAGGTTGTAGGTAGCTATACAGGAACCACTGGGGACAGAATTGAGCAAGTAGTCAGTTCTTCCTGGAGGGAGGAGGTCTGGTAAATCCAAGGAGTTGCTTTCTGAGATGTGAGCTGAAATGAACAGAGACGAGTGTTTGAATCCCCTACTAAACAGCGACCATAAGGTACTGTTCACATGGGCTCATTTGGAAGATCTGCCAACTATGTTGATAGCTATCCAGTATGCCCTTCTGTGGGACATTTGTCTCACATGTGAATCAAAGGTTTTTCTGTTATTTTATATAGAGAGTTGTTGTTATTCCTGTGTGAATAATACTATTGCACAGGGAAACTAAATAATTTTCCAAAGGTCAACAGCAAACATGGTTCATGGCATTGACCCAACCTGTGGATATTCTTACCTTTTTGAGGTAATGGACTTCTTCAGCAATGTGATTTTAAAATAAACTGCTCCACAGAAAAGTTTCAGAAACATGCCAAACTTTATATTGAATTTCAAGGAGGGGAGGCTGCACTCCAAGACCCCTAAATATATGATCTTGCATTTGGAATGGTGCTTTTCAGTAGTCAATTATAGCTTCAAAAGACTGAGCAGAGATGAAAATAAAAGACCCCTAGTAGATAGTAAAAACAGATGTATTTCTTGATGACTCTAAATAACAAGGAAGAACAGATTGTTGATTGGCTCACTCTCAAAGCTAGGGAGGCAAGGGACTAGGAAGGAGAAGCTTCTCTCCCTGTTTATGATTTAGTATGAGGCCCATAGACACCCAGAAAGAAAACCAGCCGAATCAACCTATTAGCGAGATCACTTTGTTATCATTTACAAGGGTAGCTCATGGTCAGGCAGAGATTTTCCCCACTTGTTATCATCCGAGATTATTCCCCTTTCCTATCCTCAAGTTAAAAACAAACCTGCATATATAGAAATTATGCATGACATGTACCCAATTGTAAGGAGATACTAATTATTTGGAATCCCAGTCATAACCAAAATTAGTTATTTGACAAATATCAGGTAAAACAGAACATTTAATTCCAAACTTCTCATATAATAAGGAGTAATCTTATAGGGTCTTTCTTTTTTCTTTCAGTTTCCCCTACTCTCACATAGCATGCACGCGCGCGTGCACACACACACACAAGAAATATTAATAATAATCTATTTTATTTTTAACATCCATAATAAGAGAATTTCAAGCTTCCATTATTTATATTCTCTTCTGAGTTTTTACCATCTTCTTTGCCATTTGCAGTGGGTTGAATGGTGCTCTATGCCCACAAGATAAGCTATGTCCACTCAGAACTGTGAATTTGACCTTATTTTGAAAAAGGGTTTTTGCAGATGTAATTAAGTTAAGGATTTTGAACTCATCTTGGATTATCCAAGTGGGTCCTAAATCCGATGACAATGGGTCTTTAGAAGACACAGAAGAAAAGAAGGCATACTGAGGGGAAGTCCACAGTTGGAGGCAGAGATTGGAGTTATTCATCCACAAGCCAAGGAATGTCTGGAACCACCAGAAAGGGAAAGGGAAGAAAAGATTATTCCCTAGAGCCTTTGGAGGGAGGATTGCCTTGCTGACACCTTGATTTCAGATCCCTGAAGCCTCCAGAACTGTGAGATAATAAATTTCTGTTTCAGTTATTTGTTATGACAGCCCTAGAAAACTAATACACCATTATAGTTCATAACCCAACATCTTGCAAACAAGAAATGGGTAATAGTTAAATTTTGATCAAATTCACTTTTAGGAAATTCTCTTCATCAAGATAATTTCATTTCCTCCTACTCTTATTGGTCAATAAGGCTTGCCATGTTGCTTTTGCAACACAGAATGATGATATTCTCTAATGACAACTGTTCTTAAATATGACTGCAAGTACTTGGATTTTATAGAATCTTTATACCACTGACCTCAGGGCAAAGCTCTTTTTGCAAGCTCATTTTCATTCACTCGATAATTTTTTTTTTTTCAATAGAGTCTCGCTCTGTTGTGCAGGCAGGAGTGCAGTGGCAGATCTTGGCTCACTGTAACCTCCATCTCCCAGGCTCAAGTGATTTTCCTGCCTCAGCCTCCGAAGTACTTGGGATTACAGGCATGGTGCACAATGTCTGGCTAAGTTTTGTATTTTTAGTAGAGATGGAGTTTCACCATGTTGGCCAGGCTTGTCTCAAACTCCTGACTTCAAGTGATCTGCCTACCTCAGCCTCTCAAAGTGCTGGGATTACAGGCGTGAGCCATGGTAGCTGGCCATTGATTACTTTTTTAATCAGTTCAGGCTGCTATAACAAAATGTACTAGACTGTGTGGCTTACACAGTGGACATTTATGTCTTACAGTTCTGGAGGCTGGGAAGTCCAAGATCAAGGTGCTGTCAGAGTTGGTTCCTGGTGAAAGCATGCTTTCTAAGTTGCAGATGACCGCTTTCTCACCGTACCTGTAAACTGGGGCTTCAACATACAAATTTTGGGGGCACAGAACATTCAGTCCATAACACTGACAGTTACTTGATTTTTAAAATTTTATGGTTTGCAGAGCATATAATGGCAGACAGCATATATGTAGCACACCGATTTTAGACATATATTTAAAAGAGTTATACATTTTAAAATAAAAAAATAAAACATTTAAAAATTAGTCATAATTTTTTTCATATAAACTATAGGAATGATAGTGTCTGTAAACTTTCCCCAAATTATCTTCCTGAAAATGCATGTGGTCATCTGGCTTCATGATAGATAGCTTGAGCTGTAGGTCTGTTTCTTCATCTTGTCAGTTTCTTTTCTTTTTCTTTATTTTTTTAAAGAATTTAAACTTTATTTAATTCAAAACCCTTAATCCCCAATTGTAAGTTATTGGCAATGGCAGCAGCTATTAATCGCTCTGTGAGAGTTGTTGACATTCAGGTTAAACACGAACCCAAGAATTAAGGAGAAATTTTGCGCTGAAAATTACTGTCAGCACTCTGTTGGACTCTAACCTGAAGAACTCTCATTTCAATTTGAGAGTTAAAAGCAAATGATTTCCTAATCTACTCTAGTTGTATATGGCTACAGAAGGTACTCCTTCCTGTTTTGTTGTAGCATTTGTTTATGGTTTTAACATATGTCCAATAATACAGCATTGCGTCTTTTTCCCTCCAACAAATGATAAAAATGATCAAATGCCAGAAAAACTTGGCAGTTAGACATTTGCGTTCCAGTTTTGTCTTATTAAGGAATTACGGTTTCAAATTAAAAATTATAATATCTTAGCATTGATTGTAGAATCAGAGTGTTCTCAACTGTTTGACAACACAACCACAGAGCTCATTTGAGCAGTCCGTATAAATACAGCCCACTAATATGAGGTACACTTAAAAAAAAGCATCACTAGGATATTAAATCTTGGGATGAGGATGCAACTTTTTGAATCATGGACATGGCCTTCTATTTTGTCCCTCTTTGTAGTCATTCTCTTTGCCATGTGAGCTTGTTGTTTGGGCCACTAAAGAGGTGGAGTCTATTTTCCCACACCTCAAATATGGGCCACTTTTGACTTGTTTGGCCAATAGAATGTGGTGGCAGTGACAATGTGCTGGTTTTGAGCCTAGACCTTGAGGTTTGGCATGTTTCTGCTTGCTCTCTTGCACCCCTTTTATTGCCATGAGAACATGCCTAGGGTAGTCAGCTGGAGGAGGAGAGACACTTGGAACTGAACGAAATTGCCCCAGTAGCCCCAGCTGATTGCCAGCCAACCCCTAAATCTATATGAGCCCAGCCAAATTCAACAGTGCCACCAAACTAATCCCCAAATGATTCCGGCTGCATAAGTGGTATGTAAATTGTGCTTGCCACCAAGTTTTTGTGATCCTTTGTTGCCTGGAATAACTATGGCAATAGATCATCAATACCATACCCAACAGAGCTTGGCATGGAGAACCAGCATGCTTGTATTCGCCATTGCCTTTTTATATGGCTCATGCAAAAGACAGTCAGTGGCTGTGAGTTGATTATGTTTACAGTTTTAATTATTTTCTTCAACATTTAATTAAGTTTTGGAGGCATATTTTTGGCCACCTATTGTTCTTTGCGAATGAAGCTAGATATGGATTGACACTTAAGGACAATTATCTTACCCTTATTCTTGCCGCACGCATAGCTAGCGCCCCTTCAATACTCAAACTAACTCATCTTTCCATTTATATCACAGCTCATAAAATAATTATTAACAAAATCTCTTCTGTAGTATTTTCTCTCACTGTTTTTGTTTGTTTGTTTGTTTGTTTTTGAGATGGAATCTCACTCTCATCCAGGCTGGAATGCAGTGGCGCAATCTCGGCTCACTGCAACCTCTGCCTCCCAGGCTCAAGCAATTCTTCTGCTTCAGCCTCCAAGTAGCTGGGATTACAGGTGCGTGCCATCACGCCTGGCTAATTTTTGCATTTTAGTGGAGACCAGGTTTCACCACTTTGGCCAGGCTGATCTCAAACTCCTTGACCTCAAGTGATCCACCTGCCTTGACCTCCCAAAGTGCTGGGATTACAGGCATGAACCATTGCACCTGGCCTGCTGTCACTATTGATTAGAACAAAAGATCATCACATTTCTCCCCGATATGTATTACGCATATGTTGAATTTGTACACTGTATGGCAGTGGTTTTTTCCAGCTGTAAGGTGAAATATCTTTGCACATGTTTTGTTTACTTACTTGAAAAACATTTATAAAGCCCGTACCTTGTGCCAGGCACTGTCCTAAGTGCTTTACAGTATTGATTTACTTAGTCCTCTTAGCAGCTCTAGGTAGGTACTATTATTATTCCTATTTTACACATGGGGAAACTGAGGCACAGAGATGTTAAGTATCTTTCCCAAGTTCATCTTGCTAGCAAGTGGTAGAGTTGGGATGTGGATTTGCTGGAGTCCACTCCAGAGTCTGTGTTTTCCATCACTACACATGATAGTAATTGCTCCTCTACACTTCATGTCATTGTTATTATGTGAAACCCATGATACCATTTGAAAAGGGAGCTTCTCCAATAGCTTGTTCTGCCTTCTTGCCAAACACAATATCCATCAGTAAGTATATAGCTGGCTGTACAGGCTTATTGGCAATGGTGTGACTTGTTTTGCTGTAGAGAGGGACACTTTAATTTTTTACTGAAAAGTATTATTTTGCACTTGTTTCAGAAAAACTCTGTTGGTTTATCAGGAAGGTTGTTATGCTGTGTTTAAAAATAAGGGGAAAGCTTGAGTTACTTCATGACTCTATATGACAAAATTTCATAACAGAAACTGCACTAGAGACAAGGGATGAATGCATGGATAATCTTATAAAATCTATTGGATTTACTTGTCCCAGTCTATCTATCTATCTATCTATCTATCTATCTATCTATCTATCTATCTATCTATCTACATATACAGAGAGAGAGGTAAAATATTTATACTTGAGTTTTGGTGACCATTTGCATTTACATTACCCTAAGTCGTATGTTTTTACTACTATTTTATTACTTTTTTTGCATTTCAGTATACTACCTTGGTGTGTGTGTGTGCGCGTGTGTGTGTGTGTTTGAATTGGGAATAAAATAACAAAAAATTGAGAGGCAGCAGAGAGTTAAAGTTTATAGATTTAAGCCAGATTGCCTGGGGTCAAATTCCAAATTCAGCAGTTGATCCCTCCCTGACACAGTT
Organism: Macaca fascicularis; assembly: GCF_037993035.2. NCBI lineage: Eukaryota > Metazoa > Chordata > Mammalia > Primates > Cercopithecidae > Macaca > Macaca fascicularis. The sequence goes on from NC_088380.1 coordinate 129,780,562, forward strand.
TTCTCATCTATAAAATGGAGATAATAATAATGCCTACCTTATGAGATCATTTTGAAAATTAAACGTGTTCACTTGAAACAAGTATATCTGGCGTATATGTATGTGGCATATAATAAGTGCTTTGTAAATACTTGCCATTTAACAAATGAAACATGTATGGATAACAAAAATGAAAATGTCACAATTGTAAATAATATGTAAATATAATGAAGAGCTATACCCTGTTGACTGAAAGTTAGCTGTGACAAAATGACAACATGGAATCCTAATAGTGTTTGTATAACTTTTAGGAACATAATGGTTATTGAGGACAAAATGAATTTTTTTTTTTTTTTTTGAGATGGAGTCTCGGTCTGTTGCCCAGGCTATAGTGCAGTGGTGTAATCTCAGCTCACTGCAACCTCTGCCTCCCAAGTTCAAGTGATTTTGCTGCTCCAGCTTCCCCAGTAGCTGGAATTACAGGCCCCCCCACCACATCTGACTACTTTTTGTATTTTTGGTAGAGAAATGATTTCGCCATGTTGGCCAGTCTGGTCTCGAACTCCTGACCTCAGGTGATCTGCCCACCTTGGCCTCCCAGAGTGCTGGGATCATAGGCCTGAGCCACTACACCTGGACAGAGTGAGATTTTTTAAAAACCTATAACTAACCTCACACTGCAAATTTGTGACATATATATAAACAAAGTCCTCTTATCTTTTCCTCTACTACTAGCAGACCACATTCAGGTTACTATTGCTGCATAACCAATTACCCTAAATTTTAGCAGCTTAAAACAATCTTTATATTTTGCTTGCAATCTTGTGGATAAGGAATTTGAGAAGGGCTCTGCTGGGCAGTTCTTGTTTGGAATTTTCAAGCAGTGGCAACCAGCATTTGAATGGTGCTGGATAATCTGAAACTTTGACTGGGCTGGATGTCCAAGATATTCTAGTGTGGCTTGTAGTTGGTGCTGGATATCAGCTGGGAGATTAGCTGGGACTACTGACCAAAGTGCCTAGACATGGCCTTGTTAGCATGGCAGTCTTAGGGGAGTTCGACATGTCACATAGTGGCTGGCTTCCCCAGGGTGAGGATCCCAGGAAAACCAGCCTTGGAAGTCACAAAACATCACTTCTGCCGTATGCTATTGGTTGAAGCCTGCCCAGATTCAAGGGAGGGACCATTGACCCCACTTCTCAGTGGGAGAAATGTCAAAGAATTCTGGGGCCATGTTTTTAAATTGCCACAGAACACTTAATAGAATTCCACTAACTACTACAGATCTGTAGAAACATTCCTCTGGGATATGTATATCTAGGCCATTCAATTCTAGTTTCTTTAACTTTGTCTTAAAAGTCTAATGTTTTACCATGTGAGCCATTCACAGAGGTTTATTCTGAGTCTTTTATAATAGAAATATCCCAGGGCCAGGAGAAGGAAAACTCAGAAATCAGCTAAAACTTCGAAAGAGTGAGGAGAATCCAGTGAAATTTATTGAAAGCCATTGGTAGTAAAAAGTTCATCTCCTTGATGCTTGGAGGTCTCACTAGTCCTGCAACCACAAGGCATTTAAATAGCTCCCCTTAGGGACTGCCTCAGATCAACTCAGCCTTTCCTTAGACTTGGGAAATGAATCGCTATTTCTTGGGCCTGTTACTTCTCCAAGTAAATCTTGTATATGACTCTGGAAAAAAAAAAAAACCACTTCATACCATATTCTGTTTTAGTTCTCCTGCACGCACTGCCCATTCTTCAGTTTCCCTGGCTCTGAGTCTTCAAGTACCTCTTGACTGGGCGCCCCTTTTTTAGGAGGAGTAACAGATCTGATCCATTGAGTCCCAAATACAAGGGCACCGCCTACATAGAACAGGCCAAAGCAAGTGCTCTAATATAAATTATTCTTCGATGAATCCATGTGGAAATAGGCCAAAATCCACAGCTGGATGAGATCTGTTTTCAGGTTTGGAAATAGTTTGCTTTCTAAAAGTTGACATTGTCCATGGGACAAATATATTTGATGTCTCCCATTGCTACTGACTGGGGGCAACTTTGATGAACATGTGTTGGACCAAATAAAAAAAGAGAACCACTAGTACCCCCAGATGAAGCAAATAGCTGGATTCATTGTGGAAATTCTTTGAGTCTCACAAAGTCGGGTTAGAAGAACCATGAATAGATTTGGCTCATCTTTTGAAACAACATATACAGTTGAGAGCATCCTTCTGCATTCTGGTCTTCTTCCTACTTTCCAGCTTCCTTTTCCATGTAAGATGGCTTTCCTGGAATGCCTTGTTTTCGTGTGTGCCCTGAGCACCAGCCTGCTAAGGCAACGCTGCTCTTTGGCAGGCTGCATCTTCATGAACGTGCCAGCCACGAGGCAAGACCTGGATCCCAGCCTGCTCTCCTGCTTTTGATGGGAGAAGCCTTAAGGAGTTAGAATTCACCCAAGCTCACTTTTCAGGTACCCAGAGTTCTGTAACTGTCATTCTGCAGCATTTCCTTGCAGCCCTTTTCCTCTGGGTCAAGTTTTGAAAGTACTCAAACTCCACAGGCCTGTGCTTTGGATGTGAATTTGAGTCTTACTGCTTTGTGGTCTTCTGGCCAATCACAAAGCCCCTTTGATTAAAAACAAAGGAGTCAATAAGAGGCTAAGGTTTTCTTGACATCAACAAGCTCTTCAAAGCAACATTTCAAAAAGTGCTAATGACTCAGACCAGATGGAGTCTATTTCCATGAAAAAGCTGAGTGTCTAAAGAAGCAGGAAGTAAAGCTCATGCAGACCACTGTCTTTTGGTTTTCTGAACTCCAGCCTCACTCCAAACACCACCAGGCTGCATCCTGCCTTCTCTCTTCTGTCTGCTTGAACTGCCATTGCCCTTCAGCTTTTCAAAGAAACCGGACTTAGCCCATATGGAAAATAACCTCAGACTTCAAACCTGGGCTGGAATTCTTAGACTCCTTTGGTTACCAAAATACTTTCAGTTCAAAGTAATCTCTTATTTAACTTTGTTTTTTTTTTTTTTAATTGCAGAAAATATGCATAACATAAAACTTACCACTTTAACCATTTTTAAGTGCACAGTTCAGTGGTATTAAATACATTCACATTGTTGTTCAACCATCACCACCATTCATCTTTAGAGCTAATGTACCCATTAAACAGTAATTCACCATTCCCCCTCCTGCTAACCCTTGGCAGCCACCATCCTACTTTCTGTCTCTATGATTTTACTGTTTTCAGTGCCTCATTAAATGCAATCATCCAATATTTTTCCATTTGTGACTGGCTTATTTCACTTAATGTAATGTCTTCAGTCTTCAGATTTCATCCATGTTGTAGCATGTGTGAGAATTTCCTTTCTCTTTGGCTTATAATATTCCACTCTATGTATGCACTATATTTTGTTTCTCCATTCATCCATCAGTGCAAATGTGTGTCCGCCTCCCAGGTTCAAGTGATTCTCCTGCCTCAGCCTCCCAAGTAGCTGGGATTACAGGTGCCCACCACCACACCCGGTTAATTTTTGTATTTTTAGTAGAGATGCAGTCTTGCCATGTTGGCCAGGCTGGTCTCGAACTCCTGACTTCAGGTGATCTGCCCACCTTGGCCCCCCAAAGTGCTGGGATTACAGGTGTGAGCCACTGCGCCCAACCCAGTTCTTTCTGTATAAAAGAATTATACTGTGTTGTCTGAGCAAATGAGTAACACAGCTCTGAAAATGCTAGTGGGCTGATGTAGGAGGGAGCGTAATGAACAAACTATTATGTATGTGATGAGTGTGAGAAAGTGGGAAACACGGGTGTCTTTGAGGTATATAACAGCTTGGGGTTTAAGGAAACTTTCTTGACCAAATGAAGTCCATTCAGAAAGCTCAAGGATCAGCAGGAGTTAGTTTGGTGAGGAGTTGAAGGAAGGAGTTTCAGGCAAGGGAAAAGTGTGTATTGAGTCTTCTCTGGTTCTCTGAAGATGCTTTGACAATATTAAGAGCCACATAGAATTAAAATCATATGTTTCCTTATATGTCTCCCTCCTTAGATTTTAAGTTTCTTGAGGACAGGATTGTGTGCTATTCATCTTTGTATCTTCAGTGCCTAGCACTGAAGTGCCTGCCCAGAGTGAGAATTTGGAAAATGCTTATTTTATCAGACCAACAAACACTAAGCATGCATCTTTGGTTTCTGACAGCTTCTAAGTCAGACATCACCATCGCATGAAACTTTTTTTTTTTTTTATGTAGAGTCTCTGATTTCTCTTCCTAGCTACCCTGTGAGATAGGCGTTGTGATCTAGTTTAGAGGTTTTTTTAAAAGCCAAGGCTTATAGTCCAAGGTTACACAGCTAGTAAGTGGAGAAGTCAGGACTGAACCCAGGTCTAATTGACATAAAAAGTTATGATCTTGTCATTATTTTATGCTGCTTAATTTTGCATATTCACAGATAACTCATAATCAGGAGTGGGGAAATTAGCTTTCATTGAGGGCCTACATATTGTCCCAGGGGCTTATGTTACAATAGCTTACTTTGAGCACTTACCAGCTTGTTTCAAGCACCTTGCATGTTTTTTCCCATTGAATTCTCGTAACCGCCCTATAAGGTGAGGACTATAATTATTTCTGCTTTACAGATGAGAAAAACTAAGGCACAAAGAGCCAGTTTCTGATGGAGGCAGACAGACTAGTGAGATGGCATCACAGCACGCCGGGCTGCTGTCCTGAGTCCCTCGGAGCCTCTGGAAGGCAATTAGTATTACCTCTATCTTAAAGAGGAGGGAACTGGGTCAGAGGAGTGATATTTACTGTCTTTGCTCTTGGTTTTAAATCCTTTGTATTATTTGGAAAGACCTCGTCTTTCTTCTGTCAGGCCCTCAACTGCCTCCACATAATCAGAAAAATCACTTACAGTGGGGCAGAATCTAAGAACTTCTTTCTCCCAAGCAGAAGTTGAGGCATTTAAATCCCCATTCCTTCTCTGAGGTTTTGACTATTTGATGTTCTTTCTGCCTTGGGAGGGTTGATTAAGAGCCCTACAAAGAGAGAAGCTTTAGAGCTTCTGAGCTCTGAAAGGGTTCCTTGACCCCGGGCACCCCAGCGGCTGGGTCAGACATGGTGATCATGATTTATAGATCAATAAACAGACCCTTTCCAAACCACTTTTCCCCTCCTTGCTAGGGAGTGGGCAATCAACTTTCTGAGTGTAAAACCTACTTTTCATAAAATATTTTTGTTTGTTATTGAGGAAGGCCTCAGCATTGGGGGTGGGGGCGAGGATAGTGAGAGTGACAGGCAGGAATAACATGCAGAAATTAAACAACAAAGGGAGACTTAAAATACTTAAGGGCACAACACCTAAAACCTTCTGATTTAGAAGGTTGTACACAGTCAAATGCTATCTATTCATGTCTGTTTTGTTCCCCTACAAACTGCATTTGCAGACGGTGACTGTTGGCTCATGTATTCCCCCAAGGAGAAAAAATTACACATGTGGGAAATGAGATTCTCCTCCCCTTCCTCCTTCCTCCCCACCCCCGCCCATCCCTACCCCCTCAAAACACCCAAACATTTTTTGAGCTACATGATGCAATATGATTTTTTTTTTCTGCACAGAGGAGCAGCAATTTTTTTTTCTCAACTAATTTTTATTCCAAGACCTCACAAGGCGTGAGGAGAATAACTTCCTGAGTAGAGAAAGCATTCGAGTGTCTGCATCTAAAGATACACAAATCCCAGAATTTAATGGCAGTAGAGTGGAGACTAGAAGGAATGAAAACAGAAGAAAGTAATTCCTGCTACAGGGATATTAAAAACCAACACCCTCACTCGTTTGCCTTCACTTTCTCTCTCTCTTTCTTTCTTTCTTTCTTTCTTTCTTTCTTTCTTTCTTTCTTTCTTTCTTTCTTTCTCTTTCTTTCATTTCATCATTCCCTATGTCTATGAATAACTCTATAGACTTTAAATAAATTCAACTTTTTTCAGCTTGAAAAAATAGTAAGGCACTTTTTCCTTTTTCTTTTAAAGGTCCAAGTCATAGATTATTGGGATATCGAAGGTTCTTAGGAGATGTTATTCCAATAAATTCTTCTCTGACCTATTGGGTTGTTAAATTATAAATTCTATTAAGGCATATTTTTCTCCAGTTTCAACTCCAGCAAGTTTTCCTTGTATAAAATACTCAGATTACACACAAGTGAGCACTAAAGTGGAGACGGTGGGAGGAGGATAGATAAGCATTAGGCGTCACATCCAGAAAATTCCTGTAGCCACAAACCTAGGGGTGCACAATTAGCAGGCCTCTCAGGAAGGTTATACATCATGTCCAGGACTTTACATTAAAATGACTTTTTACTTGAGTCATTTGTTAGTCCATTACCAGTTCACATATCAGATTGCATTTCATCTTGTATTAAATCAAGGTAATCTGGCATGTAAAAATAGCTCCCTCAATTCACTTCCAGCTCTCAGCAAGACTGGAGATTCCCGCAGCATTTTGCCTCACACTCCTCCACAAGGTCTGCAGAATCACGACCTTTTACCGAAAGTATTCATCATTGATTGAATCTCAGATTCTCCCACAAAAACATGCAATTGGCAGATGAAGGCCTAATCATGTGCTAAATGCTTATTTTTCTCTTTAGGGTTCAACTCCTTCTCCTCCGACAACAGTCCTAAGAGGACCCAAGACTGTGTGATCCCTGTTGCTAATCCTACAATCATTACAGGCAGAAAAAGCAGAAGAGAGACCCAGAACTAATTACAAAGGAGCAGAGGAAACCTGCATGAAGAAGCTACGTTTGTAGACTTTGAGGCCAGCTGGATCCTCCTTTATGATGACTAGTTCCGTTTCTAAGCAGTGTGTCCTTTTATGGGGGAGTGGGGCTATTACCAAGTGCTGGGTAATGACCAAGACTTCACTGGGAGGAAAACTGAGCCTCCATATAATTCCCTCTATTTATTGCATGAAGGTACTTTTAGGTTTTTGTGCCACCGTGATGCAAATGTCTAGTTTTAGAGTGAAATCCTGCCCACCACAGGCCCGAACCACATGTGTCACATCCATTATGTCCCTAATGCTCTTCCCTGTTACCCCTGTGTTTCTAAATGCTTAATGCTCCTATGAGTAAATGATTTCTTTCCACTATTGCTTAAAGTGCCAGAAGGCAAGAGAAATGTAAACAGACCTAAGATCAACATTGTGAGTTGACTTGGCCTCCCCATCTAGCAACACTGCCATAAATTTCTTCGGCTTCTTAGTTGGGAATTTAAAAGGCCTATAGTCTTGGCAAGGTTTATATAACAATGTTTCTTCTATATGGATTATAAACTTGCAAAATCCTAAGCAGTGGTGGGTATCATATTTGGTCAGTGGGTCAACCTGAGAAGCCAACAGAAAAACTCAACACCACGTCCAGCCAACGACTTTTTCTGGATTTGGCCTGTTGGGTGGAAACAGCTTGATCAGCTCCATCTCTGACAAGGTCAGAAGCCTGGGTCCTGGGGAGTGTTATGGGCTTTTAAAAATTTTTCCTTTGGGGCTTTGCTATATTAGAGTCCAGTCTTTTGTGGCCCTTGCAGAGCCAAGGGCCTTAAGCAATGTCATAGCTGGCAGCGCCTTCATGGAATCTCTGTTGGGACATTACTAGCTTCAGTTTCATGAGGCTGTCTCAGACAGCCACTCCTCAGAGTGCAGGAAAGCTCAGAGAATGGGAATCAGCACTGGTTTGTGCTGAGTTTGGCCCTGGGAGGCCTGGGGTTCATCAGCCAGGCAAGCATGCTTGATTCCATCAAAGCAGCCTTTGTGATAAGAAGATACCCCTCCTTTCCTGCCTGCACATTTTCCTCGTCAGGATGACCTGCTGCTGAAGTTACTACCTATGCCTTTTTTTCCCAGGTGATGGTAGTTGGTATGGATACTTGCACAGGACTAGTAGGTAGATCTTTTAAGTGACTTGGTTTCAAGGGGATTCCAAACGTCCCTCACTAAAGACAAAGAATATTTCTTTAATGAGAGCTGGTGTCCCTTGTATGAAGCTCTCCCCTCAAAACAAGTGTCAAGCTTTCTGTCTCTTATGGGATGACTCAGTAGAACAAGGAGGCTTAACACTGAACATGACTCATTATGTGCAGAGAGCTATGTGTTAGGAACTAAAGGCTGAAAGTGGTGTGAAAACTGGCCAGCCATTGGTTGGCTCCAATATCCAAGAATCAGAGAGATGCATGCACAGACCTATCTTTCCCTGCTGCCAGGAAAAGCACACAACTATGGGGCTTTGCTCTGACTTTGGAGAGACATTTGAGTTTTACTTTCTGCAAGACAAATTGTGAAGATTGTTCTCATAGCTCTAATTCGTCTTCCAGGATGGGCTGAAAATGAAGTTTCCAACCATCAAGACTGATCAGCAAGAAAAGGAGAGAAGTCTACAAGGTTCCTGGGTAGATGGGAACAAAGAGATCAAGTTTTCATTTTACCAAGGCTTTTCTTATTATTAGAAGGAAACTGAAGTATAAAGATATGAAAATAATAAAGAAGACCAATTAGAAGATACCAGTTTATAGTATTTAGCCAATAAGACGTGTCAGGGAGAAATAACAGACATTTAAGTAATGCACAGTCACACAGGTGTTTCTGATTTGTTCTCTTATAATTCAAGGCCCAGACAGTATTCAATGAAATTCAAAGGCTTCCACTGAAAATCGATTCAAGGATATACTCTTTAAGTCTATGAATCATTAACCTATGATACTCATTAACCTATGATACAGGTTAGGTCAGCGATTTTTCAACTTTTTAAAATAAGTGGAACTTTTAAAAAATGAAAAACAAAATCATGGTATGTGAAACAGATAAAAGTGGAAATGTCGTATTTGGGGGGAACTACGAACCTCCTCTTTGCCACTTGAAGCACTTTTAGCTTCATAAAACAGTGATGAAATGTGTGTTATAGGTAATTATTTTAAAAACTGGTCACTGTGGAAGCATTAGACCAGGTATTTTCAATAATCCTTTTCCCAATGAACCATAGCTGATGAACGTTATAGCCTCAGCATTTCTAGAGATGAAGCTTCTAGGCTAGTTTTTGCCATGAACAATGGTGTGAGAAACATCATGCTACTGACTCCTATCACTCTCCAATTGCCTTGTAACATGGCAGTTACTTTATGTACCAGCATCCCAAAGGTGTGATTGAATGTGGATTATCAATTCACACAAGGTCTCTCTGGTGCTGGGATGCCTGTTATAACCACCCTCTAATTCCTAGATTTGCTGGTGTTTAGAAATCTGAAAGGTATCAGAAAAACAGATTTTATCACAATTTTTGGCTATTGAAAATGTCAATAATGTATTTTTTAATCACTGCACCTGTAGAATATCTCACAAAAAATTCATTTGGGTCTCCAGAAACTGTTAGCAAAAGCTAAAGAGGGCATTTATTTTCTGACTTCCTTCATACCCCTTTCTGAGGATTGAATATCTATCTTCATAACTTGGGACGTGCTTATAAATGAATTGATAGTCAAATCAGATACCTCTGCCCCATGTCAGGCTTTGGTTGTGCAAGTAATAGGTGACTCACCTTACCTTCTGTTCCACATGTGAAGCCAGCACCTCTTGAAGCCAAATTTCTGTAGCTTTTGAAAATACAGTGTTACTCTTGGTATTGGGTTAACTGCAAATGAAATAAACAGGTTAGCAAAAAAGGTAGAAATCTTATCTAAATGTCTGTACATCAAGTATGGATATTCACTTCTAAATCAATTCAGAATCAAATTGATTTTTGGTGTCAATCCCCAAAGGCAGGTAAATATGGATGAAATGGCTCTACCTTAGAGAGTTGAATGATTCCTCCATATTTAAAACTCTGTTCAACTTAATGAGAAGTGATTATTAAGATATGTAATGAAGTCCTATTTTGTATGGAGATTTGATTCCAATGTCAGTATTCAAGGCAAAAAATGTACGTAGTCCAAGCATCCTTGACAAACCCTTATAATGTACATAAAGTATAGTCATATGTATGTGTAAAAGTTTAATAAAGATTACATATGCAATTAATAATTTATAATATTTGTAAATGCACAAAAGCCAGGTAGGCTTTGTCTGATTTTACGTAGCTGAGCTGTTTTAAGTTAAATGTATGCATGTACGGCCTCTTCTCGCAGACGTGTCTGTGTGGGCCACACAGGCGCCGGGGCCAAGGCTGAATAATTCCTGTGTATTCACATGCCTTCACTCCCAGAGTTTGTTTATCTGTCATCCAGTTCTGTTTTTATGGTCCCATTTCTTTGCAGTGTCTTTTAGTTTCTTGGCCTCTGATTTACTTCCCTTGAGATAATACATAAGAGGATTGACATTTTAAAATGTAGATGAGTTGTCATCTATTTAATACACTCTTCTGGTATGAAGAACTAGTTTTATAATGAGTCAGAAATCAGCCTTGTAAATAAAGGTGAACACACTGGACCAAATGCAAATAGGCTAATACCAATTTCTAATTGTTTCCTTCCCAACATTTTGGTTGAAGATGGGATGAGGTGTGTCTTGCCTTCCACACTTACTGGATTTAGATGTGATTAAAATCATAGTGCTAAAAGATAGTCAGACTGGCAACTGTTACACTAATATTTCAGTTAAGAAGAATTACAATAGGACTCCTTTATCTGAGGTTTTGCTTTCCAAGGCCTCAGTTACCTCTGGTCAACCAGTCTAAAAAAAATAAATGAAATATTCCATAAATAAACAATTCGTAAGTTTTTAATTGTTTTCCAGGGGTGTGGTGACAAAAGGAATTCTGTGGGGGTTGGTCATCTCTCAGAACCCATGATGGAAAACAGGCCCATTTCTCTACATCTGATTACCTAGCCCCCTTACTGGGTAAGGCATCTACCCCCATCTCGGGGCCACCCATGGCTGTCTCAGCAATCTCTTCCCCTTGCCAGCTCTAAGGATCACTATTGTGGGTGGAGGTGAGAAATGGAACTCCAGGGAGACTGATTCAGTTTGATTCTCACCACTTCTTCTGTCATACTCTAGGATAAGGGGCTTTTGGATTTAAAAACGCATGATGTGTCCCTTTGTTCACCCATCCCCTCAGAAATTGGCCTTCAGTGGAGGCCATATGTCTAACAGTACTAATGGGAGATGCTCACAGAGTCACAAGGCTTAAAAAACTGCAAAAGAAAAAACCCCACATAACTAATATATCAAATTATTATCCCACCACACTAAGAAGTATGTAGAGATTTGATACATGACTATTAAATAAAAAACATACACGATAATATAACTGTAGCTCCCTTCTCTAAAAGCCAAAGACAAATGGTCCATCAAAAAGTCTATGAAGTTACAGTTGAAACAGTCTTGCAAATCATATGTGCCCAAGGAACCATTAAAATATGCATCATTTTAAAGAGAAGTAGAACTGGAACCCTCCAAAGTGAAATTCACATTTGGTGAACCTTAGTGTTATAAGTTGAAAAGTGGGTAACTGCATATGTTTAAACTTCAGGGGTAATCATTTTTGCAATAGCCTGGTTTAGAAATTGTTAGTGTCTTATTAACCATTACAGTGGACTTTTAATGTTCTTTTTCCCAACACTTAGAGGTGAAATTTATAATGTATATATCACTAAATAAAAATGCAGAATGTCATCTTTGAAGCATACTGATTGATGCAAAATTGACTCAAATAAATGCAGTTTGTGGCTATCTTCCAGCAAGTGCTTTCGTTGCTAAAGAGTTCCATACAATAGATTTCCATTTTCAAAATCACATCAATTTTTACTTAGAGCGTTTCTGAAAACAGGTACCGCCACTTCCAATCAGTTGCCTGGCTATAATTTAAGATTCTCTTTCCATTAAGTTTCCATTATGTTGTAGAAACTTGACCAGCGTATGGCAAGATCTCATTGCTTTTGTGTCTTGACCTGGAAATCACTGTTTCCAGTGCTGCCAAGCATTGTGCCATCAGTTGCTGTGGGATGAAGGAAAAAAAAATCACCCAAAACTTTTCTTGGAGTTTGGAGTCACATCATTTGGAAGAGGGAGATGGGTATTGGGCCAAGCTCTCTTCCATGACTACATGTTTGGCATAGGAAGCTTCTCTGTGACTGGAGAATTGATTGATTGCTTGATATTTATTGAGCACCCATGGTGGGTTTGGTTCTCAATATATACAAACACATCAATAGTTTTCTTTCCCAACCAGAGATACGATGCCTCAAGATGCTGCCTTAAGTACTTTCCAAAACAGTTCTACCTGGAGTCAGTCCTATATCCTTTCAGTAATTATAAACAAACAAACAAACAAACAAAAAGTAAATGTGGTTTGATGAGAAGTTTCTTGTTCTTTCCCAGTGGTCCTCAACTACTACTCAGTATTGAGCCCAACCTATAAGTAGAATTAGAATTAGCGAAGTCTGTGGGAGCCAATACCTCTCTGACATCCACAGCAACAATTGTTGTATTTCAGAGCAAAGGTCATCTGGAATTGGGAGGAATCCTCTAATTTCTATCACTAGCAGGGATAAAAACCCCAGGCTTGGCAAACCTAATGGACAGCCTATGCTTCCAAAGTGACTGCCCAGGAGGATTGCTCTCCTCTGGGCTAGATGATTTCATTAATTGTCTAACTCATAAGTCTGAGTTATTTATTGTAAAACCAAATAAGGACCATATGACTTTGAAGATCTGATCAGACCAGGCTGTGTGGGCCAGATACTGAGCAGATCAAGCCTCCCAGCATTAATCTGTCACAGTCCATTTTTCACTTGCTAAATCAGCTTTATGCAAATCTTCCCCTAGAGGGGCTCACCTACTCAAGAACCCCTCTCCTTCACCTCCCACAGCTGTGGATGTCTTTGAGCTATAGGCACATAAACTTAAGTCTTTAGATGTGCACTTAGAATTTTAGAGCAGGAAGAGATATTAGCAGTCATCTTGTATAAGCCCTGATTTAACATAAGGCAAAAGTGAGATGAAATGACTTGTCCAAGATCACAGAGCCAAAATGATGACAACAAGAGAAAATTGTTATCATATAAGTTATGCATAAGTTGGTCTGGAAAGAGCCCACTGGCTTATTCAGTCATTGGAAAACATTCCTCATTACTAGAAGCTTGCCATGTTTCCCCTTCTAACTCACCTTATTTAATAGGTTATAAAAGCAAAACATAATGTAAACAAGCACATCAGCAGGCAAAAGCAATATATATTTTGGAAGCTCGCAACTATTCTACTCATAAGCAACTGCTGTTAATTTTTAATGCATATACTTTCACTTTTTTTAACTTAGGCATAAAGGGCATATGATTTCTGGTTTTTGTTGTTGTTGTTGTTGTTTTGACAGAGTCTCATTCTGTTGCCCAGGCTAGAGTACAGTGGCTGTAGGCTCGACCTGCCTAGGCTCAGATGGTCCTCCCACCTCGGCCTTCTAAGTAGCTGGGACTATAGGCATGTGCCACCACGCCTGGCTAGTTTTCATATTTTTTTTGTAGAGGCAGAGTTTTGTGTTATTGTCCAGGCTGCTCTCAAACTCCTGGGCCTAAGCAATCTGCCCACCTCAGCCTCCCAAAGTGCAAGGATTATACCATGAGCCACTGCACACGACAAGCATATGACATTTTACAAAACTCTGATTGCATTAAAATCAGTAAGAGTAGAATTAGTTGCAAGGCTTTTTTACTTCATCCTACAACAGACTAAAATGTTGTACTGGTTATAGGGAACTGCAGAGCTGTTTAAGACATAGCCTTTCTCTGATATATGTAAACATAGAGCTCTTATTTGGATTCTAATTTGCTTATGGGAAGCCCAGGTCTCTGGATTTAGGAATGATACCTTTCTGACACAAATTTTGTCCTGTAGATGTCTACTATCCTGCTGCAATGACTTCTAACACCAACAATCTAGAATTAGGCTTCACAGGTTGAGAGCACAGTCCTCCACAAGACTGCCCTCACTTTAGACACAAGCTGCAAGTTCGGGGTCACCAGACCACCTGCACAGACCAGCTGGCTACAAATCTGAGGCTTCCCTTTACCTTCTCAGATTAGAGAATTTGCTAGAATGACTCGAAGAACTCAGCAAAGTGCTATACTTAGGATTACAGTTTTAATTATCAAAGGATACGAGTCAGAACCAGCCAAAAGCCAAAAGAAGACCTGAACAAGGAGAGATCTGAGAGGGTCCCAAATGCAAAGCTTTTGGGTCCTCAAGGATATGTCATTCTCCCAGCACATCAATGTGTGACAATAGGCAGGATAATGCCATCAGGGAAGCATGCCCAAGCTTTAATGTCCAGAGTTTTGTTCGTTTGTTAGTTTCGTTGCGTAGGCATGATTGCTTGAGTCATTGTCCACATGGCTAGTGTTTGGATAACCAAGCTCCCAATTCCCAAGATTGCCTGTAATGTCTAAAGCTTTGGTGTTTATCTCATCTAAGATCTGTAGTTTTCTGTCCCTCACTGATGACCCTGATCATTTAATTTCCTAAATTGACCACTAGGCAAAAACCCTTAGTCTGCACATACAGTGGGGAGAAAATTCCCTTAGCTTTGTTCGTGAACAGCTGATATTTTTCTTACTCTAGTTCAGCTGAGTATCTCTCCTCCTTCCAAAATACTAAGAGGGAAAAAGTGTATGTTTTCAGGAAAGTGGTGCAGAATGGGTCATGGAGGGGTGGGGAGTGGAAGCATTGGGAGCACCAAGAAATAGAAACATCTATCTCTTGAGTCAGACTTTCTGTTTGTTTGTTTGTTTGTTTAGCACTCCCTCTAGTGACACCAGAATTATCTCAGGTTACAATTGGAACACAAAGTAGAACATGATAAGCATCTTTAAAGAAGTTGAAGGTGCTGCGTGGTTAGAGAGAGGAGGGGTTGGTTCCATTTGGAAGTAGCAGGTGACCTAAGACTTGGAAGATGACTGTAGCCTGGAAATGGTAAAATAGAGAAACAAACACACTAGCTAAGACCTGGAAGGAAAGAGAATCAGGCAAACAAAGAGCTGACCAATGTGACTGAGATTTGAGCTCATAAGGAGAAATCATGGGGGATATAGTAGGAAAGGTTCTAAATTTCAGCGTCCATGAAGGGCCAGGCCAGGCATGATGGAGCCAGCGATCTAAGTTCTATTGATTCCGAAACATTTTGCTTTGTTCTTCTACTTCTGAGGCTCATGGGCCCAATCCTATTCCTTCCGCATCCACTGAGCAGGCACATATGCAAACTGTCACAGGCAGATGGGTGTTTACTCAGTGATCTCAAAGCTCCTTAGGGAAGAAAGTACCATCTGATCACGTGTTGCCTGTGAGTCCATGCTTTGGGTCTGTATCTCGGCCTTCTTCATTTGTGAGAAAAAGTTGTAAAAAATAGGACACTGATAACATTTGGCCATTCCCAAATACTGACTTAAATATGAAAAACAAGGTTTCACAGACTTTACTCAAAATGCTTCTCATGTCTCTGCAGAGAAAAAGTGGCCAACTTAATTCTGTTTTGATTTTCCCTGATGTGTGAGCTGATCTGTGGGCTAGATTTCCAGAGTCACAGTTGTGCCAAATCCCATTAGTGTTTAAGGCATACTCATGCCCAAATATGGATTGCTCATGTTTTGTGTTGACCATGTGCCTGAGTCCAACTGTCCAATCCAGGGCAGACTCCTCGCCAGGGCTCTAACAGACACAACATAGACTAGCATTATGTGATGTATAAACAATTTTGCCTAAAATGACAGCATGTGAATAGCTCAGCTGGTAGATATGTGAGCAGGAAATATGATGTAGCATGAATGGCTCCTCCTAAAATCACAGTCTAATTGTTTCCTGCCAGCTCTAATCCCGGCCTCTAAAGCAAGGACAAAGAGGTGCTTAACTCTTCTTTGGCGCTTCTAAGTTCCACTGTCTTCTAGAGAGAGACCTGTAAAGAATGATGAGATACAAAAGAGAATAGAGACTAAAGAAGAGGAAGGAAGGAAGGAAGGAAGGAAGGAAGGAAGGAAGGAAGGAAGGAAGGAAGGAAGAGAGGGAGGGAGGAAGGTAGGGAGGAGGGAGGGAGGGGTGGAAAGAAGGAAGGCAGGAAGGAAAGAATGGAGGGATGGAAGGATGGAAACAGTTAACGGGAGATAGAGACTCAGAAGGAAATAGAATGGTAGAAAGAAGCAGGAGGAAGAGACTGGAAGGTGAACAGGAAGGGATTTAGGTGGGAGTAACAACGGGGAAATCTCCTAAGGATAAGGACCACCACTCAAGAAAGTCAAATGAAGCTCACCATCTGGTTTACATGGCATCCATTATCTAATGTCTGTTTCAGAGGAAACTTTGGGGAGCCCACATTTTCTGTGGCATTGAGAAAGGCTGGGTGGATTGTCTGCCTACCTATCACCTAGTGTGATTATGCTTAAATCATTCCAATCCTGTGGACTATCTGCTAATGCTGATTTAAGAGGGTCAACACCTGACACTGCGCTAAAGTCTGGGTGTTTGTATTGGGCTTAAATGCAGAGATTCTAGAACTGTAATCTGCACAACTACTCCACGATTCTGCTGGCCTGGGTATAGTTCAGCTCCACAACACTTAAGAAACTTCGTTAGGGAAAGTCAATATCTATGTCTTGTTTGTGTGTGTGTGTGTGTTTGTGTGTGTACACGCGCATGTGTTTTATTTGTATTATATCTCCTTTCCCTTTGTGTTCCTCCTTTTTCAAGAAGCCACAATCCCTAAAACATGTGTCCTATGTAGTAGCTGCCTGATAAATCCTTGTTATGAATGAAATTTTATCTCATGTAGAGTTTTGTATCTACCCACCGAGGTCTGCATTCATTTATTTATTCATTTTAACAAACAGTATAGAGCACTTTCTTTGTGCCAGACGGTGTTCATAGAGGGTGGAAAAGATCTGTCTTCACAGACTCACAGTCTAGTGAGTTTTGGCTCAAGGTATCTCATTGGTTGCTTCTCTCTGCTCTCATTATTTATTTATATAGACTCATTTACTATATAGAGACACTGTCAAAATAATTCTATTTCCATGTTTAAAATCTTTAAAAATTATCTCTCTCAGTGTCCTTGTGAGGATGGATGATCATGAGAATTAAGTGTGGTAGAGTGAGTAAAGCACCTTACATACCATGTGTGCTCAGCAAATGCTAGCTCTCTTCCATTTTAAGAGGGAAAATATGGTACTATTGTGTTAGGACAAAAATCCTGGTCCTCTAGCAGTGAGGGCTGAGGATGGGCTCCACTTACAAGTAGTGTGATCTTAACCTTTGTAGTTTCCTCATCTGTAAAGCTGGAATGAGGTAAGCATGTAAAGTTCTTACCACAGTCACAGGTGGTAGCAAGAATTCAGATACTGCTCTTCATACAGGGATAATTCAATCCCAGTGTGGGATAGTCCCAGACTTGGATCATCATCTGGATGATCTAAGTAAAGATATTGACAGGCTAGAATGTTACACTGAAATTATTAACAAGAATTTAAACAGGATTGCTTGTAAAAATCTACCCTCAGATTTAAAATAATTACTCGTTCTAATGGGGAGTGGGGGCTTGGAAGTGGTGAGAAAGTCTAGGAGTGTTGAGTGATTAAAGTCAGTAGTTGATTGATTAGAGACTTGGCCTCTAATATAGTGAGAGCTCCTGGACTGCATTCACAGATGATGATTCCAGAAAAGAGAAATAATTTAGGTCACACATTCCCTAAATTACAACATAAATTATTGTGTTCAGTTCTGGAAAAAAAATGTGGACAGACTAAGAACATCCAGAAGAGGGAGACCCAAGGGATACAACATCTGGACTCCTGCTCTTCTGCGAAACAGTATCTCACATTGATTAAAAGCATGACTTCAGTGTCAGATAGACTTGGGCTGTAGCATCAGATGCCCCTCTAACTAAATAAGTCATCCTGAACAAATCATCTAACTTCTCTAAGTCTTTCGTCTACTAAATGGACATTAAATGAGATAATGCATTGTATTTATTAAAGTAGAAATAACTGCTGTAGCAGATAAAACTCTAACTTCTCACTGACTCAATGCAATTAAAGTTTATTTCTTGCCCTTATCTCAGTCCAATGTGGGTGTTCCTGTTAGATGGCCTTCCGTGAGGCCATTCAGGGACCCAGGTTCCTTCTCTCTTATGACCTGCAGATGAGGAGTGTTCACCTTCTTCTTAACCTCTTCAGTAGGAAAGTGACATAGCCCATTTCCACTTACATTCTACTGGGAAAAATTCAGCCCTATGGGAACACTGAAATGCAGGGATTGTGAGAACTATACTCTGTGTGCCTAGGAGGAAAGGAAATGAGTTTTAGTGAGCACATAGCAATCTCTGCCACAATCCAGCATTCTGGTTACCAGCTATCCATTTCCTTCTTCCTCCACACTCACCTCTTTCCCAAGGGAGACAATCCCAAGTTTCATCCAGTAACTGCATCTGGCTTGAAATCCAGGATCTCTAGGTAAACCCAAATTCTTTCCATCAGGTATAGAAGATGGAAACAATGGCCTTGCTTTTGATGAGAAACTCTGCTTATGGTTCTCCATGGCCACTGGCACCACCCTCTGGGGAACTGTCCTGGTCTATTCCTTAGCCTCCATGAATACACCTGAATTGGGAATTGGGTATGCCTCCTTTACAGGCTGCTCAGCTTCTTAATGGTGTAAGTCTGAGGCCTGAAAGTTGTTTTAAGGTTAAATGGTCAAAGGGGTTTTGGGTTTTGTTTTTTGGTCCAGGTTCAGAGTTTCTTTGACAATAGGATGTTCTCAAAAACTTAGGAGGCTTCTGATTTGTTTGCTTCAGTCAGTTCCTTGTGCTCACAACCACACACAAGGCTTTTCTTAGATATTATTCTCAAGCCTTCATATTCCTTTGCCTTGTTGTCTCCATACCTCCCTCTTAATTAAACAGCAGCTTTGTTGAGGTCACACAATGTGGGGAGGTATACCTTTAATCTGGTTTTTACTCTAGAGCAGCATCACTTTGTTTAACTAACAAGTCTTACTGGGCCATTATCACCAAGACATTCTTTGCACTCTTGGATTACAGAGCATCTCTTATTCTTTGGAAGCCCAGAAACAATTGACCCTTTCAAGTTTGTAAGATTCTTTCTTTGTTCCTGCCCAACCTTGCTTGAAAATTGGCCAATTCTTTTCTGAGCTCATCTCTTTCTTGTAATACCGTGCTAAAGCCAGCTAGTAGCTAATATACAACATCACTCTGACTTTTTCTACTAATTCCAAAGCTTCTGGGACTAGCTGCTAAGCCATTGCCACACATTTCAGGTTTTTGTAATGGCAGCATCTGACTTCCACTACCGATTTCTGTATTAGTTAAGGCAACACCGGTTGGTATAACAGAAACTTTAAATTCTCAGGGGTTTAACATGAAAATTTTATTTCTTACTCACTTGAGAGTCTAATGCAGATGTCTAAGTGGGGTGGCCTTCTATGTAAAGGGGCCCAGGCTCCCCCTATCTTTTTTGTGTCCACCCACCTCTTGATCCTCAGAGTCCTCTCCATGTAGCCGGCAGGTAGCAAAGCCATCCTACTTCTTAACTGCTTCCACTTGCTTTCTATTGGCCAGAACTGAGTCATGAGGTATAGTCTAACTGTGTGCCCAGGAAGGAAAGGAAATGGGTTTTGATGAACTCATAGCAGCCCCAGCTACATGTGTAACACACTTGGCTCACAACACTCAATAAATACTACTTGGTGTTCTTGTTACTGTATGTCCCACCGAAAAAAAATAGATGAAGGAAGTGATGTATAGTTTTAGGCTGCAATAAAGAGGACTTAGCAAAAACGTGACGGAAACTTCTAAATGTAATGTAAAAGAGGAACTGGACTTATTCTGTGTAGCTCCAGAGGACAAGACTGGGAGCAGCCAGTGAATGAGGCAGTTTTCCATTGAAGGTGAGAACTTTTTTACAATTATGAATGAATCCCATATACAGTGTTGCTTTAAAGATAGCGAGTGCTGGGTTACTGGGAGCACAAAGGCAGAGGCTGCCATCACATATCTTAGAAAGAAGATTCCTGCCTGAGAGAACACTTGTGGCCACAGGATTCCTTAGGTCTCTTTGAATATTAATATTTCATTTTCTGTATGAGATGGTGGAGAGAAAGGACCCTTTGACTGGTGATATCTCCAGCAATGTGTTGACCTCTGAGATTATCTCCCCTCAGTTAATAACTATAGTTTTTTGCCTTTGGGAGTATTTACTAATTCTATGTTCATATGCTACCCCAGTAAAATCTCTAAGTGAGCTTCCTCAAACCCCACCGTGAAGTTAGTTACTGCAGGAAATGGACTCATCTATTACACTACTGCCCACCCAATTGTTCAGTCTTGAAACCTGGAAGGTATCCTTGAATCCTCTGACTTACCCACTGTGACAGCTGACTAATCACGAAGTACTTGCTCTTCTATTTTCTAAATATTCTCCAAATTCATCCACTTCTTTTCATTCTCACTTCTATCACCCTGGTAGAGGCCACTGTGATTTTTCACCGGCATCATCTCATGCCTCTCTCCCATCCATTTTTCACACGGGAGCCAGAATAAGCCTTTCAATCTGCATACATGATATGAATTATAGTCCACAACATCTGCAGTGCAGGAAATATCCCAACTCTTTATTTTTCATGTATCACTTTTCTCTTGATTTCGAAGCCCCATTTCTCCAGGCTGATGGAAACGTGATAGTCAGATATTCTTAGGGTTTTCCTGGCTCCCTGGAATTGTGGCTTCCAAGGTCTCATGTGGTCAGGCTTGGGGGTAGGCTGGGGAGGCCTCTGGGCATCCATTGCCCTATGTGCATTCCTATTTTAGGAGTGATGCAGGGTCTCGGGATGCTCCCTTCTCAGGCTGCTGCTGAGTGGTAGTCCCGTAGACCCCCATTCTAGGACCCACAGACAACTCCCCCATCTTCTGTCACTCCAGAGGAACTTATTTTTCTAACCTGGAGGGGAGCCCCTGTCTCTGCCCTTCTCCCCACAATTCTTTCCAATTCCTTTGGAAATCTCCAAGTTCACTCTAAGTGCTTAGGCTTTTGAAAATAAAAGCCAAAAACTCTTACATGGTATATCTTACTGCTGTCCCACATACCTCCCCTAAAGTAATGGAAAGTGCAGTCAAATATCTATTTGGAAGGGAAAAAGATAAATAAAATGCAAGAAAGAAAAAAAAAAACCACTTAAACTGTTCCAAAAGCCTCGCAGGCCTCAGGTGTAAATCTGCTGTCACTCCCCTCTTCCTTGCTTCCTATTGCCCTTGGCATCTCTCATGGTCTTTGGGCCACCTCGTGATGTTATCCCTGCCCACCTCTGCAGCTCCTCTGCCCAACCCCCTCTGCTCCCTGCACACTCGACCACATTGGGTTCTTCAAATACCTTGTTTCTGGGCCTGATTGCTCTTCCCTCACCCACTCCTTGCCTGACTGCTATCCAAGTTCCAGGAATGATTTCAATATGACCCCAACAAGGTCTGATGTCCTGTTCTGTGGCCTCACACAGCACCTGTACTTCTCCTTCCCTGGACTTCATGCTCCAAACTACTTGCTGTGAGCTGTTCAATGTCGCAGGTTCTGTAGAGTGGTGATGGCGTCTGTCTTATTACTGCTCTATTCCAGCCATTAGTGTGGGGTCTAGGCTGCTCCAGGAGCACTGTCTCAGTGCATCTTACTACTGGGCAATTTGGTGCACAGAAGGTCTGGAGTGGGCACGTGTGTGCATGTGTGTGTGTGTGTGTGTTTCTATTCTAGCTTATCTGTGCCCTTATTTTCCTCCTACGGAGCTATGATAGGAATTTGCATTTAAACCAAGCTCATTTATGAAACATTCTATAGACATCATTATCGTCATCCTTACTACGGATTTGCTTTTCATTCAGAATATTCTCATATTTATTCTTGGACTTCTTCCTGCAAATGTCTGCACATCCCAGTTTCTGTGGGAGCCAAAGGGAAGAGGGACAGGGGTGAGAAACTGCATTTCTGAGAAACCTGATTCACAGCAGCAATGGGCCCTGGCAGTGCAGGGCTCTGAGAGCAAGGACATCACAGCTATACTACTTTTAGGGGATGTATATTTGTTTTTAGCACATTGGATGATAGCTTTAGAACCCCGTCTCCCCAACATATGAAAAAAAGAAAAGAAATGAAAGAAAAGAAACAGGAAATGAAAAAGTCAGCAGAAAGAAGGTCAGACAAAGTTTCAAAGAGTCCAACATCAATATTTTTTTAAAGGAGGAAAAAAAGCCAACTTTTTTTTTTAAATGAAAAGAAAACCCTGTTTTATTAACTGATGATAGCTTTATGACAGTTGTATGATCTGGTCTATAATTTCTAAGTCATTCTTGAACTTGTCCCTCTGGAATCTCCCTTACAGTTGCTCAGGAACTAAAGCTGAACGTCATGATCTCTATGCTAAAAACTAACATCCAGGGCTCCTGGCACAGTTACGTTCACATGGACAAGCAGATGTGAAATGTGTGCACAAGGACATTCCCATACCCTGGTGTCACACTCTTCCCGGGAACTGTATAATATAATGGTGCAAAAACAAAATAAAATTACTCTGGTCCCACCACATAAATAATGCTTTAGTACTGCCAAGAGAAGTTGTCTCTCTCTCTTTTTTTCTCCCTTCAGATCTTTAATGAGTTCCTTTTCTACACTAAACACTGGGTCAAGCCCTAGATGTTTTCAAAACTGAACATGGAAATGCTGAATTTGAAAAATAACAGTGCAGTCATATTAAGATTTTATTTCCCTAAAAACAGGGACACTGAAAGAGGGAATCATCTGAAAATCATAACATTATACATTGCAGCCTTGAGATCATTTCTTCTCAAATGGCAGATTCATGAGTGCTCACTATGGTAGGGACAAAAATTCTACTTAAATAAAATAATTACGGACTTTAGTCTTGTAAATAAATATGAAAAATGCACCAGCATTTTACTCTCACTTCTGAGAATTTATATAATAAAAGTTAATCCCAAAGAGGGAAAAAGCTCCCTATAATCCCAGAACTTTTGGAGGCCTAGACAAGTGGGTCACTTGAGGTCGAGAGTTTGAGACCAGCCTGGCCAACATGGTGAATCCCCGTCTCTACTAAAAATACAAAAATTAGCCAGGCATGGTGGTGCACCCCTGCAATTCCAGCTACTCGGGAGGGTGAGGCAGGAGAATGCCTTGAACCTCGGAGGCGGAGGTTGCAGTGAACCAAGATGGTGCCACTGTACTTCAGTTTGGGCAAAAGAGTGAGACTCAGTCTCAGAAAAAATTTAAAAAGAAGGAAATAGCTTTATATACAAAAAGTCCAATACAATTATATTTAAAAGACCAAACATTCTGATGCCTTTAAGTAAATCGTTTGCTTAATGCAATATTATGAATATTATGCAGCCATTTAAAATAAGTTTTATGAAGAGTTAATAAAGGCTTGGAGAGTTGTCATGTTGTAATGTTAAATTAAAATGTAAAGTTTTAAATACAGTGTGATCAGAAACATTCATAAACCAATAACCATGAATACAGAAAAGAGCAGAGACAAATTGGCCAACATTGGAACTGTGTTGCTTTGGGGATGTTTGAATTATGCATATTTTTTGCCTCTACTTTCCTATACATTATAATGTATAGTAAATATTACAAATGTATAACTTTTTAATGTTTACAGTGAAGGGGGGAATCTTTATTTTTTAACAGAGAATGATCCTTAGCCTAATCTTTTCTACACTCATCTATTAGAGATACTTGACTGTTAGATTAATGGTTTTGACTACTCATCTGCCAAAAATTGTTATTTAAAAAAATTAAAGAGCAAAAAATTAATAATATAAAAATAATAAAACATTTATTTCTTTTATTCATGCTACTCTGGTTAAATAATAACCATTTATTTTTCAAAAGAAAAGAAATCTTAATGGTAGCTTAAATCTGGGGTGCTGGACCTGAATTGCACATTTACTGATGGAGAACTTTCTATCTGTTTTACTTTATCTGTCTTATAGATAAAAGAAACAAGTTCAGCCAGAATAATTATAGTAAAGACTTAAAGGTCACAACAATAACATCAACAAAACCCCAAATTCTACTTGTTATTTGCCAGATAATTTCCAAGTAATTTCTATGCAACTGCTCCCTTAATACCACCAAGTCTATAGGATTGTTTCCATTTTGTAGGTGGAAAGATGGCATCATAGTGTACAAGTCATCAGGCTTCCAGAGGAACTCCATTTGTAATAACACTATCCAATTTTTTCTAAATAGTATGCAAACATGTGTTGTTACTACATTATAGAAGCAGAACATAGTTGGATTTAGTAAGTGACCACATTCAAACAAAAAGTTGTGAGTTGGACTGATTAAGATATAGAGACACATGGAAAGGCTGCAAGCTTCCAGCAAAGTCAGGAAGAATTTTGAGTAACTCATCCACACAAAGAAGGAGTCCTTTCCAAACTTGGCTGTACACATGTTAGAGGTCTCATTTTATGTAGCTTAAATGTTTTCGTTAAAACTTGGCTGGTTTTGCATGTGAAGCTGTGAAATCCTTTGGACTAAGGCATCATTTGCCTTTGGCTTTAGAAAACAAAAAAGAGAGGTAAGAATAGCTTGCTTTTGATAGAAAGACTTATGTATAATTGTGTGCCGTCATTTGAGATCACCATGCACAGAGGGAGTTGTAGGATGAAACTACATGGGAATTGGGGCAAAGCAGAGGATTCTTGTCCCAAGATGGTGACACTTGGTTAAGGCCCCCTTTTCCATGGTAACTATGGCAATGTGCAGTGGAAGAACAATAGGCAGGTGCCTCTTGAATGTGTGGCCTCAAATCAATAGGAAAAGTAAAGGGGGTTGCATGGGGTACGGGGAGGCTCAAGAGAGAGTTGCATCCAGTATCAGGCTAGAAACCCCAATTTCTAAACTGCATCTTCTTGAGACACTCTTTGAGTAAGACACAACCATCCCAGCTTCATGGCTTGTGTGTTCTCCAGACTAAAGGCAAGGGCTGGACTAAAGGGTTCGCTGAGGTCCGCTTGACCTCTAAACGTTACAAGGCTTCTTCTCCTGTCAATGCCACTGCCAAACACCTGGCAGACAAAACGTCCCTAGAGGTCTCTTTGTTAACTCCCAGGATGTGGAGAAAATGATCACATCTGTTTAACAGTGTATGAGAATGCCTTGTTTTCAGTCTGGCTGTGACCTAGAATGGGAGGGAGGGCTGGATGATTTTATATTCCTGAATGATCCCAAAAGTTGTTGTTCATCTGGCACGACTGAAGTCTGGGCTGCATCCATTATTTCACCTTTCATTCTGTGCTCCTTGATGAGACAGAGGGAGTGAGCAGTAGCAGCAGGGAAAGGAGTTGGCTCCTAGCCGCAAGTGGAATACATCCCAATTCTGCTTCCAACCTATAGATCCAAGAATTTTGGAAATAGATGAAATAGGCCCCATGTGAGAGGAACTATTTGAAAGCCTGTTAGATAAATTCATCATTTCCCCCAACTCTTCCAGGACCCATGCAAAAGTTTGGAATGCCTGGCCATGGCCTTTGCCCATCGAAGTCTCACCTAACTTCAAGAGCTAATTCAGGTGCTGTCTTCTCCTTGCAGCCTTCTCTGATCCCCACAAGTCAGAATGAGCAGTTTTCTCTTTCATGTGTTCACTCGCATGTTCTGCACTGTGCAGGACATGTGTTATCGAGGCTGTGTTATACCTCCTGGCCTCTCCCATAATCCAGGGTAACTGAGCACTCCCCACTCCCCCTGGGTCCCCAGTCGGCTTCTGGATAGAAGAAACAGTGTGACATTCACCTGTGTAACCTGCATGTGGGGCTCAATAGATCTCGTGGAAAGGAAATGCTAGATTTGTGGAGGTTCTGGTATAAGGGCTATTTTAGCACAGAGATTTTCAGTGAATTCTCCCAATAATGGACCTTTTAAGTTAACCGAGCTACAGTCTAGAGCCTGGGAAGGCAGACGGAGTGAACTGCAGGCTGAGAGAAAAGCCCAGCCCTCTGGTGTGAATGAACTCTTTCAGTGCCGTACCTCACCAGGGCACCTTCAGGCTCTAAAAAATGTCCTGTTTGATATTGTAAGCTCCCAAAGGGTGTGGACTGCACTGCTCTCCTTACTTAAATAGCCCAGTGCCACATGCATGGGGCTATTTAATAAATATTGTTTAATGATGATTGCTCTCCCAGCATGAGGGTGTGGGCTTCTCAGTGTGCCCTTGGGAGCCATGTGCAGGGCCTGGCCCACCAGACACAGCACACAGACTGCCCACAATAAATAATATTTGCTGAACTCTCCTTTTGGGCAGTGTGATTCTGCACCAACTTTTGTGGGAAGTAATAAGAGCATAGAACTCATGATTGTTCTCCCTCAAACCTGCTTATGGTCTAATATAAATCTTAGACCCAAAGTTTGCAGAAAATGAGGGCAGAGCTGAACAAACAGATCCAGGCAGAAACAACTTTAGTAAAAATTATAAAAATCCGCACAATCGGTCGCTGCCTTCAAAGTATTCATATTTTGCTGCCTCATTCTGATGCAGGAAAGCATTTGAAGAACAGACAATGGAAAGTAAGTGTGTGGTGAAGCTTCTTTGTAAGAAGAAAAGCATCACTTTCTAATGAGTGTGTGATTAAGCTTCTCTGTAGGAAGAAAAGCATCTGGAAGGAAGTATCTTTTTCTGTGAATTCAATTCTTTCACCTAAAAAGCAATTATAAGACTTTCTATGTTTCTGCTAAAAGTATCTCCATAAAACTCTTCAATGTCCTGTTTTAAAAGAAAACTCACAGGAATAAAGGAGGGTTTACTCGTTTATTTCTTGTGCTCAGAAAAGCCACTCGCAGTAAAGCTGATGATCTGGGAGCAGTGGAAGCAAGACTGCTCTGTGTTGGCTCAGTCACAGGTGAGCCCACTCCAAAAACAAGCCACACACAGTCTTTTTTCCATCTTCCCTAACCTTCAACATTGTTCAAGGTCCTTCATGTTTCCCATGTGAATTTAGGAGTCAGAATCTCTGGAAACATTGGTTAGGTTGGCTGATAGGAACATTAGGAGAGATTTTTAACATATCCACCTCAGTTCCTGGTCAGAACATGCTCTGTTGTTCTTCCAAAACTGCTCTTCTGTCCTCTGTATTGAAAGAGTCTCTCCGCTGAGCCCTGAAACCCTACACTGTGCTATGTGCTTCACATTCACCAGCTCATTTTATCCTCCCAGGAATCCTTAAGACAGGTGTAGTGGTTATTCTCTGTGGCCAACCAGCATCTGAACTCCCTTTCTCTTGGAGAACTACTCAGGCTGAGGTCTCAGTGGAGGCAGGGAGTCTCTGCGGGAGGAGGCTTATTCCCACAGAGAAGTGAGAAACTTACTTTCTCAGCCTCCCCTGCAGCTAGGATTTGGACAAGTGACTTAGGCTCCATCAGTCAGACCTGGACCAGAGAGCCAATGACACAAAAAGCAGAGACGGCCTGGAGCCTGCTCTGGCCCACAGAGACACACCCAGTTTCCATAGCAGAAATGATTCTAGTGTCAGCAGCCAGTGAACACCAGAGTCAATATGGCATCTTCATGGGGCCAATCTGAGGCATGACTTTGGACCTAGTACCCAGCTGTGTAGCCTAGGGAACCCATGACTACTCAATATTCTTAACACAACCTCTTTCTGCTGCTGAAGGATAGCCAGAGTTAGTGTCTGTTATTGCAACTATGAATCTTGACCAAGACACAGGAACTGCTTTTTAAATTTTTTATTTTAAGTTCTGGGGTGCATGCGCAGCATGTTGCTATATAGGTAAACATGTGCCATGGTGGTTTGCTGCACCTGTCAACCCATCACCTAGGTATTAAGCCCCACATGCATAAGCTATTTTTACTGATGTTCTTCCCCCACCACACCCCCCAACAGGCTCCAGGGCGTGTTGTTCCCCTCCCTGTGTCCATGTGTTCTCATTGTTCAGCTCTCACTTAGAAGTGAGAACATGTGGTGTTTGGTTTTCTGTTCCTGTGTTAGTTTGCTGAGGATAATGGCTTCCAGATCTATCCATGTTCCTGCAAAGGACATGATCTTGTTCCTTTTTATGGCTGCTACGTCATATTCCATGATGTATATGTACTACATTTTCTTTATCCAGTCTTATCATTGATGGGCATTTGGGTTGATTCCGTGTCTTTGCTATTGTGACTAGTGCTGCAATAAACATGTGTGCATGTATCTTTATAATAAAATGATTTATATTCCTTTAGGTATGTACCCAGTAGTGGGATTGCTGGGTCAAATGGTAGTTCTGGTTCTAGTCTTTGAGGAATCGCCACACTGTCTTCCACAGTGGTTGAACTAACTTACATTCCCACCATCAGCACAGGAACTATTTTTAACTCTGCTTACAGATGTAAATACTGAGGCTAGAGATGTTAAGTAACTTGCCTAAGGTCTAAGAGCTGGCGAAAGACAGACCTTGGATTCAAAGCCAAGTGTGCCTAACTTCAGAGCCCTTGCCCTTCATGTCCACCTCAGAGCACCCGTGCGATATCCATATCACTACAGAACCCCTCAGGCCTTGCAGTGTTGCAAGAGGATGCAGGGCACCAGGACAAATGCCCCCAATACACTCTGGACCTTCCAGTTTAGGGAAAGTGAATTAATATTTGCTAAGCCCTTGATGCATTTAATCTATTTAAATTCCTATGAGTGCCTTGAAAGGTAGTCATCATTATCACTGTTTTACACCTGACAAAACCAAGACTAAACAAATGAGGTTATTTCTTGCCCAAGGTCACACCCAATTCCAGGTAATTCCAAGCCTGAGCACTTTCCTCTCCTGTTGTCTGTCCACAGATCCTAGGTCCCTATGAGGAGCTATAAGTTATGGCCATTTTGTCTGTCTGCTAATGTCACACAATAATGTGGGAAAGAATAATGTAATCATTGAAGGTTTGGGGCTAGAGCGAGTATCTTTTGCCTGGTTTAATATTCTTGACTCATGATTTAAGCAGGTTCATAGGACTGTTCCATTTTCCGAGTAGAAAGATTTTCTACCATTCAACAAAAAATTCATTTTCTGGCTGGACGTGGTGGCTCATGCCTGTAGTCCCAGCACTTTGGGAGGCTGAGGTGGGCAGATTGCTTGAGGCCAGTTCAAGACCAGCCTGGCCTACGTGGCAAAACCCCATCTCTACTAAATATACAAAACTTAGCCAGGCGTGGTGGCACGCACTTGTGATCCCAGCTACTTGGGAGGCTGACGCAGGAGAATCACTTGAACCCAGTAGGCGGAGGCTGCAGTGAGCCGAGATTGAGCCACTGCACTCCAGTCTGGGCAACAGAGCAAGACTCTGTCTCAAAAAAAAAAAAAAAGAAAGAAAAAGAATCATTTTCTGTGTATGGTGTAAGACAAGATTCCAATTATATCTGTTTTTCCCATGTGAAAAGCCAATTGTTCAGCACCATTTAATGAATAACCCATTCTTTCCCTACTAACTTTAAATGCCGCCTCAGTCACACACCAAGTTCCCATATGAGTCATACACCTGTCTCTAGATATTTACATTTTGTTCCCTACATTTTGTCATCTAGATTTTTATTGCTGTTCAGTTATAAAAATTTCATAATTTTCATTTGATTTCCTCTTTGTCCATGAATTATTCTGAAGGAAGTTTTTAAATTTTCCAAATGTCTAGATTTCACAATTTGTTTAAATTTATTATAGAAATTTCCAAGCATCAGAATTCATTATTGCTTAAATTATCATTTGATTTCTAGGTATTACACTGAGGTGGGAGAGTGTGATCTGTATGACACAGTGCTGCTGTGTCCATTATAATAGTCATTAGCAACATGTGACTAGTGAGCACTTCACATGGGGCTATTAAACTGAGATGTGCTGTATCTCTAAGACTTAACATGAAAAAGCAATAATATTGGTAAAATAAAGTAAAATATATTATTAATTAAAATAATGTCTAGTAATATTATAATCACCTTGTTATTAAAATAATCAATACAATAATTTATAGTAAAATAAATTTTATCTGCTTTCTAAAATATTTTTAATGTAGATACTAGAAACTAAAATTATATCTATGGCTCACATTATATGTCTATTGGATAGCAATGATACCGATTATTTGGTATTTTTAACACCTGCTTTAGACTCAGCATGTAGTCAATTTTTGTAAATATTCTTGTGTACTTGAAAAGGAATGTAGACTGCATTAGTGGGTAAACGGCTGTATATATGTTCATTAGATTAAGCCTGTTAATTGGATTATTCATCTATCCTATGTCCCTACTAATTATTTTTGCCTCCTTTGTCTATCAGATTCTAAGAGAGGTATGTTAAAAAAAAAAAAAAAAACTTCCTACTAGAAGTGTGACAAATGTGCACTTCCTACTAGAAGTGAGCGTTTATTAATTTCTTCTTGCAATTATGTCCATTTCTGCTTTCTATATTTTGAGGCTGTGTTGTTAGGTGCATATGCTATGTTTTGAGTCTGAGGGTTGCTGTGTTTTTTAAGTGCTATCTTTTCTTTTGGAGGTTATTCAGATGTTAACATTGATCTCTGCAGTTAATCAACCTTGCTCCCTTCCCTCCATACCGCACAAGAACTGGAGGGTGCTGTGACTCCTATCACTACCATGCCTCCTCCTCATCTTCCAAATTATTGCCTTCCAATATTTTTACACAAGTTTATTTTGATATAATGCATATATTTATTTTATGTTATTTTTGCATCTTCCTTCTCAATCCTTCCTTCTGCATTCAATTTTCTTCTTACTGCAGAAAAGCCCTTAGTGATTCTTTCAGCAATGGTCTATAACTGTCAAACTGTCTTTGTCCAAAATATTGGTTTACCTTCACTCTTTGAATGGTTTACTTTAGCTGGATACAGAGTTTTAGGATGACTATTATTCAAAAGTGACAGTGAAACAACTACTCTAGAAGACACAATAGTGCCCCTCCCGCCCGCCAAAAGATGTCTACATCTACATCCTAATCCCTGGAACCTGTGAATATCACATTATGCGGCAAAGGATCTTTGCAGATCTATCAAATTAAGGATATTGAGAGGGGGAGGGTATCCTGGATTATCCAGGTGTGCTGAATGTAATCACAAGGGCCCTTATAAGAGGAAGGCAGGGAAATCAGAGGCAGGAGAGTAGATGTGATGGGGGAAGGAGAGGTATGTGCATGTGAGGGAGAGAAAAGGGAGAAAGAGAAGTGCAGATGGAGAAAGGAGGCCAGGGAGAGAGAGAGATTGAAAGATTCTACACTGCTGGCTTTGAAGATGGAGGAAGGGGCCCTGAGCCAAGGAATACAGGAAGCCTTTAAATGCCAGAAAAGGTAAGAAAACAGATTTACCTCCAGAGCCTCTGTAGGAGACAGCCTACGAAAATGACTCCTTGATTTTAGCTCAGTGAGACTGGTTTTGGATTCTGACCTCCAGAACGGTAAGGTAATAATTTGTGTTGTATTAAGCCACTATTGTGTGATAATTTGTTACAGCAGCACTAGAAAATTACTACAACCACTAAGGACTGTATTTTAGTAAAAAGGAAACTAGGCAGATTGAGTTCAATTTTTTTTTTTTTAATTATACTTTAAGTTCCAGGGTACATGTGCACAGCGTGCAGGTTTGTTACATATGTATACTTGTGCCATGTTGGAGTTCGATTTAACAAGATCACAGAGGCTACAATTAGTAAGTTAATTATCACAAGGTTATTTCAATTTAAAGATATTCTCTCACCTTCTGACCTTTTCCTTTTTCATCCCTTTTTTGTTTTTCCTTCCTTCTTTCCTCCCTCCCTCCTTCCTTCCTTCTCTTTATTTTTCTTTCTTTCTTTTCTATTTTTCTTCCTTCCTTTCCTCTCTTTCTCTCCTTTCCCCCTTGCTTCTTCCCCTTCCCCTTTCCCATTTATAGATTTACCCAAGCTACCTGGAATAGTGTCTGGCATAAAGTAGGGGTTTAAGAAATATTTGGGGACCATGTAGAATGCATGAATAAATGAATAATAAGTTTTATGCCACTGTAATTGTTGCTCCTTGGTAGGTAATTGGACTTTTCATCCTGGTCATTCTGAAGGCTTTTTTTTTTTTGTATCCTGGGTGTTTTTCTATGTCCTATGGTACACCTAGGTGTGCATTAATTCTTATTTCTGCTGCTGGACTCATTTGCTTCCTAACATAAGGATTCATGTCTTTCCTCAATTGTAGAATATTCTCCAGCTTTTCACTCATGTCAGTTGTGGAAGAATAAGATATTTTTCCTGTAACTAAAAAATGTCTTTAAAATAACTGAATCTTTTTTATTTTAGTTGGAAAATGTGTTCTTTTCTTAAAAAGAAAATGGGAAATATCAAAATCACAAGCTGTAGTCACAATTTGAAGTAAACAAATATGATTCTCTGCAACAACAATCTACCACATGCAATTCCCTAAAACAAATATTCATGGTTTCAAGTTCACAAGTCAGCAGTCCTTAGAAATGCTAAAAGAAGAAACTGTTGTGTATTACAGAAAAGGTTTTTTCACTCTTGTTAGTAAACTGAATTGAAAGAAACTCAGTTTCCTGACTTCTCCTTCATCTAAAAGATGAATGGCTAACCTAGTACTCTGTATCCTTGAAAGCTCTACTGGAGCTGTCTTTCCATTCTTCTGATGATCTTCATTAACTGTTTATGAAACACATGTCCTCTACTTTTCAATGACAATTGTAACAAATGCTCCATTAAAATTATTCAAGGCTTATGATAATTTAGTTCCACACCACCATTCTTCCTATTCTCTATTTCTAGAAATTCTCTGCATGCTGGACTTTTGCTTTCTATTCTGTGTGCCACTTAAACTCTCGTGTGTTCCATCTTTATTTTCTGAATCTCTCTCTGCCATTATCTAGATAGTTTCCCCAAATCCATCTCCTAATTCGTTCTCCCTTTCGGAGTGGCTGGTTTGCTTTTAATGCAGTCATTGAGTTTTTAACTCAGCGCCTACATTTTTATTCCTAGAAGTTTTATTTGGTTCTGTTCAAAATATTTTAGTTAATTTCATTGTATTCTATTACTTCATTATGGCTTCTACTTTTTTCTTTATTTTTTAACCATGTTAAAGTGAACTTATTTTATAGTTCTTTTAACATCATTGAACTCTGATTATCCTATTAGTTAAGTCTGATGACTCTCAGTTATTGTGGATTTTTTCCTTATTGCTTTATAGTTTTCTTAGGAGGGACTCATTAGTAGGGATTTTTTTTAAAAAGCAGTTCAGTACATCCTAGATTATGGGAGTATTCTCCCATACAGTTTGCTTCTGTTGGATACCCTTAGAAGTTCATAGGCCCAAGACCAGTGTTTACATCAAATTTTCAGAATGAGACTCCCACAACACATGGTGATATAAATTCAGATTCAACATTTGCAAGTGATCTAGGCATCAAATTTTTGAGTTTTTTATTAGAGGACACTGGGGCTTTCTTACTGATTCATTTTGCCCTGGGAAAGAGCTCTTGTTTTAAATGGAGGAACAGTCCTTTATGAAAGGTTCTCACTAACTGCTCTTCAACTGATGCAGGTTCCATGTATGATCTTTAAAAGCTCATCCTAATAGTTAGGGTCTACAGCCAGATACCATTGTGACTGGAGAAATACTGTATCAGCTTAAGAACAACAGGCTAGTACCAACCTGGCATGAAAGGACATCCCCTTATGAAGTAGGAGATGAAAGTAGATGCCATCTATTCAATGTTTCTACTAAGTTTTAGTTTTTTTATCTGATGATTAGAACTGCTTATGGATCCTGCATTAAATTGTTGAAACCAATAAGATAAACAACAGTGTATAATGCATTCCATAGTTGAGCTTTTTATTTGAACTTAAGGACACATAGAGAAAGAATTCATTTATCGCTGCTGCGATGTACCATGGGGAAGGAAAATGGATTTGTCAACCCTGGAGTGAGGTTCTGCCTACCGGAGGCTGCTGGCATGTGGAGATCCCCTGGGTGAAACCACTGTCACCATGTCTGACCAGGAGGCAAAACCTTCAACTGAGGACTTGGGGGATAAGAAGGAAACAAAATACATTAAACTCAAAGTCATTAGACAGGATAGCAGTGAGATTCACTTCAAAGAGAAAATGACAACACATCTCAAGAAACTCAAAGAATTATACTGTCAAAGACAGAGCGTTCCAATGAATTTACTCGGGTTTCTCTTTGAAAGTCAGAGAAGCGCTGATAATCATATTTCGAAAGAACTGGGAATGGAGGAAGAAGACATGATTGAAGCTTATCAGGAACCAACATTCAACAGTTTAGATATTCTTTTTATTTTTCTTCTCCCCTCAATCTTTAAATTTTTTTTTTTTTGTAATGTGGTGTTCAAAATGAAATTGAAAACTGGAACCCCAATCTTTTTAAAACAGCTGCTAATTTGAATTCTAATGTTCATTATCCATTATTGTTTGTTTTCATTGTGCTGACTTTTGGTGATCAAGCCCAGCCCCCTGCGTATTGCCATCTCCTTTTGAAAAAGTACACGTGTGCACAGAGAGGCTACCTTTCTCAGGACCATGTGTTTTTGGGCATTTGGTGATAAATGAGATAGATCAATCCAAGGGTTCATAATGACTTTCCAGTTGGCCCTGAGGTTCTAGCATGTGATGGCTTACTCCTGGACTATGACTTTCAGTGGCAGGTAGAAGTTTTTCAGAGAACTGGACTGAGGAAAAATGACCTTTTCTTAACTTGAAGCTACTTCAAGAAAGAAGAGGAATATCAGGTTGAAGTCAAGACAACAGAAAAGGTGAGAGTAATGCCTAACTCCAAAGATGGCTTCACTGAAGAAAAGGCATTTTAAGATTTTTTTAAAATCTTGTTAGGGCCAAGCACAGTGGCTCATGCCTGTAGTCCCAGCATTTTGGAAGGCCAAGGCAGGTGGATTGCTCAGGCTCAGTAGTTCGAGACAAACCTAGCCAACATGTCAAAACCCATCTCTACTAAAAGTACAAAAAAAAAAAACATTAGCTGGGTATGGTGGTGCGCACCTGTAGTCTCAGCTACTTGGGAGGCTGAGGCAGGATAATCGCTTGAACCTGGGAGGCAAAGGTTGCAGTGAGCCGAGATCATGCCACTTCACTCCAGCCTGGG
Organism: Macaca fascicularis; assembly: GCF_037993035.2. NCBI lineage: Eukaryota > Metazoa > Chordata > Mammalia > Primates > Cercopithecidae > Macaca > Macaca fascicularis. Next base: position 129,815,703 of record NC_088380.1, read on the forward strand.
TGACAGAGCGAGACCCCATCTCAAAAAATCTTGTCAGAAGACCCCAGAGCAGTTCTAATTTTCATTAACAATTTAAAAAGTTTTCATGCAGAAATGAATACAACAGAATACTGTTCTTCTTTATTTTATTTGTAATTTTTGGCCTGGGCTATGCATTTTAAATGGACGTAGTCTGTACCTGCTTTATTAAACAATATTTGTAAAAATTGTAAAAAAGAAAAATAATCCATTTATCTTGTGGCTGGGTTAAAGAGTTTTCTTGGTGTCCTGAGGGTATATGACCAACAGTCTATGACTATGGAGAAATCTCAGTGTATGCAAAGATCTAACATTATACTGTAATCTTCACCTAAGACTCAGAAAAGAACCACTTCACTCATAGTTCCAAAGCTAGGTTGCTCCCATCCTCTACTGGGAACTTGAAGACTCTTTCAAATTCCCTTACCGTTTTTTCTAGCTCATACATTGACCAAAGTTGTGAGTGGGTTACACGAAGCTAAGTATTTTTAAAATTTTTCTTTTATTTTCCTTCTTTCTATTTTTGGTTTCTTATTAAAGATTTGTGACTTTGTGGATTCACCATTTATAAGATCATTTTTTCTTTCTTTTTTGTATTTCCTCTCCCTTCCTTTCTACCTTTGTTTTTTCATTCTTTCCTGTTCCACTGAAGTCTTGAATCTAATGTCTGGGAAACTGGGAAAGAAGAAATTATTGGAAGTTCCTCCCAACAGCCATTGGACATACCTTTCCCTTGTGTATATAGATTTAGTATTGTATAATGAGGTTTTACTTACTGACCATTGTTATGTTACCGTGTATGTCTACATTACCTATTCTCAGCAAATGAAAGGGAACATGATTACTCCACTGAGCAGTGTCTCTAGGACTCTTGTTGTTTGTTTCAGAGATTAACAGTTTAATAAAGCAGCAATGCAAGAAACTAAGTCCATTAACTTTCACTTTTCTTAGCTGCATGTAAGTTACTAATTATAACAGAAAGGTCATTCCTAAGGAATTACTAACCCAAATGATATGAGATAATTATTCCCAAGAGAATCAAACAAATTTGTAAGACAAATACACTTGAAATTTCAGATATCAATCTCTCTCTCTCTCTTTTTTTTTTAACCACAGCCTGGGAACAAGGGAACTATGAAATATAATTTTACCCCAAGGTCCAACAAATGACTACATGAAAATAATTTCTCTCCTGCCAAAAAAAAAAAAAAAAAGGAAAAGAAAAAAAGAAACCCTTTATTTTGGTACATTGCCTAATACTTGTGCAGACTGTTGTTTTGTTTAAATAATAAAAATTCCCTGAAGGAAAAAAATTATTCTCTATCAAATATTGAGTTTTAAAAATAATTCGCTATAAATTTTAGGAACCATTTGCTCTGTATTAGTCAACAATTCAGTGTTAAGTTAGTTGAGTGTGTAACTGGTGGAATATGGGACCAGGCTTCTCATTTAGGTCAGCGTTTTACCAGTTTAGTCTCTCCTGACTTCCCACTGAAACACACACAAAGGCATTGAAAGAGATGAAAATGCACATCATCATCAGAAAGGGGAACTCAGTCAACCCACAGACCAAATATGAGAGGAATTTCATTTAGATTTAAGACCAGTTATCCTAGATTTTAAAACCATTAGTCCACCTCTTCGAGCAGTGCTTGTAGAAAGAGGAAAAAGAAGTCACCTTCGGTACCAAAATCTCAGAGGCAATCCCTTTTGGCAGAGTTTCCCAAAACAGTATATTCAGGAGTTTAATTACTAAGAGTTGTTTCTTCTGAAAAGCTCACATAGCCAAAAGTTTGGGCCCTTATGTAAAATATACCTCCTTTTAGAGAGTCAGAAAAAAATTACCTATATTAAAGTTTCTGGATGTTCTTACAGAGTAAAAAATGTATTTAGTTTTGTTTAACTTAGAATTTCTACATGTGTTTAATCACACAACCCCTTATTTTTTCTGCAAAATACAACCTGTTATCTTACAGCACCATTTCCAAGGGGCATACTTGGGAATGCTACGTGGTACATAGCTGCATAGATGCTGCTTTCTAAATGCCAGAATGTTATTTCTCTTTTCCTTCCTTTTTTTAAATGTCAAGTTTGAGAGCAAATTTTTAAGAAATAACTAGGTATCAGAGCAGGGAGAGACTATGGTAGAAAAAAGCCCCTATAATAGAGTAGACTAAGATAAGAATAAAGGCGTATGTAATGAAAATGAAGAGCAGTAAGTTATAAAAGCATTGTAAAGGCTCATATATTCAGATATTCCACAGATGCAATTTAAGTGTAAATATTAAAAGTATTTTAGTTAAGCAAGTTATTCTAAAGTTCATGCGGAAAATGGACCACAAAAATAGGCAGACACAAATTCTGAAAAAGAAGAGTAATCAAGAGAATTAGCCACACCAGTTTGGCCTCTTGGTATAAAGAACACGTAAAACAAGGTAGTGTGGCTACATAAATAAGATTGCTGTCAGTGGAAGAAAACAGAACATCTGGAAGTAGATCAAAATACATAAGGGAATTCAGTATATGACAAAAGTAGCTTCTTAAATCATTGAGAAGAAATTGTACTAACCCTTATCTAGGCCTTCACGCTGTGCCAGGCTGTGTCTAAGCACTTCACATACATTAAATCGTTTCATTCTCACAACTGTTTGCAGAAGGCAATATTATTAACTTCCATTTATAGATGAGGAACCCAAGGCTAGTAAATGAGCTAAGTTTGGATTCAAATCCAAGCTATAGATTCTGTACTTTAAACTTTTACACTCATCAAGCCATTAAATAAAAATGTTCACCAAATCATCAAATAATTACTATTAAGTTAAAAAAAAAAAAGCAGGATATGACCCTGAAAGATACAGAGATGACTTCAAATTGTACGTATGTATTCACACAATTATATGTTTATATCTATATCTGTATATTATAATACTTAGAAGGAAAGGCACCAACAATGGTTAGTAGTTTGGGAATTATATTATAGAAAAGTTTAATTTAATTTTTGTTTGTTTGAGACAGAGTCTCACTCTGTCACCCAGGCTGGAGTGCAATGGCACGATCTCAGCTCACTGCAACCTCCACCTCCCAGGTTCAAGCAGTTCTCCTGCCTCAGCATCCAGAGTAGCTGGGATTACAGGCATGTACCACGACACCCAGCTAATTTTTGTATTTTTAGTAGAGACGGGGTTTCACCATGTTGGCCAGGCTGGTCTCGAATTCCTGACTTCAGGTGATCTGCCCGTCTCAGCCTCCCAAAGTGCTGGGATTACAGGCGTGAGCTACTGCGCCCAGCCAGAAAAAGCTTCATTTTAAATTTGTAATTTGATATAGCTTTCTAATTTCCTACAATGACATAGCTTTTATGACTGAAAAAATATATAAGTACTAAGAAATAAAACCAGATTTGGAGAGAAAATAATCTTATATTGTTAAATAGTATAAGATGTAAAATAATAGGATATTTACATAAGGATATGTAGCTTATGGCTAAGGCTACAAAATCCACAGTCATCTTGAAACTTTAAAAAATGGCCGGGCGCGGTGGCTCAAGCCTGTAATCCCAGCACTTTGGGAGGCCGAGACGGGCGGATCACGAGGTCAGGAGATCGAGACCATCCTGGCTAACACAATGAAACCCCGTCTCTACTAAAAATACAAAAAAATTAGCCGGGCGTGGTGGCGGCGCCTGTAGTCCCAGCTACTCGGGAGGCTGAGGCAGGAGAATGGCGGGAACCCGGGAGGCGGAGCTTGCAGTGAGCCGAGATCGCGCCACTGCACTCCAGCCTGGGCGACAGAGCGAGACTCCGCCTCAAAAAAAAAAAAAAAAGAAAAGAAACTTCAAAAAATATTGTGCTTGTGGATGGCCCCAAGCTCTGCCCAGGCCCTGTAAGGATACCTGGCTCCTGCTGGCTGCCATTAGTGACACTTCCAAGAAAGAGTTTGAGAAACACTGGGTTAAGTCTTGAAATGGTGGGATGAGATATCAGGGGTGTTAAAAATAATCATTCCATGACCCTTTCTGGCTAATTATATCAAGTTATTAAGATACCTAATGAAAGATTGGCCATAGACTCCATCTTCTGAAACCTGTTCGAGAAAATCTAGATTTTTCCCTGCCAAACAAATTGTGGTTGAAGATTTATGATGAGTTGCTCGATTCTTTATATCCTTTAAGCCCAACCCTAGTAGACTTACAACATGAAGAAATTATTTGAGAGGCCCTTAGCCATTGTTCCTCTTGTATATAGCAAGCCATCATAAGGCATTTGAGACAGATAAAAATTCACATTTTTTAAAAAGACATATAGAGAAAGAAAGGATGACTGTACTGACCACAAGGTTGTTTTGGGCTATGATGATGTTGAAATGCTACCTCCTGGGGGACATTTTGTGGTCCCCCTGTCCCTTGCAAGCTGAGTCTTCTTCCTTTAGTCTCGTCATTCATAACATTTAGGATACTGTGTTGTTAACATTGGTTTCTTGTGTGTGTCTACTCCAGGATTGCAAACTCTTTGAGAACACATACCACATGTTTTTCTCTATGCCCCACCTTTTGGCCCAGAGCAACTGCTTAGTATTTATTTAGAGAACAAATCAAGGAATTAATGCCTTTTAATTCCATATGAAAATGGTCAGTAGGAAATTCAGGAGTATATCTTAGGAGACTGGTCAGAACTAGAGATAAACTCAGAAGTCATAAAATGATACCAAATCACTCTAAAATTATATAATTAAAATGCTATTTTCATTTTCGTTTTGTTTTGAGATGGAGTCTCGCTCTGTTGCTCAGGCTGGAGTGCAGTGGCACGATCTCAACCTGCTGCAAGCTCCACCTCCCGGGTTCATGCCATACTCCTGCCTCAGCCTCCCGAGTAGCTGGGACTACTGGCGCCCGCCACCACGCCCGGCTAATTTTTTGTATTTTTAGTAGAGACGGGGTTTCACCGTGGTCTCAATCTCCTGACCTTGTGATCCGCCCGCCTCGGCGGGATTACAAAGTGCTGGGATTAGAGGCGTGAGCCACCACGCCCAGCCTTCTTTTTCATATATATTATACCTATTAAGCCTATGAAGTAAACAAGTATTAATATAAGTATTTTCTCAGGTAAGAACCTTGAGGTTCAGAGAGGTAAAGTGATGTGTCCGATGGCATCCAGCAAGAAGTAAAAATAATGTTACTGACACTTAATGGGGCACTAATTATGTGCCAAGCACTGCTCCAAACAGGTTATTTGTGTAAACTCTTTCAATCCACTCAAAACTCAGTGAGACTTTATCCACATTTAAACAGATAAGGAAAGGGAGGGTAAGAATGATTGAGTAATTTGCCAAAGACCAGAGAACTGGGAGGTGAAGGCGGGCTTCAAGGGCAAGCAGGCTGCCTCTAGGTTTCCTTTAAGTTACCTGTAAGCCATACCACCTGTGCACCTGCACTTTTAATCAGACTCTGAGCCCAGAGCTGTTTCAACTGCAGTACATCATTTTGCTTATCTATCACTTCTCTGCCATCCTATGTATATCTCACAGATGTTGAGAGGAATAAATTAGATAAATGCATGTAAAGCACTAAGCAGAATAACTTGCACATAGTAAACACTCAAAAAATGTTAGCCGTTGTTATTGGAATGTTAGTCATTGGAGTAGATGAACTCTGCAGGGACTTTGTCTATTGAGAAGAAAGTGAAGAATCTCTTTAGTTCCCTTATTGTAAACTTAATAGCCATAATAAGGCCCCTTCTTCCCATGATGGGTTGCTGGATGGATAAAACAAGATAATAATTTGAAAAATGGAGTCCTATATGTAAAAGTAAGGTATTTTCCAACTATATCTTATATGAAACCCAAAGTTTCCTACTGTGACTTTAGCTCGTTTCCTCTTGCTCACTCTTCAGTAAACACTGACTGATGAATTGCTCTGCCCGGTGTTGGAGATCCTGCCCATCATGCTTACATGGAAACGGTGAGCTAGAAGGCTGGGCCAAATCAAGGTTGCTTCTCTCTAGCTAGTCTGTGCTTTGGCTATTTTCAAAGCACGGAAAAGAAATTTCAGCAGATCAAGTGACACAGAGGGACTAGACAAAGGGTTTTACCTGCTTTATTCTACATTAAATGCAATGTCCAATTAACTATTATTACCCACATTGCTTTTAGTCCCCTGACAAAAAAATGATATACTTCCCTAGGGCCTGATTCCATGTTTGGATGAAAACAGGAGAGGGGAGCTGCCAGATGAATCTATGCCCTGAAGTTCTCATCACAGGTCCAGTTACCGATGGAGGGGAGAGGGCCCTGGCCACTTTTTAAAACCAGTCTGGAGCATTAGAGGACAGAAGTTGCAGTTTTATGATGAAATTGATTTACTACCCCCAAGGACTCAATCCCATTAGACAGTTGGTCAAGTCTTCCCCCCAGGAGATATTATTTGACCTTAAACTAAAGGACATGTCTCTCCATATATAGATAAAGAAATAAACATTCTCTTATGCAAGCCAGAAGAGCTCTAACAACAGCCTGCAATTTCATGTTACTAGTCTTCCAAACTGTAGACCTGCAGATACCGTACATGCAGAAGTGATGTGCTTATGCCATATCTCCCTTAAGAACAATTGCTGCAACATGATATTCTCTATTTCAATAAGGAAAATGGCATTACATGCCTGGCACCAGGGGAACTTCAGGTCTCCAGGGGGGATTTTCCCGAAAATCTCCTATGTCAGCCTTCCTTTTAAAATAACATTTCTCTGTGGGAATTGTAAGTTCAGTCCCATGTCAGTAAATGGTCTCCTAATAGCCCTCTATGGCAAAGTTATGACTTATTCCTAAAGAAAAATGCCGCCTCTTGAGCATGTTTTATTGAGGCTAAGAGTCAAGCCATAAAACATCAGCGCTCACATCTGAGTGCCTGTTCGCTAAAACACTATTTATTTGTACATAAATATTTGTCTTTTCTTTGCAGGGATGTATTTGCTTGCATATTCAAGTAGACCATATGTGTAAATTTTAAAAGTCCGAAGTGTTATAATGGGAATGTAGATTAGGAGCTGATTATTTTGGCTTCCAGTTTTAAAAAATACATTAAACTGCTTCTTCCTTTATCTAAAGAATGCATACAAATACAATTTTCATATTAAAGATTTAAAAATCATGTAAAGCTATATGTACAATCATGTGCTACACAGTGATATTTTAGTCAGCGGTGGACCACATGTATGACGGTGGTCCCATAAGATTATAATAGAACATATATAGAAACCTGATATGTCGCAGTTGATATTGGCATTGCAGAACAAGTAGGGGAAATAATTAATGTTCAGCAGTGGTCCTGAGATATTTGGTTTTCCATATTAAAAATATATAAATAAAAACGTCTATTCCATCTAAGTCTGTGTAGGCACACTCTATGATAAGTGACATGACTGAGTCATGTGCTACATAACAAAGTTTTGGTCCATGATAAACCACATATATGATGGTGATCCTGTGAGATTATAATGGAACTGCTATTGTCCCTGAAGACTTTCCAGTGGGACAAGATATAGAGGTGGATGACAGTGATATTGATGATCCTGACCCTGTACAGGCCTAGGCTAATGTGTGTGTCTTAGTTTTAAACAAAAATTTTAAAAAGTTAAAAAAAAAAAAGTAGAAGAAAAAGTTTATAGAATAAGGACATAAAGAAAAACACTTTTTTTTTTAGCTGTACAATGTATTTGTATTTTTAAAATAATTTTGTAGTAAGTATTACAAGAGTCAAAAAGGTTTTTTTATTATTATTTTACTTTAAGTTCTAGGGTACATGTACACAATGTGCAGGTTTGTTACATAGGTGTACATGTGCCATGTTGGTTTGCTGCACCCACCAACTCGTCATTTACATTAGGTATTTCTCCTAATGCTATCCCTCCTGCAGCTCCCTACCCCCTGACAGGCCCCAGTGTGTGATGTTCCCCTCCTTGTGTCCATGTGTTCTCATTGTTCAGTTCCCACTTATGAGAACTTGCAGTATTTGGTTTTTCTCTTCTTGTGTTACTTTGCTGAGAATGATGGTTCCCAGATTCATCCATGTCCCTCCAAAGGACATTAACTCATCCTTTTTTATGGCTGCATAGTATTCCACGGTGTATATGTGCCACATTTTCTTAATCTAGTCTATCATTGATAGACATTTGGGTTGGTTCCAAGACTTTGCTATTGTGAACAGTGCTGCAATAAAAAATACGTATTCATGTCTCTTTATAGTAGAATGATTTATAATCCTTTGGGTATATACCAAGTGATGGGAATACTGGGTCAAATGGTATTTCTAGTTCAAGATCCTTGAGGAATCACCACACTGTCATCCACAATGGTTGAACTAATTTACACTCCCACCAACAGTGTAAAAGTGTTCCTATTTCTTCATATCCTCTCCAGTATCTGTTGTTTCCTGACTTTTTAATGATCGCCATTCTAACTGGCATGAGATGGTATCTCATTGTGGGTTTGATTGGCATTTCTCTAACGACCAGTGATGATGCACATTTTTTCATAAGTTTGTTGGCTGCATAAATGTCTTCTTTTGAGAAGTGTCTGTTCATATCCTTCGCCCATTTTTTGATGGGGTTGTTTTTTTCTTGTAAATTTGTTTTAAGTTATTTATAGATTCTGGATATTAGCCCTTTGTCAGATGGATAGATTGCAAACCTTTTCTCCCATTCTGTAGATTGCCTGTTCACTCTGATGATAGTTTCTTTTGCTGTGCAGAAGCTCTTTCATTTAATTAGATCCCATTTGTCATTTTGGCTTTTGTTGCCATTGCTTTTGGTGTTTTAGTCCTGAAGTCTTTGCTTATGCCTATGTCCTGAATGGTATTGCCTAGGTTTTCTTCTTGGGTTTTTATGGTTTTAGGTTTTACATTAAAGTCTTTAATCCATCTTGAATTAATTTTTGTATAAGGTGTAAGGAAGGGAACCAGTTTCACCTTTCTACATATAGCTAGTCAGTTTTCCCAGCACCATTTATTAAATCAGGAATCCTTTCCCCACTTCTTGTTTTTGTCAGGTTTGTCAAAGATCAGATGGTTGTAGATGTGTGGTATTATTTCTGAGGCCTCTGTTCTGTTCCATTGGTCATATATCTGTTTTGGTACCAGTACCATGCTGATTTGGTTACTGTAGCCTTATAGTATAATTTGAAGTCAGGTAGCATGATGCCTCCAGCTTTGTTCTTGTTGCTTAGGATTGTCTTGGCTATGTGGGCTCATTTTGGTTCTATATGAAGTTTAAAGTAGTTTTTTCCAATTCTGTGAAGAAAGTCAATGGTAGCTTGATGGGGATAGCATTGAATCTATAAATTATTTTGGGCAGTATGGCCATTTTCACAATATTGATTCTTCCTATCCATGAGCATTGAATGTTTTTCCATTTGTTTGTGTCCTCTTTTATTTCACTGAGCAGTGGTTTGTAGTTCTCCTCGAAGAGGTCGTTCACATCCCTTGTATGTTGGATTCTTAGGTATTTTATTCTCTTTGAAGCAATTGTGAATGGGAGTTCACTCATAATTTTGCTCTCTGTTATTGTATAAGAATGCTTGTGATTTTTGCACATTGAGTTTGTATCCTGAGACTTTGCTGAAGTTGCTTATCAGCTTAAGGAGATTTTGGGCTGAGACGATGGGATTTTCTTAATATAGAATCAGGTCACCTGCAAACAGGGACAATTTGACTTCCTCTTTTCCTAATTGAATACCCTTTATTTCTTTCTCTTGCCTGATTATCCTGGCCAGAACTTCCAACACTATATTGAATTGGAGTGAGAGAGGGCATCCTTGTCTTGTGCCAGTTTTCAAAGGGAATGCTTCCAGTTTTTGCCCATTCAGTATGATATTAGCTGTGGGTTTGTTATAAATAGCTCTTATGATTTTGAGATACATTCCATCAATATCTAGTTTATTGAGAGTTTTTAGCATAAAGGACTGTTGAATTTTGTTGACGGTCTTTTCCGCATCTTTTGCGATAATCATGTGGTTTTTGTCGTTGGCTCTGCTTATGTGATGGATCATGTTTATTGACTTGTGTATGTGAAACGAGCCTTGCATCCCAGGATTGAAGCTGACTTGGTAGTGGTGGATAAGCTTTTTGATGTGCTGCTGGATTCGATTTGCAATATTTTATTGAGGATTTTCGCATCTATGTTCATCAGGGATATTGGCCTGAAATTTTCTTTTTTTGTTGTGCATCTGACAGATTTTGGTATCAGGATAATGCTGGCCTCATAAAATGAGTTAGGGAGGATTCCCTCTTTTTCTATAGATTGGAATAGTTTCAGAAGGAATGGTACCAGCTCCTCTTTGTACCTCTGGTAGAATCTGGCTGTGAATCCATCTGGTCCTGGGCTTTTTTTTGTTGGTAGGGTATTAATAACTGCCTCAATTTCAGAACCTGTTATTGGTCTATTCAGAGATTCAACTTCTTCCTGGTTTAGTCTTGGGACGGTGTATGTGTCCAGGAATTTATCCATTTCTTCTAGATTTTCTAGTTTATTTGTGTAGAGGTGTTTATAGTATTCTCTGATGGCAGTTTGTATTTCTGTGGGGTCAGTGGTTATATCCCCTTTGTCATTTTTCATTGCATCTATTTGATTCTTCTCTTTTTTCCTTATTAGTCTAACTAGCAGTCAATCTATTTTGTTGATCTTTTCAAAAAACCAGCTCCTGGATTCACTGATTTTTTTTGAAGGCTTTTTTTTTGTGTGTGTCCCTATCTCCTTCAGTTCTGCTCTGATCTTAGTTATTTCTTGTCTTCTGCTAGCTTTCGAATTTGTTTGCTCTTGCTTCTCTAGTTCTTTTAATTGTGATGTTAGGGTGTCAATTTTAGATCTTTCCTGCTTTCTCTTGTGGGCATTTAGTGCTATAAATTTCCCTCTATACACTGCTTTAAATGTGTCCCAGAGATTCTGGTACATTCTGTCTTTGTTCTCACTGGTTTTAAAGAACATCTTAATTTCTGTCTTCATTTTGTTACTTACTCAGTAGTTGTTCAGGAGAAGGTTGTTCAGTGTCCATGTAATTGTGTAGTTTTGAGTGAGTTTCTTAATCCTAAGTTCAAATTTGATTGCTCTGTGGTCTGAGAGACAGTTTGTTGTGATTTCTGTTCTTTTACATTTGCTGAGGAGTGCTTTACTTCCAATTATGTGGTCAATTTTAGAATAAGTGTGATGTGGTGCTGAGAAGAATGTATATTCTGTTGATTTGGCGTGGAGAGTTCTATAGATGTCTATTAGGTCTCCTTGGTCCAGAGCTGAGTTCAAGTCCTGGATATCCTTGTTAATTTTCTGTCTCATTGATCTGTCTAATATTGACAGTGGGGTGTTCAAGTCTCCCACTATTATTGTGTGGGAGTCTAAGTCTCTTTGTAGGTCTCTAAGAACTTGTTTCACAAATCTGGGTTCTCCTGTAGTGGGTGCATCTATATTTAGGATAGTTCACTCTTCTTGTTGCATTGATCCCTTTACCATTATGTAATGCCCTTCTTTGTCTCTTTTGACTTTTGTTTGTTTAAAATCTGTTTTATCAGAGACTAGGATTGCAACCCCTGCTTTTTTCTGCTTTCCATTTGCTAGGTAAATCTTCCTCCATCCCTTTATTTTGAGCCTATGTGTGCCTTTGCACTTTAGATGAGTCTTCTGAATACAGCACACCAATGGGTCTTGACTCTTTATCCAGTTTGCCAGTCTGTGTCTTTTAATTGGGGCATTTAGCCTATTTACATTTAAGATTAATATCATTATGTAGTGAATTTGATCCTGTCATTATAATGCTAGCTGGTTATTTTCCCTGTTGGTTGATGCAGTTTCTTCATAGCATGGATGGTCTTTACAGTTTGGCATGTTTTTGCAGTGGCTGGTACAAATTTTTCCTTTCCATATTTAGTGCTTTCTTCAGGAGCTCTTGTAAGGCAGGTCTGGTGGTCACAAAATCTTTCAGCATTTGCTTGTCTGTAAAGGACTTTATTACTCCTTCACTTACGAAGCTTAGTTTGGCTGGATATGAAATTCTGGGTTGAAAATTCTTCCTCTAAGAATGTTGAATATTGGCCCCTACTATCTTCTGACTTGTAGGGTTTCTGCAGAGAGATCCGCTGTTAGTCTGATGGGCTTCCCTTTGTTGGTAACCTGACCTTTCTCTCTGGCTGCCCTTAATATTTTTTCCTTCATGTCAACCTTGGTGAATCTGAAAATTATGTGTCTTGGGGTTGCTCTTTTTGAGGAATATCTTTGTGGTGTTCTCTGTATTTCCTGAATTTGAATGTTGGCCTGTCTTGCTAGGTTGGGGAAGTTCTCCTGGATAATATCCTGAAGAGTGTTTTCCAACTTGGTTCCATTCTCCTCGTCACTTTCAGGTATATCAATCAAACATAGATTTGGTCTTTTCACATAGTCCCATATTTCTTGGAGGCTTTGTTCATTTCTTTTCCTCTTTTTTCTTTAATCTTGACTTCGTGCTTTATTTCATTAAGTTGATCTTCAATCTCTGATACCCTTTCTTCCGCTTGATTGATTTGGCTATTGAAACTTGTGCATGCTTCTCAAAGTTCTCGTGCTGTGTTTTTCAGCTCCATCAGGTCGTTTATATTCTTCTCTACACTGGTTATTATAGTTAGCAATTCGTCTAATCTTTTTTCAAGTTTCTTAGCTTCCTTGAGTTGGGTTAGAACATGCTCCTTTAGCTTGGAGTTGTTTGTTATTACCCACCTTCTGAATCATACTTCTGTCAATTTGTCAAACTGATTCTTCATACAGTTTTGCTCCCTTGCTGGAGAGGAGTTGTGATCCTTTGGAGGAGAAGAGGTGTTCTGGTTTTTGGAATTTTCATCCTTTCTGTACTGGTTTCTCCCCATCTTTGTGGTTTTATCTACCTTTGGTCTTTGATGTTGGTGACCTACAGATGGAGTTTTGGTGTGGACGTCCTTTTTGTTGATGCTAATGCTATTCCTTTCTGTTTGTTAGTTTTCCTTCTAACAGACAGACCCCTCAGCTGAAGTTCTGTTGAAGTTTGCTGGAGGTCCCCTCCAGAACCTGTTTGCCTAGATATCACCAGCAGAGGCTGCAGAACAACAACTATTGCTGCCTGATCCTTCCTCTGGAAGCTTTGTCCCAGAGGGGCACCCACTAGATGTCAGCCAGAGCTCTCCCGTATGAGGTGTCTGTCAGCCCCAACTGGGAGGTATCTTCCAGTCAGGCTACATGGGGGTCAGGGACCCACTTGGGGAGGCAGTCTGTGCATTATCAGAGCTCTAACACTGTGCTGGGAGAACCACTGCTCTCTTCAGAGCTATCTGGCAGGGACATTTAAGTCTGCTGAAGTTACACCCACAGCCACCCCTTTCCCCAGTGCTCTGTCCCAGGGAGATGGGGGTTTTATCTGTAGGTCCCTGACTGAGGCTGCTGCCTTTTGTTCAGAGATGCCCTGCCCACAGAGGTGGAATCTAGAGAGGCAGTTGGCCTTGCTGAGCTATGGTGGACTCTACCCAGTTCAAATTTCCCGGGAAGCTTTGTTTACACTGTGGGAATAAAACCACCTACTGAAGCCTCAGCAATGGTCGACACCCCTCCCCCAACCAACCTCAAGTGTCCCAGACTGCTGCGCCAGCAGCGAGAATTTCAAGTCAATGAATCTTAGCTTGCTGGGCTCCATGGGCATGGGACCCACCGAGCCAGGCAATGGAGGGAATCTCCTGGTCTGCCGGTTGTGAAGACCATGGGAAAAGCACTGTATCTGGGCAGGAGTGTACCATTCCTCCTGGAACAGTCCCTCATGGCTTCCCTTGGTGAGGAATGAGAAATCCCCCAACCCCTTGCACTTCCTGAGTGAGGCAACTCCCTGCCCTACTTCATCTCGCCCTCCGTGGGCTGCACCCACTATCCAACCAGCCCCAATGAGATGAACTATGTACCTCAGTTGGAAATAAAATCACCTGCCTTCTGCGTGGATCTTGCAGGGAGCTGCAGACTGGAGCTGTTCCTATTCGGCCATCTTGCCAGACCACTCCAAAAAGTTTTAAAAAATTAAAAAGTTTATAAAGTAAAAAATGTTACAGTAAACTAAGGTTAATAATTTATTGAAGAAAGAAAGTTTTTAAAATAAATTTAGTGTAGCCTAAGTTTAGAGTGTTCATAAAGTCCACAGTACTGTACAGTATTATCCTAGGCCTTCACATTCACTCACCACTCATTCACTGACTCACCCAGAGCAACTTCCAATCCTGTAAGCTCCATTAAGTGCCAAAAATATACCATTTTGTATCTTTTAACAATATATTTGCTGTACAAATGCTTACCTTAGGTATACAAATACTTACCATTGTGTTACAGTTGCCTACAGTATTCAGTGCAGTCACAGGCTGTACTGGTTTGTAGCCTAGAAGCAATGTGCTACACATCTAGCCTAGGTGTGTAGTAGTTTGTATCATCTGGGTTTGTGTAAGTACACTCTATGATGTTTGCACAGTGACAACACTAACGATGCATTGTCTTAGAATGAATCTATCATTAAGCGATGCATTACTATTAAAATATGACAGACCACACAGCTCTTTATTGTTTTCTCTTTGCATTTTATGCTATAAAGTTATTTTTGTGCATATGTGTTAGATTTGTTCCTTATGGAAAAAGCTGAGTTTCTGCTCATTTGATATCATAAAAACATTATGGTAAATTAAAACTATCATGTGATATGTACATTAAGCACCTTAAAATAATGTGTGCTAAAATGATGAAAGTCCATACAAAGTCATGTGTCTGTCTGTCTGTCTGTATGCTACTTCTTATGATTTCTGAATTTCTGGACTGTTTGGGGCTTTCTAAATTCCTAAAGCATGCTGTAAAATTGTCTTTTCTAAATTACTAAAGAAAATAATCATGCTTGCTTCCTGACTTCCACTGATAGAGCATGTGTATTTCCCAAACAGAAATGTGTCTTCTAATTGCTTCGGGCAAAAAATCAAAGTTACTTCTAGGGAGCACAAAGGTGGAGTGATGTTTCCACTCCTCATTTCGATTTTTTTCCCTCCACAGCATGTGCGGAATGAAGTCAGTTTCTCAGAAATCCCTAGAATGATTTAGACACCTAGGTAGATTATGAAAATGATATGCATAAAAAGCAGACAGAAAGAATCTATACTGTGCTTTCATAAGAGAAGATATAAGCGGTCTTGTCAAGAGGGGGGTTGAATATATTCATTCATAATGCTTTTATTTTTTCTGTCAGGTGTTGATAACAATCTCATTACAGTTAAGTTCGAGCTTAAACTTGGAATGTAGCATTTGAAAAGGAGGTGCTGAAAGCAATCTTAAAACTTTTTTATGTCTCTTTTAAAAATAATTAAATGGAACAAAGGAAGAAAAGAAATGCTGTCACCTTCGTGTCAGATCAGCTTACTATGAGCTCTGACACAAAATGGAAACTGGAAAGGAAGTCCTGGTTAACCTTTGAGAGTGAAATAAATTTTGCCTTTAGTTCATTCTGCACCCTTCCCAGGGATGTTGACAGAAATCACATGTGAGAATCTAATGGCTAAATGGGAGCTGCAATTAGCTCTCTATGGGAGATCCATGTGAAATCCACTTACACAAAAAGATAAGTGAATTAAATGCAACTATCAGAAGATATGGATTTGATATTTTGGGCCTGAATGACCAAGTGTGTGTTTTATGATAAGAAGTCAAATGACTTTTACTCCTAACTTTGGGTTTGGAAAATTTAGAGTGATAGTGTGCTCATTGAATCCTCTCATAATTAGAATACATGAAATTGAAGTCACCTAAAAACAAAAATTAAAGGAATTGACTGTACATTTTTTTAAATGCTGGGAAAAGCAACCTATATGAGCAGAGACAGTACGGTGGTTGCCAATAGTCAAGGTGACAGAGGGAGTTGAATATAAAAGGTGATGGAGCCATCTTGTATCTTGACCGTGGTGGCTACAGACTGCATTCACCAAAATGCATTGAAGTGAACATCAAAAAGAGTGAATTTTATTGCATGGAGATTAACCAAAAAAAAAAAAGGTGTTAAAAAATCACCATATCCAAAAGTAGTTCTAAGTTAAGGTACAAAAGTTCATGAGTACTTCCTTCATCTCTTGACATGATTTCTGATTGAAGGCAAGTGGAGGCAAGAAAGACAATTCAGAGGGAAACTGCTCTGTGCCTCCAGGTCTGTTTACCCTGAGTTCTCAGCAGAGTTTTCATTGCTATTATTTTGGGGGGGGGGGGAAAGTCACAATATTAAAAAGGAGGGAAGATAAATATAACAAACAGGAGAATAGTCACTGTCCAAGATTAACAAATGTTAACATTATGTCCTTTTGCATCACACTTTTATATGTAAATAATATAGAATGTTGTAGATAAAGGGAAATCTCCTGTATTCTCTTCTCTTGGTACATTCTACTACTTCCAAAAATGGCTTTGAAAAAGAATAGAGTAGGACAAGGATTCTGGGAAAAAAATGATGACTGCTCTTTTCAGTAAATGGAGTGTGTTAGTCATGTTGATCACGTGATCATTGGGTATGGATGTCTGCAGTAGGTGTCTGTGGGAAGGCTGGATTAACACATACATGTTAAGATCTAAAAGACACATAAACACATGGTGACTAGCTGGTTACAAAGAGCTCAGTGCAATTCTGGGGATTTGCACATTTGGTTTAATGACTAAGGTGAACGAGATTATTAAAACCTGAGTGCCCCTTACCAGCATCCAGTTTTTCCAAGTTTCTCAACCACTTCTCCCAAGAACTCTTGGAATAGAGTACAGTTTAGAGAGGAATAACAAGACACAACAGGTCTGTGCTTAACAGAGTTAATAAAGTTTTGAGCTCTACAGAGTATCAAAAAAAGAAAAAAAAGAAAAAAAAGACCACAAGAGAAAATAAAGTTGATGCTAATGCCAAATCTGCCATATTAAAAGAAAATAACTGCAGATGGCTTTTCAAGTTGCAAAAACTGCCTGCGCTGTCCAAATTTCCCCACTCCCTTTCTACTGCATGCCTGTCTCTGACAAGAAAATTGCTAGTCTTAATCCGAAATAAAGCAATTACCAAACAGAGATGTGTCATATTTATAGTCTGCCCTCAGTTACAGGAATAACTTGTTTGCCACATTGAGAAAGTCACTCAAAATTGCTCGCTTAAATGTTTTGTGGAATTTTCAGAGCCCCAAAGTAGCATATTAGCCTAACTTGTTTTATATGACTCTGTTTGTGTAAGGACTGGGTGGTGTGACTACAGCTAGCTGATGTCATCTTGCCATCAGCTAGTTTCCCCCACGACTGTCAAGAACAAGAATTGTTCCTTCAAGTCCAAACTTCTTAAAGTGGCATTTGAGTCCCTTTACAACTGAACTCCAGCCTTGCTGTTCTGTTTTTCACTAATCTCAAAAGGAACCATTGGATGCAGCCAAATTCGCTTGCTTAAAATGCAGCATCAATGTTCTGCTCCTTCATCTTCTTTCTCCACACTCACTGTCTTGGCCACTTGAGTCAATCTAATGATTTTAAGTGTCATCTAGATATCTATAACTCCCCAAATTGTATCTTCACCTTTCTGCTGAATTCCACATGCATATATCTGGCTACCTTCCTGATCCTCTTACTTGAATGTTGAATGCTTAAAGTGTGATCCTCAGATCAGCATCGTGTTGCCTGACAGCTTGTTATAATAGAAATGCAGAACCTTGGGCTCTATCTTACATCAGCTGAATCAGAATCTGCATTATAACAAGATCCCTAGATTCATATGCACATTAAAGTTTGACAAGCACTGTTCTATGTCACAATTGGGGATTTAACACATTCTATCCTTATGATGTTGTTTATTTTAGGCAACTATTCTATCAAATGATAAACCCTGCATGGTCACACACCATAGCTCATTTTGCTTTATACTTCTAGCACCTAGCAGAGGAAACGCTAACAGAGTAGCTATACTCAATGTGTTCAATTACACTGAAATGCAAATGGGCAATTTGGCATGAAAGCCTATTGCATTGGGGGCTGCAGTGGAGGAAAGGTGACTGACTCAGGTTGCCAGTCATTCACTGGCAGAGGCATCATTGCATATCACTGTGGCTTTATAACCATGCAAGTGGCATTTGGTGACTGATTCTAGGAGAAGCCATATGGTTTTAGGATGTCAGTTAAGTAATACTTTTGCAAGAAGTTACCACTATATGATGCCACGCTCTCACACTTTCCCTGGCTTATTCAAAATTTGAATTTGTCCAAGGAGCCAATTAGAGTCACTGCCCCATTTGTCCTGCTCTAACCTGGACATCTATACAATAATTGGGGCATATCTGAGGCTTTTCCTTAAAATATGTGTTTACCAACATCAGTCTGGGCTTATGCCAGATCACACTGGGCCTATGTTTTTCAGCAGAACAGATGAACATTCACGTTTCACTCTGAACTATGGCGTTTCCTATTCAATTTCTCAGTTTTGTTCCTGTATCTGATACTCATTTAAGAGGATTTCACAGCACCCACAGGATTTGTGAAAATCAATGGGCAGTAAATTTACCTCTCAGACAACCTTGGAATGGCCCTCATTTACATCAGAAATTGAAACAAGGAGATGGAAGTAGTAGAAATGGGACTACTATGGTCCAGCACCCTGAGAAGGTGGGGCTTCAGGCCTCTGTGCACTGAAGCAGAGTCAAAATCACTTAGTGATATGCTGCTATGAAGAGGAAGGCTGGCTCTAAAACAGAGCTTCTACTTGAACACTGGCATTAGCTTAATCTTTATTGTGCTTTAGGTACTAATGCTTATTGTCCATACAAATATGGCTCCAGCTGAAGTATTCTTGATTTTCCAAAGTATCATCTGTCAATAATATTTTACTTCAGAGTAGAGTTTCTCAAACGTGCCTGGTGATAAGAATTACTTGGGAGCTTATTAAACACTTGCATTCCCGAGACCCACCCCAGACCTAATTAGGATTTCTAGGAAGTTTCCAGAGAATGCATATTTAAAATTCAGGTGCTTCTTAACCACCGTCTACTACGTGTTTATTTCTGCAAGTATTTTTATGAGGCAAATTAGAAAAGCTTCTCTGTTCTTGTTCATTCATCCAATCAATAAGTTTTTGAGTAATTCCGGTGTCCCAGACCCCATGCTAAGTGGGGAGATTAGAATAAGACCCTGCCTTCAAGCAGATCAAATCCCAAGGGAGATGACAGAGTAAAATATACAGTACACAATGTGATGAGGCCGTGAAGGAACAAGACACAAATCAAACCCTCCAGTTTTATCTGTTTGAAAGAAATAATAGTTCTACAAATCTAAAAATACATCCAAGATAAAATTTTCATGGAATTAGCATGTCTATATTGGACATTGGAGTGTTACATGGAAATAACAGTCCATATTAAAATGATATTCTTTTTTGTTTTTCGGTTAGAGCCAAAAGAAACTTGAAGTTTGTACAGTACCTGGTAAAAAAAAAAATTGGCACTGAACAAATATTTATCAAAAAGATTACTGAATAGGAATGCCCACAAAATCAAATAATAAAAGCAGACCAAAGGGATTTTTCCTGTGCAGCCACCAGTGAACAGGACTGCTAGGGGCACAGAGTGCTTGTTCCAAGTGTCATAAGAGAGTTTCAGACTCCTCACTTTCTCTCCCTTATGGTCCATCACTAATACGTTGGCTGCCATGGGATAAAATATTATGCCATCTCCATGAGCTAGTTTGTTGTGTTACCATTAGCGTGCCAGCGAAATATTGCCCTTACTTACTTCTGCTTTTTTGTTTGTTTTATGCTATTCCTCTTTCCCCCACAAATGCAAACTATTTAATATGAATGTTATTTTTTCCAAGCAGGGCATAATGTCTAATATTGGGCTTTCTACCAGGGGAATTCACCTTACTAAATAGAGCTTAGTGCCATATATTTTTTTAAGCCCAGATTTAATTTTCCTGGAAAGAGTTTCTAATCTGTTCTGAGTTGAAAGCCTTCTTGACACAAACAAATATATAAATAATAAAATAAGTAAGCCTTATCTAGTTTCTCTCCTATCTACATTCCCATAGAACCCCAATTGAACCAGAAATGAACACAAGAGTAATAATTGTGTCCTGTCACATTCTTCCTGTTTTTCTAAATAATTGTATACTAAGTATCATAATAATAGATGGAAAGCAATTAAAAGGAACACACACAACCCCATTGTCAGCTTTCTAGAAGCCGAGGTATAGGTAGGGCTGTTCTCTCCTTAAAGGCCTCTTCCTACCTCTGAAGGAATCTGGCTTCATTACTCATGAGCTCCATGAGCCAGTATTTCTTAAGCAGGAATATTTATGTAACAATTGTGGCTTGGCTCTCTAGCAACCCATGATAAAAAGGAACCCATGATAAAACAGCTATCAGCAGTGTCTCAGAGCTCTGGTGATCACTATGTGGTAGCTGTATTGCAACCAAGCTACCTGGCCAACTTACGTCTGCTGTCTCAGGGTGTTCCTAAAGAAGTTTGGCCTTTTAACAAGAAGCCTAACAACCCATAATGAAAGTATTTTCCCAGGCTGTGCAGCCACCATACTTATTCCCATTATTTTTGAATAGCAAAGAAAACTATAATAAATCTTCAGAGGATACAATGATATTGATAATGATGATGATAGCAGCTGGCATTCATGCACAAGGACCTTACACTGTGCTGAGTTCTATCCATTCATTATATCATGACATCTCATAGACATGACTGTGCAAAAGAAGCAAGACACAACAGAGTATGGTTCTACTTGTACAAAGTTCTGCAACAGGCAAAACTAACCTAGGGAGATGAAAGTTAGATCATTGGTTGTCTGGGCGGGGGATGAGGCAGGACAGCAACGGGGTTTGAGGGAACTTTCTAGGGAGGAAAATGTTCCATATCTTGGTTGGGGTGTGTGGTTACATGGGTGGATACACTGGGAGACCTGATCATCTGGTGGCCATCTGGTGAACTTTCTGCACTATGAAGACTGCCGGCTTATGGGTCATGCCTCTTGCAAGAGTGGTGCTCAGCCTTTATTTTTGCATGAAACTCACCTGGTATGTTTACTTAAAATTCAGATTTCTGTGTTCTTCTCAACAAAAGATTCTCTGGGAATAGACCCAGAAATCTGCACTTTAAGCCATCATTTCTGTGCTTGCTTCAGCAGCACATATACTAAGCCATCATTGCTGCATCATTTCTGAAGCAGAAATCCAAGGTCTGCATTACCTTGCTATCAGTTTGACTTCTCGCCTGTGGCTGGGTGTGTTGTGGACCAGGTGTGTCTATAGATGGTTCTGCAAAAACCCATCGCTGTTCCTAGAAACCTCATTCAGAGCACCTGAGAATCGTGACTGTCTTTTGTGTTTGAATGAAAGGGTTTTATGTAAATAAAACAAAAAGAAAAGTGACATACACCAAGATGACCAGTAATCACTAGGCCTTTTTCTCAGCAGTGCCTCCTGCCACTTCATTTCATTATTACTCCTCTTCTCATACCCCAAAGATGTGTTTTGTTCACCTGGGCAACTGGTTTTTAATTGATTTTTTCATAAAGTTATTTCCTGCTGTCTTTCACCCTGATTAAGAAGCATAGCATGATCTCATCAGGCCTGGACAAGTATTGATGGGCTGGGGTATCATGGGGCTAATAAAGAGTGTTATACAGTATTTTTTAGTGACACATAAAAACTCCCTCATGAAAGATACGGAGGCAGAGTGTAATATACATGTCATTCTAGGAACAGTGGTATTAGGGTGTCTATTGCTAGACATTAGTGATTTCATTAATGCACTAAGACAGGTCTCTGTTAGGGATAAGTGGTGGAGAGTGGGCACTGGTGGGTCAGAAGGAATGCAAAGGGGAGGCCCTCACAGAACAAAGGGCCCTGTAGGTTTCCAGGTCTTTCTAGATATTCAGCAAGCTAATAAAATACTTCAGATGTATAGGAAAAGAATAACTTAATGCAACGGTTTATTTACCCATCTTCAACTTTTCTTTTCCCTAAAACACTATTTAAAATATTTCAGAAGGGATGAGGTGTTGAAAGGCAAAAGTGCTTTTGAATTTATCTTCTTTTACTTATTATACCTTTAAGTTCAATCTGATCCACTCTACTCCTTGGATTACTGGGAGGAAGAAGAATTGAGGTTTCATGAGAGAAATGATTTGGGACATTCCCAGCTACTGCTTTGGGCTCCTATTTCAATTAAGTATTAATTGTAATAATAAGTATTCAGAAAAAAAGAAAACCACCCAGTATGAGCACAAAGAGCCCAGCCTTGCCATGAAGGGACTTTCTGGTTTTTGGAGAGTCCAGGTAACCTCACTAGGTCAAAGGGCAGGAGAGATTTTGAAACATGAAGCTTTTTTTTTTTTTTTTTTTTTTGCCAGATTTAAAATGTGGTTTTAGCTGGCGATGGTGGCATGTGCCTGTGGTCCCAGCTACTAGGGAGGCCAAGGTAGGAGGATTGATTGAACCCAGGAGGCTGAAGCTGCAGTGAGCCATGATCACACCACTGTACTCCAGCCTGAGTGACAGAGGAACACCCTGTCTCAAAAAAAAAAAAAAAAAAGTTACTCTGGTATATCATTTGGCCAGCACCATCTTAGGGCTGTGGGAGATAGAATACATTTAAGACCATCCATCCTTTTCCAGGAAGAGACTGCCTGAAGTACACAGACTATATAGGAAAGGAAATACACGCACGTCCAAATTCATGCAACCCTCAGATTTCAAAGAAACAAATATGTAATTGTCCTTCCAAAGAGTACATTCTGAAATATATTTTTAAAATTTGGTATGTTAGAAAACAACTGAGAAAAATCATTTTAAAGATAGCAGACTATAATTCTTTTTTTATTTTGTCTCTACTTTCTCATTATCCATTGACTTCATTGCTTTCAGGAGCTTTGTGTTAAGCAGGTAGGGGCAAATGCCAGTGGAATTTGAATTATTACCTTGAATGTAACTCTGTGTGTACCTACAGACCTGAAGAAACTCAGGATGTGTGTGTGTCTGCAAGACTGGAGTCACACTGTGATTCATATTAAGGAGCATGGATCTTACCCTATGTGCAATCAGTTTCCATGCCATGGAGATTTTGAGTGAATCTTGTTAATTCTTGCATTCATTTAACAAATAATAATAATTATTTTTTGAGACAGAGTCTCGCTCTGTCGCCAGGCTAGAGTGCAGTGGCGCGATCTCAACTCACTGCAACCTCCACCTCCCAGGTTCAAGTGATTCTCCTGCCTCAGCCTCCTGAATAGCTGGGACTATAGGCACCTGCCACCATGCCCGGGTAATTTTTTTTCTTTTTGTTTTTTTAGTAAAGTTGGGGTTTTACTGTGTTAGCCAGGATGGTCTCAATCTCCTGACCTTGTGATCTGCCCATTTTGGCCTCCCAAAGTGCTGGGATTACAGGCATGAGCCACCGTGCCCGGCCATTTAATGAATAATTATTGTTATGTTCCTTCTCCACATGTTTCAGTTCTCACTGACACTTGACTCCTTCAATTTTTGCATTGTTTTGTTTTGCAACTAAAAGCTCAGAAGCAGTTGTAAGAATAACTTCCAAATGAAAAGTTACAAAATGAGAGTGATTCAGGGTCCCAGATGATGAGTAATCTATAAGTATAATAAAGCTATTGACAAAAATTTGATTTATTTTCTCCAATTCCTCTGATGTTAGCATTAAAAAAAAACCTTGTTTTCACACAATGTTTGCTGAACAAATTTAGAAAGCACAAATAAGCAAATAAGAAATAAAAAGAAAATATAGGCCACAGATTGCCCCATCATCTCCTCCCAGAGGTAATTGCTGCTAACATTCTTTTTTGTGCCTCCTTACCTATATACGTAGTATTGGGTTTCATATTGAATTTTTCAAAAATGAGATCAGGATGTATGAACAGTTTTGGACTGTGCTTATCTATTTGTTATGTCCTGAATACCATTTCTTTTGATACCATTTGGATACTGATAACAGCTGAGGAATTATCTTTCTTCCCTGTAAGTGACTGTAAACCTTGGGCTCGCTGTAGTCCCTCGTCTTTTCTGGGCATGCTTTTCCTGTTTCAGAAGACAATACTAGTCATAGATAACATTCATTGAACACTTACTATATGCTAACCACTTTAATAGAGTTCTCTTGTAATCTTCAACCTGATGAAGCCCATTTTACAGAAGAGGAGATTGAGGCACTAAGAGGTCAATAGCATACAGCTAATATATGGTAAAGCCAACGCTGGAATCTAGGCAGTCTGACTCCAAGATCCTAAGCCCTATTCCTACTTCCTGAAAATGTGTTTAGATATGTTGGATTTGGACAGGATTTAAAAGCTTCAAGCCCAATCATAAAGCCAGTAGGCAGCTTGTGCATCACCTGGTACAATACTCTTGATTTCTTTTGAGGAACTGAAGTCCAAGCTCCCAAGTCACCTTCTGCTGTTCTTTCTACTCTACCACACTGCCCCTGTGACATCCCACTTTATTTTTCCCTTTCAAAACGCTGTGACTTGAGTGTTTGGGGACATGAAAGATTAATAACCTTGGTCTGGACAGGGCTGACCGTGGGCAGGCCTTGTAAGAACTTTTCCCACACTTTAGTGCCAACAGGTCTCGGGCCTGGACGGCACACCCCTGTTATTCTTTCTAGCTGTGGGCCTCCCAGAGCCAACCAGACCCACCGTACAAACTGAGCCGAGGTTCTGAGGGAGAGACCCCTGGGATGCTGCTCCCCAACATGTCAAAGAGCCTGCTCTGGACGTCTTTACCTTCACTCTAAAACTAGTGTCAAACCCGAGACATGCTGGAACTTTACCAAGCTGACACTTTAATCTCTGTAACTAAATCCATCAGGAAAATACTAATGCTGCCTGCATTATTTTTTCTTTCCTAGTCAGTTATTAGCAGCCAGAAACAGTTTGTCTCAAAGAATTTACTTCCCCCAGGACCTTTTTCAAGTGCCACAGAGTTCTATGAGAAAAATGGGAGGGTCTATCTTTGGATCCAGAAGCAGGATCTGCCCAGTGAGCAGCTCAGTGACCTTGGACAGATGATTTCTTTCTGGATCCATCCTTTATCAATAAATGAGTGGCTTGGCTTAAAGGGATTCCAGATCACTTCCAATTTTAAAAGTTTCTATGGTCATTGTCAGCCTCGGTCAAACATACTCTAAGCTTCCCCAATTTTCATTAACTTAGGCATTTGTTCATTTATTTAAGTATCCTTTTAAAGAATCTGGGCTGTGCCCATCCTAGGGATAGAGTGGTTGGCAAACAGACATGTTATATCAAGTCATTTCTATAGTGGGAAGAGCCACGAAGGAAAAACAGAGGGAGATATAAGAGTACGTGATAGGGCCTGACCTCAGCTGGGAGGCCAGGGATGGGCTTTGGGACAAAGTAACATTTCAGCTGAGACCCAAAGGATGTGTTGGCACCAGATGGATGACAGAAGAAAAAATGGGGTTCCAGAGACAACACTATGTTTGGATGGCCATGGGCCAGGAAAGATATTGAACCATTTAAAGAAGTGAAAGAGCCCCAGTGGGATGGAGTATGATCAGTGAAGGAGATGTGGTTTTCCATTGTCCTTAGAATAAAATCCCGACTCTTCCCTGCTCATGGCTAGGAGACCCTGCCTAAATTCCCACCTCACTTTTCTCCATTCACAATGGACTATCTTTTTCTCTCTCCTGTCACCTATTTTAGCTTTCTGAATTCGCAGGTGCTGAAACACTCCCCTCTGTCCTCACAATGCTTGATACTTCCTCATACTTCTGGGATGAACTTAACTGTTGCTTCTTCCCAAGGCCTTTTCTAATCACCCCATCTCAAAGAGGTCAGCTCTTCTCACCCTGACGGTCTCTAGCTCAGAGTCTGTTCGTAGCACTTGTCATGATCATAGTTATGTTGTTTACCTATTTATTCTCCTAGGCCAGGTCCCATATTAGTCTGGGTTTCTTCATTAAATATTTGGGGTATGAGGAGGCTAGAGTAGAGGCAGATTATGGAATGCCTTACGGAGCCAGCTAAGGAGCTTGGGTCTCATTCTGTGAGCAAAGGCATACATTTGAAGGGGCTCAAGGAGGATGTGATCGTATTTCCATGTTACACATGCAGAACCACTGTGTGGAGACCAGATGAGAAAGAGGACTGAGAAAACATGGGAAGACCAGGTGGAGGCAACTACAATAGTCTCCTTGAGACATGACGCGGCTTAGACCAGGATAACGGAGTAAAGATGTGCAAAGTGGTTGGACTTATGAAATATCTAGGAGTCCATAGATTTGATGATGGTTAGATAAAGAAGTGAGAAAGAAGGAAGTGTCAAGGAAGCCCAGTCTTCTGGCACAAACAGATTCATTTACCAAGATGGAAAGCACTAGAGAAGGAGAAGTGGGATTGCAGAAAGAAGATGAAGAATCACATTTAAGATACTTTGTGCATATTTTTTAAATGCAATAGGCATTTCTTCAGTTTAGGTGCCTATGAGATCTCCCAGTAGCAGATCTGTCAAGGGGACTGTAGGATATGTCGATCTGGAGCTCAGAAGAGAAGACTGGGTTGCAAGACAAATATATATGGGAGTTATAGTGGTTTGGAAGTGGCAGTGTCAGGAGAGAAAGAAGTAGGTCTGTCTCTGGGTTCTGATGAGTGAGACCTGAGAAAATAAGCAGCCTCCTTGTGAGAACCCTGATGAGTAAGTCTGGCAGAGAAGCGAGAGAAGATTTTGAAGACAAAGAGAGTTGGAGGTCAAAATGGGACAGTTCTAGATGGCACATGGAAAGATTGGTGGGATATGGAGAAAGGTAGGAACTGACTTAAGGGCAAGAGCGAATTACAAGAATAGGACTAAGGGAAATAAATGGGGCTATGGTTTGTGGGGCCAACCTGAGAAATCGCTGAGGACACCATGGATTTGAGACAAGGAGAAGTTAGATGATTTTCGAATTCTCAAGATAAAACGCTGGTTTCTCTGGGTGTTCAACTGAGACCACTCAGTGAGTCTGGATGGCCTGGATACGAGAAGCCTCTGAGAAACTTCTCTTGATTTCAGGATGGTTCTGGATGCAGGGTTTGGTTTCTTGGTTACCTGTGGGCTTCGTTTCACTCTGATCTGCTCTTCACTGACCCATTGCTAGGTGCATATGTGAGTTTCTAAAATTAAAGTCAATCGAGAAAATTTGTATGCCTTATTTTGTTTCAATTATTTAAAAATGGTAAAAGTCATGAAAACAGGTTGCCAAATATTTAGGTAATAGAGAAAAAACCTTCCCAATAATTCAACCACCAGATCATAAGCTATTATAATTTGGGAGTGTTCTATTCCTTTTAATTGTCATATGAATTTTTACTATTAATATATTGCAAATTCAGTTTTGTCTCCTGTTTATCACTTAGCATTCTGAGTATTTCCCATGATCCTCTAAAATTTTTTTTTAACTGTCACTTTGAGTTTTTGTATCCTAAAAGTGCTACCTACTTGCCTGAATCTATCAGGGTATAAAGTTGTAGAAAGGAAAAGGTTATCTCCATCTGACTCTCCTTCACCACGTTTCATTTCTCAGACAGCCAATGCGTGCAGCCCAGTATGCATCTTTTCACATAGTGCTGAGCATTTGCAGGGACAGATGGACATATATATATATATATACACATATATATATATATGTGTGTGTGTGTGTGTATATATATGTGTGTGTGTGTATATGTATATATATGTATATGTGTGTGTGTATATATGTGTGTGTATATGTGCATATATGTGTGTGTGTATATATATACTTCACAGAATTTATGCCAGTAAACACAAAGCTATCTCATTTCCATTAACAGCTGCAGAGTATTCCACTATATAGACATGGCATAATTTGTCCAACCATACCTCAATGATTGCTATTTACATAAAAATGCTGTGGTAATAATGCACACACACACACACATCATTATGCACCATAAAGAGATTTCTCTGGAATTAGTAGCAGTGGAACCTCTAAGAGAAAAAGGAAATGAGCATTTAAAAATTGATAGATATTGTCAAACTGTGCTCCATAAAGGGTCACACCCATTTAGACTTCTACCAACAGTTCCTCTTTCTTCAAACCACTTCCTCTATCGTTGGATCTTTGCCACCAGGTGGGTGAGAGAGAATATGTCATTGTAATTGCAATAGGGATTTCTTGAATTTTGAGTTGAGTGCATTTGACATTGTTTCATATAGTTGACTATTTATATTTCATTTTCTGTAAATTGCTCATCTTCATTGTTTCTTTCTTTATTGAGTTACTGGTGTTTTACTGTTACTGTTGATTTGTAAGAGTTTGCTGTAAATTAAGAAAGTTAATTCTTTGTGTGTCACAAAAATTTTGTACAGATTTGTCTGTATTGTGACCTTGTTTATCCTTTCCCTCTTTCCCAGAATTTAAAACATTTATTTAAATAAATATTTCATGGACTTTTCTTAATAGGATTCTCCCTTAATGGTCATAGAATTTTCTAGCAATTAGATATGTTATAGTTAAACTATTTTAATATTAAACATGTATCTGTTGCTTCCAATTTTCAGGTAATATAAGTACTACTGTGATGAATAACTGTGTACATATAATTTTTCCCCATATTTTGGGTAAGAATGTATTTTTGAAATGGGACTACTGGATTATGATTCTTGAAACTTTGTCAAAATAATTTCTCGAAAAGAAAATTCACAGCAAATTGTGAGAATACCAAGAAAACTGCCTTTCTGTGTTTCTGAAGACTGACACCTAGAGGTCTGACACCATTCTTAGCACAAAATTTATCCAAAGAGTCCTTGGTTTACTTTGTAAGATGGGGAGGGTAAAAACAGTGGGAGGAAAAATGAGAGTGGCTGGTGTGGTTAAAGGAGCCTATTAAAGTTTACTTAAGAAAAACAGGTGCTAAACAGGTATAACCAATCTGCTTTAACCAGTGGGCCCTATCCCCTACATACCCAGTCTCAGTGGGGACAGCTTAGCTGCCCTCCTCTTGGATGTAAGTGCTTTCCAAGGTTGGAGTGATCTTTTCACATCATGGAATACACAATCCTCTTACAGTGAGTTCTTAGAGTTTGAGGTCTGTGTGCTCATCAAATAACAACCAAATAAATCAGCATATTTCAGTTGTCATCAGTGGCTTTTTTATTCTGTCTGGGAGGAGAGCAGGGAAGTAGAGACCAAGAGTTTTCTGATCACCTGACGGAGTGTGTTGTGTGTATTAGCAAACAAGCTGCCCATGATAAACTGTCTCCTACACAAGCTAACATTTCTTTTACTTATAAAACTTGTTTGTTACGAAAAGTTCATTGGTACCTGTTATGGGCTCAATCGTAACTTCCTAAAATTCACATGTTGAAGTCCTAACCCCTAGAACCTCAGAATGTGACTGTATTTGGAGATTTGGTTTAAGGAGGTAATTAGGGTTAAATGAGGCCACTGGGGTAGGCCCTAATCCAATATGACTAGAATTAGCTAGGTTTAAAAGGGCGAGAATAGGACACAGACATCAGAGGAAACCCAGTCTATGGGACTTTGTTACGGAAGTTCTAGAAAACCAACACGGTACCCCCAAATCAAAAGAATTATATAATGAATCCCATGTACCCATCACTTAACTTCAACAACTATCAATAATTTGCTACTTATGTTTCATTTATTACCTCCAGTTTTCTTCTGGAATATTCTAAAACAAATCCCAGATGTCACATCATTTCACTGACAAATATTTAAGTATGCATCTCTGTTTAAAGACTTTTAAAAAACATATTCACCAAGTCACTTTCTTGCCTAACAAAACTAAAAATAATTTCCTAATATCATCCAGGCCATATTCAAATTTCCCCAATTGTCTCACAGGTGGTGTCATTCATTTATAGATAGTTTGAATCCAAACCCAGTTTGGTTTTGGTTATTACTTCTTGTGAGCCTCTCTTATTCTAGAACAGAGCTCAGTCCCTGCCCCTTTTTTGTGGTTTGTATTTACAGAAAAATTGAATTGTTTGTCCCGTAGAGCACCTCAGGTGGTTGATTTTTTCTTCATGGTATAGGTTAATTTGGTTTTCTCTCTCTCTCTCTCTCTCTCTCATATTTTCTGTAATTTGGTTATTAGATTTAGAGGGCTTGTTTAGATTCAGATTCAATATTCTGGGCAAGAAGATTTCACTGAGGTTTGAATTTTAAACTGAAAGAGCTAACAATTTATTTTCCCTTTAAAATGAAATAAACAACACAGGAAAAATGTCCTGAGTAATTAGTAGAGACAATCTGATTTTGTGTGTCAAATACCCAAATAGACTAAAGAAAACAAGGTGACAGAAATAAAGAATATGCAAAGGTCACCATTTTCACTAAAAATCTGTTCCAAAATGGAATGTCCTGACTTTAGGAATCACTGCCATACACCTTTGAGGTCAAAAGGGGTCAAATTATTTTATTGCACTGTTTTAAAACCATGTTAGTGTGGCAGCTACGCAGCCTCCAAAAAGTGTGCCCAGGAAACCATACTTGACCTTTTGAGGGCTTTCTCTTGCCATGAGCTGTTAAAAGCAGCAGCTTCTCTGCTATATTAGCCGTTTCACCCCCATGCTACTAGAGGTCTGCCCTCGCTGTAAATCGGGGCTTTATTGAATCACTGGTTATAACAGCAGAAGACTGGAAATGATCTCTATGCCCATCAGAAGGGGACTCGTTTAGTGTCATAGAATTCTAAAATCCTTTAAAAATATTTCTGAAGAGCTACGTGTGCTAATATACCATCGTCAAGATATAGTGTGTAGAGACTGCATATAGAGTAGGCTATCTGTATATATTAAAATGTTTATTATATGCATAGAATATTTTAAGAATGCTTAAGAAACAGGGAAAATTGAAGAACCAACGGCTGGTGTAGAGAATAATTTGCATTTCCTTGTGGACCCTCTCTCACCATTGAAAATTTTAGCTATGTATGTGTATTTTAGCTACGTAATTACTTTTTTTTGAAAATTAACTAATTGAATTAACTAACGCCTTGGAAATTGGCATGGACTGAATGGTTGTCAGCAACACTACAGTGCTGAGCCAGTAGTTTTCAGTTCTTGCCTGTGTTTATCGAGCAAGGGAGATGACAGACAGCAGAGGGATTTTCATTCGAAACACTTTTCAGCTTGCATTTGACCACTTTGAAGAGGGAAACCAAACAGACTTTGGAACCATTTTCAAGAATCAAATGTGTTCTGTGTTTCAAAGGATTTTAACTCTCAAATAGACCTTTCTCTGGAGTGACATTCCCCACTTTGAGAAACTAAAACAAGTAGCTTGTACCAAAAAAAAAAAAAAAGTATAAATTATTATTACTTCTGATCAAACATGTAATGTCAAGTCTGGAAGAAAGAAAAAGAAACTTCCAAGACAGAGTCTGGTAGTGTTTCCATAAAACATGCCATGTGCTATACATTGCAAGGCACTAGCAAAGGAAGTCTATTAATAGAATTGAGAAAACATTAATAGGGGCCCACAAGGACCTGGTCATTTTTAAAGATATGAGAATGAACTCTTGGCTTTATAATTTTACAGCTGTTAAAACACCTGCCAGCAGGACCTCTTATTGTGTGGATTTTTTTTTCCATTACACTGTGTGTGGAAAGACATTTCAACCAAAGTGTAAAAACCATTCGAGAAAACTCAAATCCCTAATTATGAAGCTTGATAAAGTGGTCAAGAAAAGCTATGTTTACAAATCTGAAAATGTCACTGTGTGCTTTTATTAAGCCTCAAACTTCCCTCCTATGGGAAAGCTTAACAGCAGAGGTAATCTCTATAAAAAGGAGCTATCAGTAAGCACAAATCATGTCAAGCAAAGGGGAACATGTGACAGGTGGATTTCAAAATAGCACAGATTTAATTTATCTGGGCCCAAACCTCTTCCATCAGGGTGACAAAGACATGTAGTCACTGAAGGGGATGCTTCCAGAATCGCTCTGTGTTTAAGTACCATGGCCCCAGGTCATCCTACAGGTCCTGAGCTCCTCCTTGCGTGGCCTGTTATTCTAATACCTCAGCCTATCCCATCCCCTGCCCAACTATGCAAACATCTTGATGGTGGGACTTGGAAACCTTCCTGCAATTTTTTGCCCTACTAGCTGGTCAAATTCCTCATTCATTCCTTTGGATTAAAGAATTAATATAGAATATTCCAAAGTGTTATGACACTATAAGCATAGTGTCATGATTTAAGGCTCCTGGTGGAGCCGAGTGGACTTGGAGGTGAATCTTAGCACTACAAGCTGGTAGCTATAAGGCCTACCCCAGAGAATGAAGTGAAGACTGAAAATTACAAAGTGGGTCACGTAACACCAGAGACTCCTCACTCTAGAACAGGCCCTCCCTTCTGGGACCTCTGAATCCAACTGGGAAAGCAGGCCTGTGGACTAGAAATTATAGGAGCACTTACTAGTAATTACAGAAATGATCAGAACCTAAGAGAAATGTGACCTAAATCCTCAGAAGCCCAACTGGGAAAGCAGGTGGTTCAGGGGGGCCCCCCTGACTTGGGGAGGTCAGGGTAGGGCCCCAGAAAGAGGAAACATTCTGAGCAGCCTTGAAACTCACCTGTCAGGTGGGGAGTCAGGGAACGCCATTGTGGGTAAAGATAAAACAGCAGGTGGGAAGCTCTGGCGCACTTGTAGGCCCTGGCACACAATGTGACAATGACTCATCTCTCATCTTGCACAAGTTTGGCTTTTGAGGGACTTGAATAACTCAATGAGGGCTGTGGCATATGCAATACATGTCTCATAACCAGGGCTTGCCACACTGTGGTTGCAGCGGGACAGAGAGTTAGCCTTCTTCCACTATGTAACACCTTGCACGCCTTTCTTCTCTTCCCATCTCCCAGTTCATTTCTTCCCAGAAGGAGCAACTATTAATCTGGACAGATTGCAGGGTGTCAACTAGGTCATAGACACTAATGGTTGGGAGCAACATATATAAAATAATTGTACCTTTTTCCTGATACTCCGATATCCCTGCCCGAAGCATCAAGCACTTTCCACTAATCACGCTGCGTGTTTGGAAGGTCTCTTCTAGTGAAGTCCCCCTAAGCCCCAGCTTCTACAACAGTCATAGTGGTGCGTAAGGAAAGCACAATAAATGGTAGCTGGATTGAATAATGCTCTGGCTAAGATAAACTTTACCCTCTTGCTTAAAAATTGCTTATATTTGGCCCAAAGCTGGATACTGACACTAGTTTTAACATATTTGGGATTCAGCTAGGTAACGAATTTTCTTGGAAGCTTTTACTAGCACCTGTTTTTACTCAGGCTGAGATTCCAAATGGCCAAGGGGTTTCCTGGTTCGGGGTCTGGGGAAGATTACTGTCATGGAGAGGTGTATCCCAACGTTAGCAAGGCATGTGAAGCAGCACAGTCATTTTGCTGGTGCAGATTTCTATAGACACGGATGGTTCTGGAGCCAGCAACTGTGGCGGAAGCCTCCTAGTTCCCATGGTTGCTTCCTCCTCCTAGCACAGGCTGTAGCACTGTGGTGTTATTTTGGGGCTCATTCCTGAAGGCTCATCCCAGATTCTGTCTCTTCAGCACTCCCAGCAATTCCAAGGAAACACGTAAAAGTGTCCACAGACATGCCAAAAACCACAGAACAGCGCAAAAGCGGATCTGGCAAACAGAAAGCAAAATCCTGTAACAGTGACTTCAGCCTCTCTTTGTTTTCTTCCAGATGTGCATATGGCTTTCTCCATCCCCTCAATCAGGTCCCTGCCTAAATGTCAGAAAGACCCTACTCTAACTTCCTATCTGCTGTAATTCCTCTTCCCAACAGGCATTCTCTCTACCCTTCTTCTGCTTTAGTTTTCTTCATAGCATTTATCACCCCTGACATTTTGCATATTATATATTATATATTTATGCATTCATTGTCTGTGAACTCCATGTAGAACACAATCTTCATAAGAGAAAAAACTTTTGCTCACAGCAATATCCCCAATACCTAAAACAATAGCTGGCACATAGTAGATGAATGAATCCTAGCTAATAATTATAAAGCCCTTCATTTATGCTCAGAATTTGATATAAATTTGTTCATCAAATTCTTATACCAATCTAATAAGATGAATTATCCACATTTTTCAAATGAGAAAGCTGAGGTCAAGAGAAGTTAAAGAACTTGCCCAAAGTGATTCAAGTTATTCAGTGGCAAGACCTAAATACGATCTAGGGCAATTGAACCACAGGCCCTGCGTTGCTCACCACGCTATGCTGCATGTTGCGATTTTATTACCTTCATGGCCCTCCTCCCCCGAGTCTCTAGCAAAGATAACTCCAGTACTGCCCTTATTTTTGGAAAATATTTAAAGTTATTTTCCGATATTTTTCATGTGAAAAGTTTCCCCAAATAAAAGGATAGTACTTCAAAATGTTCAAAGAAACACAAATAAGAAAACAATGAAAAGGTCCACAAGGTGTATGCCTAGAGTAAATCTACTCCAAAGAGTCTGGTTCTTATTTTATTGTTAAAATCTTTTTTTTTCACTTAAGTGACTTTTGAGAAATACTTTGAGATGGACAACTTAGTTGGCATGTTGAAAAAACTCAAGCTATTTTCAGTAAACGTTAGCTCTTTGATAAATCAGTATTCTAGGTATTTTAGCCTGGAGATGTGATTTTGTATGGGGATTGGGGTGTCAGGGCTCTCTGTACTGTCCCCCTTCTCCCCACACTAAAATGGCCTCCTGGGCCATCTTGCTGGCACCTGGAGTTACACCATTAACTATATCCTTTACAAATACATCTCCTGAGAGAGACAGCCCTTCAGTGTCTTCAGCCTTCTATGTGAATGTATCCAAGTGTTCATAAAAACGTCTTTTTTAAAATAGGGAGATGATTAGGGAGTCCATAAGGACCTGCATTCCTGAGTGAGGACAGGAATTATAATGGAAGGAGAAGGAAAGTGAACCAGTGGGTGTCCTTCTTTCTTCTTCTTCTTATTATACCTTAAGTTCTGGGATACATGTGCAGAATATGCAGGTTTGTTACATAGGTATACATGTCCCATGGTGGTTTGCTGCACCCATCAACCCATCATCTGCATTAGGTATTTCTCCTAATACTATCCCTCCCCTTGCCCCCCACCCCCCCAACAGGCCCTGGTGTGTGATGTTCCCCTCCCTGTGTTCATGTGTTGTCATTGTTCAACTCCCACTTACGAGTGAGAACATGCAGTGTTTGGTTTTCTGTTCTTGTGTTAGTTTGCTGAGAATGATGGTTTCTGGCTTCATCCATGTCCCTGCAAAAGACATGAACTCATTCTTTTTTGTGGCTGCACAGTATTCCATGGTATATATGTGCCACATTTTCTTTATCCAGTCTATCTTTGATGGGCATTTGGGTTACATTCAACTCTCTGCTATTGTAAATAGCAGCAGGTATCCTTCTATTTGGCACATGTAGAGTAGGAGTTCAAATGGGTCCGATAACAAAAATAAAATATGTAAAACAATTTTTGTAAGTTCTAGGAAGGCAAGGACTAAACCTGTTGTTATCCCCTGCAACTCATACAGGAGCACAGTGCCTGGCATGTAGTAAAAGCTCAGTATTTCTTAGGTGGATGAATGCAGGCTCCTGAGCATGCCCCAGGCTCTTACCTCTCTCTTTTCTGGCATCCCCATTCCTCCCTCAAGCCTTCTACCTTCTCTCTCCCACCAGTTCTCTCCAGTGGAAGTAAATTTTTCCTCTGAAATTCTCTAGCAATGTAATTTCTACAGGGAATTTTATGAAGAATTAATCATATACAGACAGTGAAAACTCTTTGAAAGTTTTTTTGAAAAGCTGTATTGTCTTTTGTCATAAAATGTTCCATATGTTTATATCTTTCTCCCCATCTGGATTATAAATGTCAGAAAGGTAGGGGCTTGACAACTTTGCTTCTTCAATGCTTTTCATACAAATATAAATATTGATTGGATTTTATAAGAAACTCTCACTTTCATGTTCAAGCAGACTAAATGGGAAAGGTAAAAGCAAGACCTCAGGTACATTATCTTGCTGTTTCAGTGTGTCTCAAAAACGGGATTTGAAAGTGCTGGGTTAAATTCGGTTTCATCATTCATGGCACACTAATCTCAGCTGAACTACATAATTGATTTTTTAAAACCAGGATAGTCCTTATTTATCTGGACAAGTAACGCACAATCACACACATATATGCTATGACTTTTCTTGGGGAAATTAAAAGAAAATCCATAGCTATAAGTGCCAGCAGCCTAGCATTATAATAGCGTCACTTTATCTGATTTAGAAGAGCTGTGTTTGGTGGCAGTAAGATTGATGAAACATAGCGCTTTTCCTTATGGTTATGTTGAAACTTGTATTAACACCCTTACAAACTGCAAAATGTTAAGTTTTTTTTTAAGGTTGCTTTATACATTCTTCACATCCGTTTTCTTCCCCAGGATCGGTTCACATAATTACAAGTAAACTGTGTTCTATTTCTATGGTTGATTCCTTAGAATTTTTTTGTATGTCTTTGAAGCTGTAAGGACAGAAAGCATTACTATACATCAGCATCTACATAATAAAATTAACTCCACTCTACCCACCACCTTCTCTATTTGGTTATTACAGAGTTGAAAGTTCATCAGGGTTCCCCCTCCCTTCTTCCCAATTGAACAAATCAATGAGAAAAAAGTAGAAAATCTACCACCACATCAACTGCCAGCAGAATATTACAAACAGATTAATCCAGATTTTAGGATATTGCTATGGCCCAGACTTTGGACTTGTCAGTCTTGTTGCACTTGTTGGCAGCACTGTCTCTTAGGGAAGTCAGGCTATATGTGATCATGTGTGCCCAGTTATGAAAGCCCATATCGCATTGAGAAAGCACTAATGGCCAGCTGATTCCGTGCCTTTCTCAATAAAAGAGAGAATAATGCATACTTTAAAAGATAGTGTAAACCTATGAAATAAGGATTGTCTCTGGCTTTACATATCTTGGTTTTGAGGCAATGTAGGAACAGAATTGTATTTGCCCTTTACCTCAAAAATAATTTGAGAATAATTTTGCTTACTCTTTCCAAAAAATCTACTCTTTGGGTCACAGAACAAGTAACTTTTTGTCAACCTCTACCCATCTCCACTTTCTAGTGAAACCACTGCCAAAGTTTCCCTCATGCTATATTTAAAACACATGGAAGATCTCTCCAAAAACCCAACACTTACTCACTAGGTGCCAGGCACTATTAAAGTGCTCCACATATGTTTAATCCTTATAATAATTCTCTGAGGCTGGTGTTTTTATCATCATCCAATTTGAAAGATGAAGAGACTGAGAAAAAGAATGGTCATGCCCAAGCTATTCAGCTGAGAAGTGGCAAAGTCAAGATTCAAACCAAGGCACCCTGAAGCCAGAGGCTACTCAAGCGCTAAATCCCTGCACAATGCGGCCTCTTACTTAATAAATACCTAACGAGCAACCAGATCCCCACCCCACCTCTGACTCATACTGCTATTCTTCTTGTTTCTTTTTATTGGAAGGAAACTTAAGGATGATATCAACTTGGATTTTTTTCACTTCAACTCAGACAAAAAAGAAGTCACCTCCTTCTACTCTCTTTAAAACTATGTTAATTTTGTGTATCCCAATCCCTTAACTAAGAATTATTTTGAAATTATCAAAGGTTTGTGTTAGTGTTACATTATTCTCTTGGATGCTGTGGTTCTTTCTATTTAAGAGCTTATTATTTTCCCCATAAGCCAGTTTGGGGAGGAGGTAATATGTCTTTTTGGCTCTTGAATGCTGCTTGCCTCTGAATCTCATTATGGCAAGTCACTTTCTGAAACTGGGCTGTAGCTCTAGACAAATGATTGTATGAAGTTTTAAATAAACATACAACATTTACGTTAGGCTGTTTCTTGAAATGATTTATTGTCATTTTCTTCTTTCAGTCCTGCTCTTTAGACATAAAAGACACAAGCTTTTGCAGTTTATACAAACCAAATCCTCTGTTTGCTCTGATTAAGCATTCATGAGTCTTTAATATAGTACAGGCTGTAGCTCTGGGATTATTCCCTATGGGAGTGGTGGAATTAAATACATTAGCCAACAGAGATAAGGAAGGGTACCAGAGTTTAATTGCCATTAAAATAGATACGTTGAGTAACAAAAATAGAAGGCAGGAAAACAGTCTGTATTCTCATTTTCCGCTGTGGTAGATGGAAGTTCTATAATCCTATGACTTGCAGCCTCTTGAAAACTCTCTAAAGGTGATGGCTTAGAAGATGTAGGGAATAAGTAAAAATTGTGCCTATTCTTGAGTTCCTGAGAAGACTTGCGCATAGGAAGATTGTCAACAGTGGGAACCTTGGAGTTGCTCACCGTGAAGAGCTTTCAGCTCTACTGGAACTGGGCACAGGTGTCAATCAGTGGAATATCATTACACCACCCAAAACTCCCTGGCCTCTCAGAGGCTTTTCAGAAATGTGAAGAGAGTTCCCACCTTCCTCCGTGGCCCCAGTCAGTGACTGGACACAGAAGAAATTTCCATAGGTAATTCTGACAGGCAGCTTTCTTTTTTTTTTTTTTTTTTTTTTTTAACTATTTTATAATTGGCTGGCTTGTCAGAGTTTTCTTTTTAATTCTATTTGCGGCTATTGTAAATGGATTTTGTCATATTCCCCCAGAAGCTGACACTTGCAGTCAGCCATGAGGTTGGGAAACTTGTCCAGTTAATTCACATGAAACAGTTAAAAGAAAAGCATTTTTTTTTTTAAGTTCTGTGTGAGTTGCATGTATTTTCCCTTCAGTTTAGAAATCTTCAACTTTTCTGGTTCTTAAGTTTAAATTTAGATTGGGTAAGGGGAAATAAAATGAAGTCTTGCACTTTTGAGCAACGAGAACCAAGAGAAAACACCTCAGAAAATAGAAGTTTCTCAGAATGAGGGAGACACTGAATTTAAAATATATTAGCTGATTCCATTTATTTGAAATTCTAGAAACAGCAAAACGTTATGTATAGTGACAGAAAGCAGATCAGTGATTGTCTGGGGCAGGGAGTGCAGGGGATGGGGACGATGGACAGAAAAGGAGGACAGGAACTGCTGGGTGTTGGAAATGTTCTACATCTTAATGGTACTTAGTTGCACAAACCAAATTCATCCACCCGTACACTTAAAACGACTGCATTTTATTGTATGTAAATTATACTTCAATAAAGTTGATTTTTAAAAATATACTGACATAAGTTACTGACGGGCCATGGGAAACTTCTCTAAATCATCCTTTATTTTAACATAAAATAGTTGAGCTAATACTCCAGGAGTCATTAACGGTAGAATGGATTTTTTTCCCAAACAAAAATAATATATATCCATCAGCTTTAAGTGCTGCAGCCGACAGGCTGAGCTGTTGTTGCCAACTGCTATCTGAGAAGACATTTCAGGCTGGCTCTGCGGGCGGAGCCGCACGCTCTCCCCGAAGCTGCGCATAGTTGGCCTTGTTGCTGTGTGCATTCTCGGTAATGGATCACAGGGCAACCAAATTAATTGCAAGATGTGCTTTAATCTCCCACATGAACATGGAAATAAGGATCTATTAACCTTGTGCCCAGTGCGTCTTTTTTTTTTTTTTCTTCATTCCGCAAGTGGCAGTCCTGGAGTATTATCCATGTTTCCATTTCCTGAGGCCAGTTAGACGCGGAGCAGAAAGGTGTGCGTGGTCAGTTCCAGCTCCTAAAATGATGTGTAGTCTGCAAGCTGAAAAGGTCTCGGCGCGGGGTGTGGGCAGTTCTGTGGAGCTGGAACCTAGCCGCTGCAGCGGGATCCCAGGGCCTGAGGCGCAGGAACCCACTGCCGGGGCCCCAGCGCTGTCGGCCCTTCCTGCCCTCCACCCACCCATTCCCCTTCCCCGCTTTAAGCCCTTCCCCCTCCTCCCTCTCCCTCTTCCTCTTCGCCCGCGCCAGGGATACACAGCCCTTGGTAGATGCCGGGAGTTTGGGTTTTGTGATTCAACAGTTGATAGTGAGCATTCCCCCAAGAGGAAAAACAGCCAGAGCCAAGCCATTTCTTTCTCTCTCTGTGGTCCTGCAGGCTCTTGGAGTGTTTACACTAAACTCCAGGCCCGGGAAGGGAATTTACAGCCTTATCACTGGAATTGACAGCGATGTCGGCTGGGGGCTGTGTGTCTCGCAGACTCTTTTTTCAAGGGAGACTTTTGGCTTCGTGTAGGCGGGTGGTGACTTTATTCTCTCTCTCTCCCTCTGCCTGCAGTTCCTCTTTGAAGATTTTCTGTCATGTTTATTGGGATAATGAGGATTTATTTTTTGCTTGTATTCCAATATTGTTAGGAAATGATATCTATAGAAAAGTATTCTCTTAAAAACCACAAATTAGATGTAATCAATGTAAAGATTGCTGCAGGTCAGTATTTATCTTTTTAAAAAATTATCGATTATTAAGTTGATACCAAAGAATATTTAAAATATATGTGAGGTACAAATAATAATGATACAATGAATAGATAGCATAAGCAAAGAATTTACCTGATCCCCATCTCCTTTTCCATCCTGAATTTTCCAGTAGTCATCCTTTACTACCTTAATATGTAATTTTATCATGCTTCTATCTGAAAAAATTGTATGGCTTTAAATTTCTGCATGTTTTAGAACTTTATATACATAGAATCGTATTAGACATATTCTTTGTGGTTTATTTTTTTCCAAGTGACATTATGTTCTTAAGGGTCATTCATTTTGCTACATGTGGCTATCGTTCATTCATGTTCACTCCAGCAT
Source organism: Macaca fascicularis (assembly GCF_037993035.2). NCBI lineage: Eukaryota > Metazoa > Chordata > Mammalia > Primates > Cercopithecidae > Macaca > Macaca fascicularis. The sequence goes on from NC_088380.1 coordinate 129,856,541, forward strand.
CCGTGTGTTCTATTGCTGATGGACATTTGGGTTACTTCCCATTTTTTTTTCTATTCAAATAGTTCTGTTGTTAACATATTTATAAAGAATTATCCAAATGTACACCCTAGAATTTCTCTAGGCCTTGCTGGAAGTGGAATTGCTGGGCCATGGGTACGGGCATCTTCACTGATAATGCCAAATTGTTTTATTTACGGGATCTGCAAATTTACTCTCTCACTAGCAATATACATATAGAAATTGTGCATTCTCTCACCAACATTTAATATTGCCAGACTTTTTGCCTACTTAGTGGTAGCAAAACAAATCATTAAGGATTTTTGCTTGTATTTCTCCAGTTAACTAAAGAGGTTGCACAACTTTCTGTGTGTGTATTGGCTATCTGGATTTCCTCTTCTTTGAAGGGTCTGCTTTCCGTTGCCTATTTCTGTTTGTTAGTTATGTATATTGAGAATACTATCTCTTGATTTGTGGCTTTTCCTTTCACTATCTTTATGGTGAAGTTTGATGAACTGAGGTTCTTAGTTTTAAGGCAGTTTAATTTACTAATCTTTGTCTATATGGTTTGTGGGTTTTGTGTGTCTTAAGAACTTCTCTAATTCTAGGTTGTAAAGATAGTCTGTATTGTCTTCTAAGAGTTTTATAAATTTACCTTGCACATTTAACCACTAGAATGGATTGTCATATGTGGCATAAGGTATAGACGCAATTTTTGGTTTTTATCCTATGGGTATCCAATTATCCCAGCATTATTTATTGAAAAGTCCCTGCAACATAATAGCTACTGTCATAAACTAAGTATCCATATGCTGAATGGTGTCTTCCGAAAATTCATGTGTTGAGACCTTAAGTTCCAGTATGGTGGTGTTTCAAGATAGGACATTTTGGGAGCAATTAGAATTATATGAGGTTATAAGGGTAGGGCTTTCCAAGAAGAGGAAGAGAGGCCGGGTGCGGTGGCTCACGCCTGTAATCCCAGCACTTTGGGAGGCAGAGGCGGGCGGAACACAAGGTTAGAATATCGAGACCATCCTGGCTAACATGGTGAAACCCCGTCTCTACTAAAAATACAAAAAAATTAGGCGGATGTGGTGGTGGGCGCCTGTGGTCCCAGCTAATCGGGAGGCTGAGGCAGGAGAGTGGCATGAACCCGGGAGGCGGAGCTTGCAGTGAGCCGAGATCGCGCCACTGCACTCCAGCCTGGGCGACAGAGACTCCGTCTCAAAAAAAAAAAAAAAAAAATGAAGTGGAAGAGAGAGATTGCTGTCTCTCTGCCATGTGAGGATGCAATGAGAAGGCACGCATCTGCAAGCCAGGAAGGGGTGCTTACCAGAAACCAACTTAGTCACACCTTGATTTTGGATTTCCAGTTTCTAGAACTGTGAGAAGCAAATGTTATGTAAGCCCCCCCGTCTATAATATTTTGTTATGGCATCACAAGCAGACTAATATATTATATACATATTTTTTCCTGCATTCTCTATTCTGTTCCTTTGATCAATTTGACCATCACTAAGCTGATAAGATATTGAATCAATTATTATTTATTATAAATGGTGATATCTGTTAAACTAAATTCCCCTTGGTCCATATAAATATTAGAATCAGCTTGTCAGTTTCACAGAAAGAAAAAAAAAAAAACCTTTTGGTAGTTTTAATGAAATCATATTGAATCTAAATATCAATTTGGGGAACACTGTCCTTAAAAGTATTGAAATTTCCAATCCATGAACATGGTATATGGTGTGATTAAGCCTTCTCTGTTGTATTTCAATAAAGCCTTGTCATTTTATTTGTAGAAGTTTTACACGTATTTTTAAAATTTTATTCCTAGAATCTTTATGTTTTTAATGATATATTAATGGGATCTATTTAAATTTTTCTTAACTATTCAGTGCTGGAGTATAGAAATGCAACTGATTTTTGTATATTGATTTTTATATCCAGTAACTTGTAAATCTTTTTCTGTCGATTTTCTTCTACACAATGATTTTATTTGGGAATAAGATAGTTTTGTTATTATCCAGTCCTTACACATTTTACTTATTATTTATTTTTGCCAAAACTGCATTGGAGAAGACCACTAATACAAGGTTGAATAGAATTAATAAAGGCAATCTTGTCTCATTTCTGACTTTAAAAGGAAGGCTCTCAACAATACCATTAATTGTGATGTTTCCTGTCGATATACTTTATCAGGTTCAGTAAGTATAGCTCTGTGCCTTCCTTGATAAGATATTTTATTATAAATGTACATTCAATTTTGTCAACAGTTTTTCATTATTGAGATAATCATATGTGTTTATTACTGTGATAACTTTCTATAATTGATTTTCTAATGTAGTCTAGGAAACACTTGATTGTGATATATAATTTTATTTTATATTGTTGGATTTTGTCTGCTTCTCTTAGTACTTTTCTATCTCATATTCCAAGTCTTTATTAGAAGCAAAATAATTTCACTAGTGTTTGCCTAGTCCCAGTGATACTGAGCCTTAGAAGAGTTATTAAAATTATATTCCACTTTGTAACCTTGAAACATATACTTCCAAATAAAAACCTCTTTCATGAGCATCATGGAAGCACCATGTAAGGTTGGTATTTCAGTTCCCAAGTATATTCTCTACCCTTTTAATTTTAAACCTTGAATTCATTATTTGGCTAAGTTTTCAAGCAGCATGAGAAACATCTAAATTTCTTAGACTGCATGAAGGTGGTTGTATCTATGTATAAGTTACACTCATTTTTTTTTTGTGCTTTCAAGTAACTGTTCTTATTGGACTTCCATGCTTGCCTGGCTTTTCCTCACGATTGAACTACATGGTTTTTTAGGAGAGGCACTGCCGTCTTTAGTCCTCATCTGTCCTTCTATAGTATTAATACACATGAACTAGACTGCCTCAGGCTTTTATGCTTCTGAACAATCACTTAAGAATTAAAACCTTTTTGTCTGTCTCTGTAGCCAGGCTTCCCATAAGAAAGAAAACAAAACCGAATTAAAGATGCTTCTCTAGAAAACAATGTAAGTGGCAAGTAAGTAGCACACAGCTCAGAGGAACTCCTGTGAGCACATGGCTTGGGAGATTCATTCAATCTGAACTTTCCTTCAGTGTCTATCTTTCTACACATCCCAGTTGATTTTTGAAAGGAATTAATCATATCACTTTGTTAGTGATCCCTTTTCGTCTGGGATCCCGTTTATGGCAATAGGGCCATAAAACACTTCCATTTTATCAGAAGTGTCAGTGGACATGAATATTTCGAAATAAAAATCATTGAACAGGGCCATTATGTGGAAGAATTTTTGAAAAGTGAGGGCATAGCAAAAACAAACACTATTTTAAAACCTGGATCTACTGACCTTGGGAACCTAAAAATCATCATTTACCAAGTAATGCTTTGCCGCTTGCCATTGCTCATCTAAATACTGTGGTGAAACACACTACTGACTAGGAGCCCCTAATTGGCTTGGCTCATAATGGGACCTACTGCTCCCAGTTTAAAACCCAGTGCCGCACTTTGTAGTTTCCTGCTACTGGGTGAAAGAAGGGGGAAGGTGAAATCTCTGAGGCTTGAAAGTGTCCCTTCAGGGCTTCATGAGAAGTCCTTGAAATAAACTCATAGAGGATGGGGAAATAGCAACCTGTTATGATTTAAAATATTCTAATCAATGACACCTTTACAATTGGAGACACATGTGGATACCCTAAACAATCTATGGCATGTTGAATTTAATCAACCCTAAGTGATTATTAGAATATTTTGAGTTTTCTTTAAAATATTCCAGCAGAGGGGAATAATATAGAGGTCGGGAATATGTGAAACTAGAATGGTAGAATGTGGACCTTTATTGAGGATGGGAGAGAAATAGATGAGTGTTCATTGTACTATTCTCTCTACTTTTGTGGAGGCTTGAAATTTTCCATACTGAAAAAAACTCAGCAATTAAAATGGAATGAAAGATGTCAACCTTCTGTTGTTAACACAGGTAAACTTTGGTTCCTACTCATGGTGGGTGGACTACTCAGATCCCCATTCAGGAATGAAGCACATTCCGCAGCTGCTGGGAGTGCTCCCTGCAGAAAGCCCTCTGCCATCTGCCCCTTATGTGGATTGTATTGCTGGAGAGAGAGCCACCTCACCCCTCCTCCTGGGGCAGCCTCCTCCACTGATGGATGTGGGAGTAACAAAGGTCCAGACTCCCTGTTCCTGTATCCCAGCCTCAGCAATCCCATGGCTGAGGCCTCCATTGAGACTTCATTGCAGCTCATATTCTCCCTCTGGCCAATCTTGTACCTTCTCCACCTCTTTCACAGATGCTGATCCCAAGAGCATTTCCTAATAAACCTCCTTCAAGCTTATGTCAGATTCAGTTGGCTTCTTCGGGAACCCTATCTGAGATGCTACTTTAAACATAGAATCTGAGAATGTTAGAGATGAAAGGGAGGGACCTAAGTGCTTTCTCAATCCAAATATCTCATTTTACAGGTAAAGAAATTGCACACCAGAGAGGTTACATGACTTATCTAGTACCAATCACTTACCTAGTTGATGCCAGAGCTGAAATGATACAAACCGGAATTCCTAACTCCCATGGGCCAATCCATTGCCCTGTTCTAAATGTTTCACTGGTTCACATAGGCCCATTTTGAAAATAAGTTGCTTAGTTGATACTATTTGGTCTTGCAGTATGACAGCCAGGTGACCCTGATATATCGTATAGTTTTGACTGCTTATCACAGAATAGTCAATTAAAGGTAGGTAGTAGCAAGCACATTTATCTTCTCATACACCAAAAAGGTGAGTATAGCAATTAGAGATGTCATCAGAAGCCCAGATTCTTTCCTCCTTTCTTTTATAGTATGTTCAGTATTTGGTTTTTAATGTTAGAGTCCCAAGAAGGCTGCTATGGCTCCAGGCTTCACATTCTTCAGTACCAATGTCAAAGTAGAAAAAAATGTGTTTATTAATTATCATTTTGTAATTAGGGAGAAAAGCCTTTCCCAGAAGCCACTCAGCAGGCTTCTACTCACACACCCCTGAATCCTGTGCCTATGTTATAAGGCAGACTGGGAATGAAACTATTTGGCATTTGGGGCCTCTCTAGGGAGATGAGCTCTACTAACTAGGAAGACAGAGGGCTGAAGGCCATTGGGTAGGCAGCACGATGACTGCTACCTCTAATCTAGTTTTCATCCTCTAAACTACCTGCTCATCCAGGGAAAGGTGTTCATTGCGTATGATATAATCTGATTAGCACTTTTAAGATAGCTACTCACCTGAGAGATTTAACTGGTCACCTCTGATACATACACATATATGTATACACACACACACACACACACACACACATATATATAAATATAGCCTCCTAGTTACCTTTTGTTTGTGTGTGTGGTGAGAACATTTCTAAGATCTGTTCTCTTAGCAAATTTTAAGTATACAATCCGATATTACTAACTATAGTCACCATGCCGTGACTCCAGAACTTGTCCTGAATAACTGAAATGTACCCTTTATCCAATACCTTGCCATTTCCCCTAGCCCCTGGCCACCACCATTCTACTCCCTGGTCCTACAAGTTTGACTTAAGATTTCACTTAAGTGAATGAAATTATGCAGTATTTTAAGATTCCACTTAAGTGAAGTGAAATCATGCAATATTTATCTTTCTGTGCCTGACTTATTTCACTTAGAATAATGTTCTCCAGGTTCATCCAGGTTGTCACAAATGACAAGATTTCCTTTTTTTTTTTTTGAGACAGAGTCTCATCCTGTCGCCCAGGCTGAAGTGCAGTGGCACGATCTCGGCTCACTGCAAACTCTGCCTCCCAGGTTCACGCCATTCTCCTGCCTCAGCCTCCCAAGTAGCAGGGACTACAGGCGCCCGCCACCATGCCCGGCTAATTTTTTGTATTTTTTAGTAGAGACCGAGTCTCACCATGTTAGCCAGGATGGTCTCGATCTCCTGACCTTGTGATCTACCTGCCTTGGCCTCCCAAAGTGCTGGGATTACAGGTGTGAGCTGCCACACCCGGCAAGATTTTCTTCTTCTTAAAGCTGAATAATACTAACATTATTTATGGAAACTTAAGTTGTTTTCATATCTTAGCTATTGTGAATAATGCTGTAATAAACATGGGAAGTCTAAACATCTCTTGGAGATATTAATTTCTTTTCCAAAAGAATATATTTTATGTGAACTAATTAAAACATTTACTGTTTCAATGAGAGCTTTTCTTTACATTTACAATGGTTAAGATATTTTGTTAAGACTAAGAAAATTTTTAAGACTGAAAATGATTTGAGTTGCCTCTGTCAATAAAACTATAGAACAAACCATTAGAAGGAAAACTAGCAAACACGGGACAGAGGGGTAAGAAAAAATACATTCAGAGTTATTTATGTATTAACAAAATGATGGACGTGGTGGAGGGGGGAGAAGCATACCTGAGTAATTGTGAATTTCCCGATGTTCCTTGACCCATGATAAAGTTCACCATCTGCCACCAGCAGAGAGGGCTTGTCTACTCCTCTTTTGGTGCAGACTTATTTTGATACTATGTTCTAACTTCACAACCCTCATCTTGAATGGAGAGAGAGTCATTTGTTGTCTCATCCAAAATGTCTAGCAGAGTTCTTAGTGCTCTGGCAAATATTTATTAATTATTATTTTAGACACCAAAAATGACTAGGCGGTACCATGAATGGAAGTTCATGGTATCTACAAATAGTTACCAGTGATTTAGATGCAACATCAGGGGAATTATTTTTCTAAAGGTTTGGCTTTAATTCTTCTGCTTTTTGACTTGATTAAATGTAACAGGGATAATGAAATCATGATCCCAGCATTTTAAGATTACTGGTTTAGATTTAAATTTAGAATTTAAATCCAAAAATTCATTATTACATTCAACAAATCTTTATTAAGCACTTATTCTAAGTCAGGCCTTGTTCTTGTACTTCCAAGACAAAGCATGGTCCCTTATGGAGCTTCCACACAGGTGGCAAATGCAGCAGAGGAGTCCCCTTCACACAGTGGCAGCTGACCGCCATTGAGTACTCACTACATGTCCAGCACAGTTTACATGGTTTGTATGCCCTGACTCCTCACATTCTCACAATAGTTCTATGGGGTAGGCACTATAATCATCTATATCTTACAAGTGTAAAGACTGGGGCATAGAGGCATGCATTACGGTGCCCGAAGTTACATACCTGGTGAGTGTCAGCTAGGAGTGGAATCCAGACAGTCTGCCTCCTGAGCCACAATGAATTTCAATAATCAAATCTCATAAAACATTGGAAACTTTTAAGTATTCCAGGAGCTACAGAGGAGAGGGCCGTGGTACTACTAAGCATATTTGAAGGGGAAACTACCACAGTAAGATGTCTAGCTTCCTGAGACAGGGACTGTTAAGATGGCATCTTAACAGGAGGCATGAACTAGGTGAAAAGGGGCTGGAGGAGTATTTTATTTTATTTTATTTCATTTTATTTATTTTGAGACAGTCTCACTCTGTTGCCCAGGCTGCAGTGCAGTGGCACGATCTCAGCTCACTGCAACCTCCACCTCCCAGATACAAGAGATTCAAGAGCCTCAGACTCCTAAGTAGCTAGGATTACAGGGGCCCACCACCATGCCTGGCTAATTTTCATATTTTTAGTAGAGAGGGGATTTCACCATGATGGCCAGGCTAATCTCGAACTCCTGACCTCAGGTGATCCGCCTGCCTCAGCCTCCGAAAGTGCTGGGGTTATTAACCCCTCTCAGGGTAGCCTGGAAAAGCAAGGAGAGCCTTTTGATGGGAAAGAACAAGAGATTCAAGAAGCTCATCCCCCCAAAAACTGAAACAGAATAGTGTTTTTATTTCTGATTCCAGTTTAGAAAGCATTTTCACATTTGCTCCCCTAGTTAATGCTTACAAACACCCAGTGTAGGTTGAGAGAAGGTTGAGAGACCTAAACTCAATTTTACTAAAGCCACAGTGACGGGAAGGGGTAAGGCTGGAACCCAAACCCGGGTTTCTAAATTTCAGTTCCCATGGCCAATCTACCAAACCACAGAGGCTCAGCAGTCCCAGGACAGAAAGGCACAAGTGACTCAAAGGTGCATATAAATCAGCAGTAACTGTGGCAATACTGGTGCCTAAGGAAATATATTTTATCTAGATGTAAAAATGGAAGTAGAATTCAAAATCAGAGCCAAGACACAACTACCCCATGAGAACTGACAGAGTTCAAACCTCAAATGAAACACTGGTGTGTTAGGATAGGGCCCCACAACTTCAGGATGGTGCAGAGAACTAGATAATGTTTCTGCAAAAAATAATAGTGTTAGAAGCAAAAGACTCAAGGGAGAAAGTCAAATAAATTTGGGTTCTTTTGAAGAAAACTATCAAAGGTTGCTTATTAGGAACATCCTAGGACAGACGATGATCAGCTTAGTGTTTTTCATCTCCCAGAAGGTAGAGAGTAGGAAGGATTTACACCAGCCTTCCAAACAATTCTCCATTTCTTGGAGAGAAACAAAGACCCTAAGACCAAATACCTCAAACAACAAAACGTTAGATCATTCATGCTTGCCGCTGTAATTTTAATATGATCTTTCCTATTCCAGACAGACCTATTTATGTTTCACCTAGGCCAGTCTTAAAGTTATTTTGAAAAGTTTTAAGTGTGTGTCTTGATTGTCCTAATGAAGAGCTAGTCAAGGATCAAAATTAGGCAGAAAGACAAGATCCAGCAAAATAAAGCTGCAGATAATGCATAAGGGGGATAATTCACAGAAGGATAATTTAAAGTAGTCAAACTTTTTTTTACAGTAAGTATCAAAACAGTTTTATTATACTTAGTTGTCTAGCATCCATTCCCATCAGGGGCCACTTAACACAGCTACTAATGAGCAGGATCCCTCTAAGTCAATAAACACCTGCTACGGTTGTGGGTGGAGACAAGGAGTAAATATTAGACTGTAAGCTCCCCTACTACATTATAAACTCTTGAGGACAGGAACAGTGTTACAATCTCCTCTATGCACATTGTAGCACCCAGCATAGGATGCTAGCACATCAAAGAGGATAAACAAATGTTTATAACTTGTCATTGTGGTGTCTTTCTTCTTCTCTCTTCCTCCTACTTACCTTTTCATTGTCATTACTCCATCACTGTAAAATAATATGTCTCTCTCCTGCCCTGTTTTTCTTGTCTTCAATGCTTGCCTTAGTGCCTGACAGTCGATCCACAGGCAGCATTTAACCTTGCCAATGGCAAGCAGAACTAAGTGAGACAGAAATAAATATTTCTTGACTCTCCCAGATGTTAAACCCTCATGCAGAATGATGAGAAAGATTGTAAAATCATTTCCCCAGGAGGTTTCTGAAAACACAGAATACCTAGAATGATTCAGGGGTAAAGATCTACCTTGACACATAGTTTAACATTCTTTAAACGTATATATACATACACACATGCACACAAACATATGTTTTCCTCATTATAAAAGTGATTCATGTTTGCTGCAGAAAATTTGTACAGCTAGGGAAGAAGAAAGAAGAAAATAATCACTACTCATAATCACACTGTCTAAAAACAGCTACAATTGATATTTTTCTAATTTTTCTTGTATTTCTTTCTAATTTTTTCTATGGCTCTACTCACATTCATTCATTCATTCAACAAATTTTCATTAGATGCCTACCAACATTCTATGAAGAAACAAACAATAAACAATCATCGTAATAAAAATTTAGTATGGTAGAGGGTATGAAGTACATGGAAAAAATAGTGCAGATTAAGCAAGGTGGTCAGAGATTTGGGGACAGAGGGGAGGGGGTTGAAATTTTAAATGCAGTAATCAGGAGAGGCTTTATTGAAAAAGTGACATTTGAACAAAAGCATGATTGGGATTATTTTGAATAGACTGCTATGCAATTTGCTTTGATCATAGCATTATTCTTTTAAACATGCATATTTAATAGTTGCACAACATTCTATCTTATGAATTAGCATAATTTTATTTAACCATAAAATTAGACAATTTATATTTATTTTTCTGTGATATACATTCTTAAATATAAGATCTGATGAAACTCTGTTCAAGTTATGTAATTAACAGAATAAAACTAAGATTTAGCTCAGAAAATAGGAGGCAGCATCAAGGTAAGAAACTTAATTTTTTGTTAAATATGTTGGAATGTTTTTCCCACTCATTATTTTTACTATGTTTATGATATATTTTTAAAATAACATATATTAGGAGTTTGGTTAGAATATATATTCATTGTCAAAATTTTGGAAAACAGAAAAACAAAAGAACATTTAATATGCTCATATCTCTTAGAATCATATTTTGGCAGTTTTGTCAAAACATACTCTTAAAATTCACATTATATTAAACATATTGTGTTATAACAATTTCCATTTAATTATATGTGAACACTTTCTAAGTATTTTAAGTATTTTATTTGTAAGATTACATATATATTTTAAGTATTTTTTAAAGTATTATTTTACAACCTAATTTGTAACAAATGTATAATTTTTGGCCATTCTATAAACTATCCCTATTTTATAAACTGAATTGTCTCATTTATCACCATTATAAAATCCTTTCACATACATCATTGCACACAATCTTTATTCCCTTATATAATAAAGACGTAAATCTGTCATATATGTTACAAATATTTTTCCTAGTTTGCTGTTTTCATTTTAGTTTTATTTATGTTATTTTTTGACTTAAAGAAATTAAATCTATCAATCCTTTCCTTAAGGGATTATTCCCTTGTCTCTGTGTTTCAAAAGACCTTTAGCACCCTGAGGTTGTTTTTTATTGTTTTGTTTTGTTTAACTCTTTACCCTGGTGGGATTTATTTTGGCCTATGGTATGACATTTAGTGAACCAGCTTTATTTGTTTTGGAATAGTTGTGGCTTGGTGAACCTTCAATAGGCCTTTCTTTTCTTTATTTTGTTATTCTGTCACTCAGGAATGATCTGACTACTCCTTGAAGCCATTTGTAACAGTGAAAGTGGTACTTCTGTTAACATTCCCTACTTGGGCATAAGAAACTATGCCCAATCCATCAGAAAACTGATAGATGAAATAAGAAATGAATTGTTTCAAGGAAAAGAAATAAGTACATATAATTTAAAAATTTTAATGAGACATGTTAGGAAAATATCTAAATCCATAATTCCAGAAAAAGCTGTTTAAATATAACCCTTAACTTCAAAACACTGTTTCATAGCTCTGTTGAAAGATAAACTAAGGCACATTAAAATTTCAAAGAGTTTATTTGAGCAAACAGTGATTCATGAATCAGGCAGCACCAAACCACAAGCAGTTTGAGTTGTTCCAGAGGTGGCTGAAAGGAAAGTTTTTATAGGGTGAATGTGGAAGCAAAGCAATTATTTTATTGTTTAATGTTTGCACAATGGCCTTATTTGGACTAGTCTAGTGAGTCATTCATAACAGTACAACTAATGCCCTGTTGGCTGCCTGTGATTGGCTGAGCTTAAGTTTTATTTTCTTTTAAATTAGCCACTTACAGGAAATGAATCTAAGTTTTGGTTTGCTTACATAGGAATACAGGGTGTTACAGCCACCTCAGTTTAATGGACTCCCATTTAATTGTTTTAGCAGCTTCTTAAGAATTGTACAAACTAGATTCACAAACTGTGGAACATTGGTGTTCCAATTAGCACTTACATAATATATTAATGAGTGCTTGTTCATTGCTCATAATAATACAAACAACATAATAACAAGACATGTCATTTCATGGGTACTTACCACATGAAAGGCATTTTGCCAAGCACCTCAAATGTGGTATTTTATTTAATTCTCACAGTACTCCAGAAGGGAAATACTATTACTATCCTGCTTTTACAGATGAGGAAATAAGGGCTTAGCAGAGTGGAAGAAAACTTTACTACTGTGAAGAGGACTTTTCAACTTCTTCTCAGCAAAATTTATACAGTGCACTAGTGAAAACAAGAATAGGGGTAAAGTCTTGGTTGGATACATCTTATAGTTTAAGTCATACCTGACTAGTAACAACTATATTTGATAATGATTTGTAGTTTATAAAGCACATTGACCCAACATAGTTGATGCTCAAAGCATAACCCTTTGAAGGAGGCATGGTCTGAGTCACTGCCATTTGGATAGATGAGAAAGCAGAGGAGGTACTAAGAGGTAAAGTAGCGGAGCTGAGACTTAAAACCACGTCTTCTAATTCTGCCATCAGTTCTTCCCCTAGTGTTCCACAGTGCAGGTTTGGGGTATTTCCCTTTTGAAATTTGTATAATCCAAATCTCAGACTGTCATGACTTGTTATTGTTACCGGCATTATCTGACCATCTCTTTTTAGCAACTAACATGATGTATTCTAAATTATTACTGTAATGATCTCTGCCAGCTGATACTTTATTACACATATTGAATATGAACTATTATAGGTGCTCTTTTATCTAATCCATATTTTAGTGTAAGAGTTATATAATTTGAACTTTTCTTGTTTAATATGTCTCTTGAGAAGATATAAAATTACCAGAGTGAATTATATGTAAAGAATTGCAGTGACTGGCACAGGAATCTTGGCAGCTTCTCTGCATTCCCATCAGTGGGGACACCACACTAAGGAGAATGGCCAGCGCCATAGCACTGTAGGGGGCATGATCTGTGGGAAAGCTCAAATCCCTGGACAGATTTTCTACACTTCCTAGGTGTTAATGTGGAGGCTTCCCATGACTCAGAAAAACTAAAAGGACAGAATAAGTTCTGGTACTTAAGTCTTCTCCAGACTTGGAAACTACTGTAGTTCCGTGTTTAAGTTTTGGTGCTGAGGTTAAGTTTTGAAACTCACTAGAAGCCTTCCTCAGACCAGGAAACAATGGCAGGGCAGTGAGTTAGTTCCAGTACCATGTTTTAGTTTTGGTACTCACTATACATCTTCCCCAAAATGGGAAGAAACAGCAGCCTGTAGATTAAGTTTCAACACTAAGTAGTGAAGGTCTAACTGCACCAAATAACACTTGGGCAGAAGCTGGAAGAGGTGGCCATCTCTTCAAATGTGCAGGTACCAATGTAAAGACACAAGGAATGTGAAAACTCAGGGAAATATGACATCGCCAAAAGAAACCAACAAAGCTCCAGTAATTGAACCAGAAAAGTTGAAAACCTATTAAATGTCTGACAATGAATTCAGAATAATCCTCTCAAGGAATTTCAGGGATCATAAGAAAATACAGGTAGAATATTAAATGAGATTTGGAAAACAATATAGGAACAAAATGAGAGATTTGACAAATAGAAACAATTTTTAAAAACCAAATAGAAAATCTAGAAATAAGGAATATAATAACTGAACTGAAAAACTCATTGGAAAGCCTCAGCAGCAGGCTTGACCAAACAGGAGAAAGAATCAATGAACTCAAAGGTAGAGGATATGAAATTTCCCAATTAGAGGGGGAAAAAAATTAGATGACATCATCGAGTGAACTAACATTTGCATAATAGAAAGTCTCAAAGGGGATGAGAGAGAAAAATGCATAGAAAGCATATTCAAGAAAATAACAGCTGAAAATTCCCCAAATCTGTAGAAAGAATATAAGACCTAGGTGCAGTAAGCTCCGAGATCACCAATCAAATTCAATCCAAAGAGGAATTACCCAAGACACATAATAATCAAATTATCAAAAATCAAAGACAAGGAGCCAGGCATGGTGGTGAATGCCTGTAGTCCCAGCTACTTAGAAGGCTGAAGGGAAAACATCCCCTGAGCCTGGAAGCTTGATTTCAGCCTGAGCAGCATAGTAAAACCTGTCCCTAAACCAAATTGTCTTTTAAAATATCAAAGACAAAGAATACTGAAAGCATCAAGACAAAAGAAACATATCATATTCAACAAAGCCCCTGGACAGCTTTTCCAGATTTCTCAGCAGAATCCTTGCAGGGCAGGAGAGAGTGGGATGATATATTCAAAGTGCTAAAAGAAAAAAAAAAAATGACAGCCAAGGATACTGTAACCCAAAAAGATATCTTTTAAACATGAAGGAGTGATACAGACTTTCCCAGATGAACAAAAGCTGAGGGAGTTCATCAATACCAGCTCTTCTTATAAGAAATACTAAAGGGAATTCTGAAACAAAAGAATACTAATGGGCAGCAAGGAAACATCTGAACGTATAAAAAAATTACTCATGGCCGGGCATGGTGGCCCAAGCCTGTAATCCCAGCACTTTGGGAGGCCGAGACAGGCGGATCACGAGGTCAAGAGATCGAGAACATACTGGCTAACACGGTGAAACCCCGTCTCTACTAAAAAAAATACAAAAAACTAGCCAGGCGAGGTGGCGGGCGCCTGTAGTCCCAGCTACTCGGGAGGCTGAGGCGTAAACCCGGGAGGCGGAGCTTGCAGTGAACTGAGATCCGGCCACTGCACTCCAGCCTGGGTGACAGAGCGAGACTCTGTCTCAAAAAAAAAAAAAAAAAAAAAAAAATCACTCATAAAAGTATATAGACAAATTCGGAATAACACAGTAATTGTGGCATGTAAACTACTTCTATTTTTAGTGTGAAGACTAAAGAACAAAACTATCAAATACAATAGTAACTAACAATTGGTTAAGAAATAGACAATGTAAAAATATGTAAAAAAAAAAGAAATCAGAAATTCAAAATGTGGGGGTGGGGAATGGTGTTAAAGTGTAGAGGTTTTTTATTTCTTTGTGCTCAAAGTTATCAGTTTAAAACAATTTGTTATGAAATATTTTTCAAAAGTCTCACAGTAACTGCAAACCAAATGCCTATAATACATACCCTAAAAATAAATAGCATGACACCAAAAGACACTACTAAAGAAAACCACATGAACACGAAGGAAGAGTAACTGAAGAAAAGAAGAAAAAATGATCCTCAAAACAACCAGATAATACATTAAAAAAAAATGCAGTAGTATGCTGGCAGGAGTGTAAATTAGTTCAACCATTGTGGAAAATGGTGTGGTGATTCCTCAAAGACCTAAAGACAAAATTGCCATTCAACCCAGCAATCCCTTTACTGGTTATATACCTAAAGGCATATAAATCTTTCTATTATAAAGACACATGCATGTATATGTTCACTACAGCACTGTTCACAATAGCAAAGACATGGAATCAACCCAAATGCCCATCAGCGATATACTGGATAAAGAAAATGTAGTACATATACACCATGAAATACTACATAGCCATAGAAAAGAATGAGATCATGTCCTTTGCAGGGACATGGATGGAGCTGGGGGCCATTATCCTTAGCAAACTAATGCAGGAACAGAAAACCAAATATTACATGTTCTCACTTATAAGAGGGAGCTAAATGATGAGAATGCATGGACACATAGAGGGCAATAATACATACCGGGGCCTATCGGAGGGTGGCGGGTGAGTGAATATGTGTATGTACCCAACATTGGAGCACCAAAATATATTAAACAAATATGAATAGACTTAAAGGGATAGATAGACTATAGTACAATAAATAATAGTAAGGGACTTCAGAACCCCACTTTCAGCAATAGAACATCCAGACAGAAAATCAACAAACATTGGAGTTAAACTGCAATCTAGACCAAAGGATACTTATAGACATTTACGGAGCATTCCATCCAACAGCTGCAGAATATACCTTCTTCTCAACAACACATGAAATATTCTCTAGGACAGACCATGTGTGAGGTCTAAATAAGTTTTAACAAACTTTTAAAAGTAGAAATAATGTCAAGTATCTTTTCTGACCACAATAGAATAAAACTAGAAATTTATAACAGATAAAACATTAGCAACTATATAAATATGTGGAAATTAAACATCATGCTCCTAAACAAAAAATAGGTCAATGAAAAAATTAAAAAGGAAATTTAAAAATTCTTGAGACAAATGAAAATGAAAACACAACATACCAAAACGTATGGGACACAGCAAAAACAGCTCTAAAAGGGCAGTTTATACCAATTAATGCCTACATCAAAAAAGTAGAAAGATCTTAAATAAATAACATAACTTCATACCTCATGGAACTAGAAAAACAAGAACACACAAAACCCAAAATTAGTAGAAGGAAAGAACTATAAAAGATCAGAAGATAAATAAATGAAAGAGATTTTAAATACAAAAATTAACCAAATAGTTGTGTTTTTGAAAAGATAAAATTGACAAACATTTAGCTAGACTAAGAAAAAAAGAGAGTACTCAAATAAAACCAGAAATGAAAAAGGAGACATTACAATTGCTACCACAGAAATATAAAGGATCACAGGAGACCATTATGAGTAATTATATGCCAACAAACTGGAAAATCTAGAAGAAATTGATGGGTTTCTGGACACATAGAATCTAACAAAATTGAATCAAGAAGAAATAGAAAACTTGAAGAGAACAATAACAAGTAATGAGATTGAAGCAGTAATAAAGACTCTCCCATCAAAGAAAAGCCCAGGATCTGATCGATTTGCTTTAAATATTTGGTAGGATTTCTGCTAAATTCTACCAAACATTTAAAGAACTAGTATTAAATTTTCTCAAACTCTTTCAGAAAACTGAAGAGGAGAGAATACTTCCAAACTCATTCTATAAGGACCTTTTACACTCTTGACCAGTAATATACGGGAATTTCCATTACCACATTCAAGTCAATGTTTGGCAGAGTCCATCTTTTTTATTTTATCCATTCTGCCAGGTGGGAAGTAGTATCATATTGTGGTCATTTCCTATACTTTCAAATGAAAAACTAAAAATGGTTAATAGTGATTGTTGCTTGTACATGCCCGGAATATCTTTTTTTTTTTTTTTTTTTTTTTTTTTTTTTTTTTTTTTGAGACAGAGTCTTGCTCTGTTGCCCAAACTGGAGTGCAGTGGCACGATCGTAATATCTTTAAAAGGTCGCACAAAGATCTAAACATGCTGGTTTTCCTTTGGTGAGACCCTGTTTGACTGGGACACAGGTGATGGAGGTAGACTCTTCACCCTGAAATCATTAGTTACTTTTGACTATTGAACCATGTTGTTATTATCTTACTTATTGAAAAAAACAAAATAAAGTTATTTTCTAAATCACTCAATTACTCACTGGGTCATGAACCTCCGACCTGCTCCTAGCTTAGACAGGGCATATGAGTTGGGGTATTCTGAGTGGGGAGAAGGCACATGTCTTCATTCATTCAGGCTACTATAAAAAAAATGTTCTATATGCCATCCACTGGGTGGCTTATAAACAAATTTATTTCTCACAGTTCTTGGGGCTGGGAAGTCTGAGATCAAGACACCAGCAGATTCTGTGTCTGGTGAGGACTCACTTTCTGGTTCATAGAAGGCACCTTTCTCACATAGTAGAAGGGACAAGGGAGCTCTCTGGAGTTTCTTTATAACAGTACTAATGTCAAGTAGCTGGGAGGCTGAGGCAGGAGAATAGTGTGAACCTTGGAGGTGGAGCTTGCAGTGAGCCGAGATTATGCCACTGCACTCCAGCCTGGGCGATAGAGTGAGACTCCATTTCCAAAAAAAAAATTATAGGAGGACAGAAGTACAAATGAACCTGAAGGGACTAAAGGTTTCAGCAGGTCTGGTTCCTTCTAAAGTCTCCAGGGAAAAATTGCTCATTCCTTGCTTCTTCCAGCATCTGGAGGCTGCTGCAATGCTGCAATTTCTGAGTTTCTTAGTTCACAGCAGCAGCACTTTGATCTCTGCTTCCTTCCTCATATCACCTCTCTTCCTCAGTACAATCAACCCTCTCGCTCTGCCTGTGTCTTACAAAGAAATTCATGATTACACCAATATGCCCATCCAATAATCTATAATAGGATTATCTCTCTACCTCATAATCCCGAATAACACCTTCAAAATATCTTTTGCTATGTAAATTAACATATTCACGGGGTCCAGGAGTTAGGAAGTGGAAATCTTGGGTAAGCCATCTCAGCCTACCATACCATCTGTTCTTATTTTGTTAATACTTGTGAGAGGTGAAGCCATCTGGACTTCCTGGGTCTAATGGGGACTTGGAGAACTTTTCTATCTAGTTAGAGGATTGTCAAGCACCAATCAGTGCTTTGTGTCTGGTTAAGGATTGTAAATGCACCAATCAGCACTCTGGAAAAACACAACAATCAGCACTCTGTAAAATGGACCAATCAGCAGATGTGGGAGGGGACAAATAAGGGAATAAAAACTGGCCACCCTAGCCAACAGTGGCAACCCGCTCAGGTCCCTTTCCACTCTGTGGATGCTGTGTTCTTTCACTCTTCACAATGAATCTTGCTGCTGCTCACTCTTTGTGTCTGTGCCAACTTTAAGAGCTGTAACACTCATCGTGAAGGTGCGCAGCTTCACTCTCGAAGTCAGTGAGACCAAGAACCCAACGGAACACACTTTCAACTCCGGACACACTTTCAAAAATCAATAATGGATGTTGAATTTTATTAATGCCTTTCTGGCATCTAAACATGATTATATCATAATAAAATTATTTTTTGCATTAGATTTATTAATATGGTGAAGTACCGGTTTTCTAGTGGTGAAAGATCCTTGCATACCTAGTATAAATTTGGTCATGGTACATTATAATTTGGTTATGCTGATGGATTCTCTTAGCTACTATTTGGAACATTTAAGAATTTTGCGTTGATATTCAAACAAGTGAGTTAAAGCTTTAGCTTTCTAGAGTACACTCACAGGCATATTTTGTTTCTCTCATTACTTTGCCAAGCTTTGGTGTAAATATTATGCTTATTTCACAAAAAGTTTTTGGGGAAGGTTTTCTTATATTTTTATATTTCAGGATAATTTAAGTAACATTTAAATAATCTATTTCCTAAGGTTTGGTAGAAATCGCCTGTGAAACTACTTGGGTTTAGACCAATTTGTAGGGTTTAGATATTTGACATCTTGCTCAATTTCTATCATTAAAATTGGTCCCTTAAGCCTTTCATCAAAGTTTTAAAATTTACTTTCAAGGAATACACCAAAATGATTTTAATAACTTGCTATGAATCTGTTTTCCCCCTTCATGATAATTTATTTTCTGTGTTTATACTTTTTTCTTTTTCTTTTTTTTTTTTCTGTTTTTTTTCAGACAGAGTCTCACTCTGTCCAGGCTGGAGTTCAATGGTGTAATCTAGGCTCACTGCAACCTCTGCCTCCTGGGTTCAAGCAATTCTCCTGCCTAAGCCTCCTGAGTAGCTGGGACTACAGGCGCCCGTCACCACACCCAACTCATTTTTGTATTTTTAGTAGAGGTGTGGTTTCACCTTATTGGCCAGGCTGGTCTCGAACTCCTGACCTGAGGAGGTCCTCCTGCCTCAGCCTCCTAAAGTGCTGAGATTACAGATGTGAGCCACCACACCCAGCCCTCTAGTTCTGCTCTTATATTATTTGAGTGTACTAACTTTTTTTAATGTTTACTTAATGTCATTTTTTTGGTAATACCAATCAATATTATGACTTTTTCTCTGAGTATTATGTAAGTTTGGTAATATAAATTTTTAGCATAATTTAATATTTATATATTGTATCCTTAAAGAAATATAATTTTATTAATTTTGATATAAGATTTCCATCTGTTTTTCAACTTTTGTTTTTTACTTTTTATTTTGAAATAATTCCAAACTTAGAGAAAAGTTGGGAATAATTGGGATTACCAAGAATGTTAAAATTGTGTCATATTTGCTTTATCATTCCCTTTTTCCATGTATAGATAAGTAGAATTTGTGTGTGTGTGCACCTTTTTAAAGTAGGTAGCATACATAATGCCCTTGTAATCATTTTACTTCCATAGGCATGTCCTCATAATAAATATTCTCTTACATTTCCACAGAATGGTGATATTAGCCTCATTTTAAAAGTGAGGAAACTGAAGTATAGAAACTCACCTCTCCTGGAATCCTCCATCCCTGTTACACAGTTAGAAATGTATGTGTGTTCTTCATCTTTTTTTTGTCTTTCTTACTTTCTATTTTGAGATAGCTGTATATTCATATACACAACTGTGAGAAATAATACAGAGAAATTCTGAATACCCTTCACCCAATCTCACCTAATAATAACATTCTGCATAACCATAGTATAATATCACCACCAAGAAACTGACATTGATATAATCTTCCAAACTTATTTAGATTTCACAGCTTTACATGTACTCTGGAGTGTGTATTTATGTACAGTTCTCTGCAAAATTTTTAAATGCTGATAAAATACACATAATATAAAATTTACCATTTTAAACCATTTTTAAGTATAATTCAGCAGGCTTAAGTATTCACATTGTTGTGCTACTGTCACCATTATCCAGTCACAGAAATTTTTTAAAATTGCAAACTCTGTACTAATAAACACTAACTCCCCATTTCTCCCTTCACAGCCCCTGGCAACCATCATCCTGTTTTCTGTCCCTATGAATTTGACTATTCTAGGTACCTCATATAAGTGGAATCATTCAGTATTTGCCTTTTTATGATTGGCTTATTTCACTTCGTATAATGACCTTGAGCTTCGTCTATGTTGTAGCATGTGTCAGAATTCCCATCCTATTTTTTTAAAAAAAGTAAGTTTATGAGTACATATGCAGGTTTGTTACATAGGTAAAGTGTGTCCAAGGCAGGTCTGGTAGTAATAAATTCCCTCAGCATTTGCTTGTCTGAAAATATTCTTATTCCTCTTTCACTTATGAAGGTTTTGCCAGATATAAATTTCTGGGTTGGAATGTCTTTTCTTTAAGAATGTTAAATTTTGGGAACCAATCTCTTCTGACTTGTAAGGTTTCCACTGAGATGTGTGCTGTTAGTCTGATGAGTGATACTATGGAATACTATGGAATACCTTGTAAGTGATCTGTCCTTTCTATCTGCCTTTAACATTATTTCTTCTATTTCAACCTTGGAGAATTTGATGATTATGTGTCTTGGGGATCTTCTCATGGAGTAGCTTACTGGGGTTCTCTGCATTTGCTGAATTTGTATGTTGGCTTGTCTAGCTAGGTTCAGGAAGTTCTCATGGATGATACCCTGAAATATGTTTTCCAAATTGGTTCCATTCTCCCCATCTCTTTCAGGTCACCAATCAGTCATAGATTCAGTCTCTTTATATAATCTCATAGTTGTTAGATATTTTGTTAATTCTTTTTTATTCTTTTATCTGTTTTCTTGTTTGCCTGTCTTCTTTTTTTCTTTTTCTTCTTCTTTCTTTCTTTTCTTTTTCTTCCCTCCTCCTCCTCTTTCTTCTTCTTCTTCTTCTTCTTCTTCTTCTTCTTCTTCTTCTTCTTCTTCTTCTTCTTCTTCTTCTTCTTCTCCTTCTCCTTCTCCTTCTCCTTCTCCTTCTCCTTCTCCTCCTTCTCCTCCTTCTCCTCCTTCTCCTCCTTCTCCTCCTTCTCCTCCTTCTCCTTCTTCTCCTTCTTCTCCTTTTTTTTTTTTTGCAACACAGTCTTACTCTGTTGCCCAGGCTGGAGTGCAGTGACATGATTTCAGCTCACTGCAACCTCCACCTTCTGGGTTCAAGCAATTCTCTTGCCTCAGCTTTCTAAGTAGCTGTCATTACAGGTGCATACCAACATGCCCAGCTAATTTTTGTGTTCTTAGTAGAGACAGGGTTTCATCATGTTGAACAGGCTGGTCTCGAACTCCTGACCTCAAGTGATCCACCCACCTCAGCCTCCCAAAGTGCTGGGATTACAAGTGTGAACCACCATGGCTTGTCTACCTGTCTTATTTCAGAAAGACAGTTTTCAAGCTCGGAGATTCTTTATTCTGCTTGGTTTATTCTGCTATTTATACTTGTAACTGTATAGTGAAATTATTTTATTGTGTTTTTCAGTTCTAGAAGTTCACTTACATTCTTCTTTATACTGGCTATTTTATCTGTCAGCTGAAATATTTTATCATAACTTTTAGCTTCCTTGCATTAGGTTACAACGCATTCCTTTAACTCAGTAAAGTTCATTATTATCCATATTCTGAATTCTACTTCTGTCACTTTAGCTATCTCAGCCTCAGCCCAGTTTTAAACCCTTGCTGGAGAGGTGATGTGGTCATTTGGAGGAAATAGGGCACTCTAGGTTTTTGAGTTTTCAGAATTCTTGCGCTGAATCTTTCTCATCTTTGTGGACTTATCTACCATCAATCTTTGAGGTTGCTGACCTTCGGATGGGATTTTCATTTTCTTTTAACTGTCTGGCCACTTTTCCATAGGGCTGCTGTGGTTTGCTGGGATCTGCTGCAATCCCTAGTTATCTCAGATTTTCCAGTACCTGGAAGTATCACCAGTGAAGGCTGCAAAACAGCAGATGGCAGCCTGCCCCTTCCTCTGTGAGCTCTGTCTCAGGGAGGTATGGACCTGTTGCCAACCTGAACACATCTGTAGGAGGTGGCTAGCGACCCCAGTGGGGAGGTCTCACCCAGTCAGGAGGAATGGGATCAGAGACCTGCTTAAAGTCACAGTATGGCCATGCTTTCATAGAATAGCTGTGCTGTGCAGGGATACTGCTTCCGCCCCTACTTGGTTTGGGCTCTCCAAAGTCTGGAGGCTGGAACAGCTAAGTTGCCCAAACAGCAAAGATGGCAGCCCACCCCTCCTTCTCAAAGCTCTGTCCCGGGAAGTTTTCAAATCTCTGTTGGCCAGAGAACACTGGCAGGGGTGGCTGGAGGGCCCAGGTGAGAGGTCCTATCCAGTGATGAGGAATGAATCAGGGACCCACTTAAAGAAGCATTCTGGCCGTGTTTTGGTAGAGCAGTTGTGCTGTGCTGGGGGATCCCTTCCACCTGGGGTCAGTTTGAACTCTCAAAAGCCCACAAGCTGGAATGGCGGTTGCCCAAACAGCTAAAGTGGTCCACCCCTCCAACTGGGAATTCTGTCCTGAGGGTAATTCAAATCTCTGTCAGCTGGAGGATACCAGTAAGGGTACGTGGAGGCCCCATTTGGGAAGTTTCACCCAGTTGGAGGAGAAATGGGATTAGGAACCTTTTTAAAGACACAGTCTAGCCACATTTTCATAGAGCAGCCACACTACGCTGGAGTATTTCTTCTGTCCCGGTCAGCATAGGCTCCCCAAAGCCCACAGACTGGATTGGCTTAGTCGCCCAAACAGTAAAAATGGTGGTCCATCCCTCCCTCTGGGAACTGCATCCCAGGAAGAATTAAAATCTCTGTCGGTGAGACAACACCAGCAGGGGTGACTGGAGGCCCTGGTTGGGAGGTCACACCCAGTAAGGAAGAATGGATTGAAGACCCACTTAACGAAACAGTCTGGCCACATGGTAGAGCAGCTGTGCTGTGCTGGGTCAATATTGCTGCCAGTGGTTGGCTGTAATTCCAAGCCAGTGGGTCTTATCCTGTGAGGCACTGTGGAAGTGGGGCCTGCCAAGTGTTGCTGCTCAGTACCCTGGATTCAGCCCCCTTCCTTGGGGCATGTATGGAGGTCCAACCTCCTGCCTTGCTGGAGTTGCAGTCACTTTTGCTGGGATGCCCAGAGCTGGAGTAGGTAAAGCTCCTGGGCCAATGTGCATGCCTGAGTGGCTGCTCTGCTGAGACTCCATGTAGAAATGTATGTCAGACTGAAGGCCCTGGTGGAGTGAATTCACAAGGGGATCTCCTGACCCAAGGGTTGCAAAGGTCCAAGGGAGAAGTATGGTTTCCCAGGGTCACACATTCACTCACTGCTTCTTTGAGTGGGGAAGATTCCCTTGGTTCCATTTTGCTCCCAGGTGGGCCATCATTTTGCCTTGCATTTCTTCATTCTCCACAGGTCAAGTTGTTTCCTTGATTTGTCTCCATGGGTCAAATACCTGGATGTTTCAGTTGAAAGTTCTATATTTACTCCCCCTTTTGTTCCTCTCCATGAGAACCACACACTGTAGCTACTTCTAGGTGGCCATCTTGGCCTAAACCCCTCCCTCTGTTTTTAGACTAAGTACTATTCCATTGTATATACACACTGCATTTTGTTTATCCATTCATATGTCAGTGGACACTTGGGTTGCTTCTACCTTTTAGCTATTGTGAATAATGCTGCTGTGAACATGAGTGTCCAAATATCTCTTTGAGTTCCTGCTTTCAATTCTCTTGAATATTAAAAAGATAGAAAAAAAAAGAACAGCATTTTTCCTATTCTCAGTTGCTCAATACAACACTTCTAACACAGATGTGTGGGTTGGTTTTGTCTGATTTTCTTGCTGATCTTTTAAAATAGTTGCTAATGCATGTAATACATTGCAGGATGCAAATCACTTTCTCATATAATATGTCTTTTAGGTTGTTTTTTAACTTTAAATTCTGGAATACATGTGCAGAATGTGCAGGTTTGTTACATAGGTATACATATGCCATGGTGATTTGCTGCACCTATCAACCCATCATCTAGGTTTTAAGCCCCACATGCATTAGGTATTTGTCCTAATGCTCTCCCTCCCCTTGGCCCCAACCCTGACAGGCCCTGGTGTATGATGTTCCCCTCCCTGTATCCATGTGTTCTCATTGTTCAACTCCCATTTATGAATGAGAACATGTGGTGTTTGGTTTTCTGTTCCTGTGTTAGTTTGCTGAGAATGATGGTTTTCAGCTTCATCCATGTCCCTGCAAAGGATATTAACTCATTTTTATGGCTGTGTAGTATTCCATGGTGTATATTTAACACATTTCTTTATCCAGTCTATCATTAATGGGCATTTGGGTTGGTTCCAAGTCTTTGCTATTGTGAACAGTGCTGCAATAAACATATGTGTGCGTATGTCTTTACAGTAGAATGATTTATAATCCTTTGGGTATATACCCAGTAATGGGATTGCTGCGTCAAATGGTATTTCTGGTTCTAGATCCGTAAGGAATTGCCACACTATCTTCTACAATGGTTGAACTAATTTACGCTCCCACCAACAATGTAAAAGTGTTCCTATTTCTCCACAGCCTCACCAGCGTCTGTTGTTTCCTGACTTTTTAATAATCGCCATTCTGGCATGAGATGGTGTCTCATTGTGCTTTTGATTTACATATCTCTAATGACTCGTGATGGTGACCTTTTTTCACATGTTTTTTGACCACATATATATATCTTCTTTTGAGAAGTATCTGTTGTTCATATCCTTTGCCCACTTTTTGATGAGGTTGTTTGTTTTTTTCTTGTAAATTTGTTTAAGTTCCTTGTAGATTCTGGATATTAGCCCTTTGTCAGATGGATAGATTGCAAAAATATTCTCCCATTCTGTAGGTTGCCTGTTCACTCTGATGATAGTTTCTTTTGCTGTGCAGAAGCTCTTTAGTTTAATGAGATCCCATTTGTCAATTTTGGCTTTTGTTGCCATTGCTTTTGGTGTTATAGTCATGAAGCCTTTTCCATGCCTGTACTGAATGGTATTACCTAGGTTTTCTTCTAAGGTTTTTATGGTTTTAGGTGTTACATTTAAGTCTTTAATCCATCTTGATTTAAAATTTGTGTAAGGTGTAAGGAAGGGGTCTAGTTTCAGTTTTCTTTTCTTTCCTTTTTTTTTTTTTTTTTTTTTAATTTATTGAGATGGAGTCTTGCTGTGTCACCCAGGTTGGAGTGCAGTGGCGCAATCTCGACTCACTGCCACCTCTGCCTCCTGGGTTCAAGTGATTCTCCTGCCTCAGCCTCCTGAGTAGCTGGGACTACAGGCACATGCCCCACACCTGGCTAATATTTTGTATTTTTAGTAGAGACAGGATTTCACCGTGTTAGCCAGGATGGTCTCGATCTTCTGACCTCATGATCCACCTGCCTCGGCCTCCCAAAGTGCTGGGATTACAGGTATGAGCCACCACGCCCGGCCTCAGTTTTCTACACATGGCTAGCCAGTTTTCCCAGCACCTTTTATTAAATAGGGAATCCTTTCCCCATTGCTTAATTTGTCAGGTTTGTCAAAGATCAGATGATTGTAGATGTGTGGTGTTATTTCTGAGGCCTCTGTTCTGTTCCATTGGTGTATATATTTGTTTTGGTGCCAGTACTAGGCTGTTTGGTTACTGTAGACTTGTTGTATAGTTTGAAGTCAGGTAGTGTGATGCCTCCAGCTTTGTTTTTTCTTTTTTGCTTAAAATTGTCTTGCCTACATGGGCTCTTTTTTGGTTTAATATGAAATTTAATATAGTTTTTTCTAATTCTGCAAAGAAAGTCACTGGTAGCTTGATGGGAATAGCATTGAATCTATAAATTACTTTGGGCAGTATGGCCATTTTCATAATATTGATTCTTCCTGTCCATCAGCATGGAATGGTATTCCATTTGTGTCCTCTCTTATTTCCTTGAGTAGTGGTTTGTAGTTCTCCTTGAAGAGGTCCTTCATGTCCCTTGTAACTTGTATTCCTAGGTATTTTATTTTCTTTCTAGCAATTGTGAATGGGAGTTCACTCATGATTTGGCTCTCTGCCTATTATTGGTGTATAGGAATGCTTGTGATTTTTGCACATAGATTTTGTATCCTGAGACTTTACTGAAGTTGCTTATCATCTTAAGGAGTTTCGGGGCTGAGACGATGGGGTTTTCTAAATATATAATCATGTCATCTGCAAACAGAGACTATTTGACTTCCTCTCTTATTATTTGAATATGCTTTATTTCTCTCTCTTGCCTGATTGCCCTGGACAGAACTCCCAATACTATGTTGAATAGGAGTGGTGAGAGAGGGCACCCTGATCTCGTGCTGGTTTTCAAAAGGAATGCTTCCAGCTTTTGCCCATGCATATGATGTTGGCTGTGGGTTTGTCATAAATAGCTCTTATTATTTTGAGATATGTTCCATCAATAGTTTATTGAGAGTTTTTAACATGAAGAGGTGTTGAATTTTATTGAAGGCCTTTTTCCCATCTATTGAGATAATCATGTAGTTTTTGTCATAGGTTCTGTTTATGTTATGGATTATGTTTATTGATTTGCATATGTTGAACCAGCTTTATATCCCGGGGATGAAGTTGACTTAGTCATGGTGGATAAGCTTTTTGATGTACTGCTGGATTTCATTTGCCAGTATTTTATAGAGGATTTTCACATCGATGTTCATCAGGGATACTGGGCTGAAATTTCCCTTTTTTGTTGTGTCTCTGCCAGGTTTTGGTATCAGGATAATGCTGGACTCATAAAATAAGTTAGAAAGAAGTCCCTCCATTTCTATTGTTTAGAATAGTTTCAGAAGGAATGGTTCCAGCTCCTCTTTGTACCTCTAGTCGAATTTGGTTGTGAATCCGTCTGGTCCTGTGCTTTTTTTGGTTGGTAGTGTATTAATTACTGCCTCAATTTCAGAGCGTGTTATTGGTCTATTCAGGGATTTGACTTCTTCCTGGTTTAGTCTTCAGGGTGTGTATGTGTCCAGGAATTTATCCATTTCTTCTAGATTTTCTAGTTTATTTGTGTAGAGGTGTTTATAACATTCTCTGATAGTAGTTTGTATTTCTGTGGGATGAGTGCTGATATCCCCGTTATCATTTTTTACTGTCTCTATTTGATTCTTCTCTCTTTTCTTCTTTATTAGTCTAGCTAGCAGTTTATTTTGTTAATCTTTAAAAAAAAAAAACAGCTCCTGGATTTAATGATTTTTTGAATGGTTTTTCGTGTCTCTATCTTTTCCAGTTCTGTTCTGATCTTAGTTATTTCTTGTCTTCTGCTAGTTTTTGAATTTGTTTACTCTTACTTCTCTAGTTCTTTTAATTTTGACATTTGAGTGTCAATTTCAGATCTTTCCAGCTTTCTGATGTGGGCATTTAGGGCTATAAATTTCCCTCTTAACGCTGCTTTAGCTATGTCTCAGAGATTCTGGTACATTGTCTCTTTGTTCTTGTTAATTTCAAAGAACTTCTTTATTTCTGCCTTAATTTCATTATTTACCCAGTAGTCTTTCAGGAGCAGGTTGTTCAATTTCCATGTAGTTGTGTGGTTTTGAGTGAGTTTCTTAATCCTGAGCTCTAATTTGATTGCACTGTGGTCTGAGAGACAGTTTGTTATTATTTCTGTTCTTTTGCATTTTGCTAGGAGTGTTTTACTTCCAATTATGTGGTCAATTTTAGAATACATGCTTTGTGGTGTTGAGAAGAATGTATATTCTGTTGATTTGGGGTGGAGAATTCTGTAGATGTCTATTAGGTCTGCTTGGTCCAGAGCTGAGTTCAAGCCCCGAATATCCTTATTAATTTTCTGCCTCACTGATCTAATATTGACCGTGGGGTGTTAAAGTCTCCCACTATTATTGTGTGGGAGTCTAAGTCTCTTTGTAGTTCTCTAAGAACTTGTTTTATGAATCTGGGTGCTCCTGTAGTGGATGTATATATATTTAGGATAGTTACCTCCTCTTGTTGAATTGATCCCTTTACTATTATGTAATGTCCTTCATTGTCTTTTTTGATCTTTGTTGGTTTAAAGTCAGTTTTTATCAGCGACTAGGATTGCAACTCCTGCTTTTTTTTTCTTCTTTGCTTTCCATTTGCTTGGTAAATTTTCCTCCATCCCTTTATTTTGATCCTATGTGTGTCTTTGCATATGAGATGGGTCTCCTAAATACAACATATCAATGGGTCTTGACTCTTTATCCAATTTGCCAGTCTGTGTCTTTCAATTGGGGCATTTAGCCCATGTACATTTAAGGTTAATATTGTTATGTGTGAATTTGATCCCGTCATCATGATGCTAACTGGTTACTTTGCCCGTTAGTTGATGCAGTTTCTTCACAGTGTCATTGGTCTTTATATTCTGCAGTGGCTGGTACCAATTTTTCCTTTCCATATTTAGTGCTTCCTTCAGGAGCTCTTGTCAGGTGGGCCTGGTGGTGACAAAATCCCTCAGCATTTGCTGGTCTGTAAAGGATTTTATTTCTCCTTTGCTTATGAAGCTTAGTTTGGCTGGATATGAAATTCAGCGCTGAAAATTCTTTTCTTTAAGAATGTTAAAGACCACCACACTCTTCTGGCTTCTAGAGTTTCTGCAGAGAGATCTGATGTTAGTCTGATGGGCTTCCCTTTTTAGGTAACCTGACCTTTCTCTCTGGCTACCCTTAACATATTTTTCCTTCATTTCAACCTTGGAGAATCTGATGATTATGCGTCTTGGGGTTGCTCTTCTCGAGGAGTATCTTAGTGGTGTTCTTTGTATTTCCTGAATTTAAATGTTGGCCTGTCTTGCTAAGTTTGGAAAGTTCTCCTGGATAATATCCTGAGGTGTGTTTTCCAAGTTGGTTCCATTCTCCCCATCACTTTCAGGTACACCAATCAATTGTAGGTTTGATCTTTTCACTTGGAGGCTTTGTTTCCCATATTTCTTAGAGGTTTTGTTCATTCCTTTTCATTCTTTTTTCTCTAATTTTGTCTTCCTGCCTTATTTCAGTAAGTTGATCTTCAGGCTCTGATATACTTTCTTTCACTTGATTGATTCAACGCTTGATACTTGTGTATGCCTCACGAAGTTTTCAGGCTGTGTTTCTCAGCTCCATCAGGTCATTTATTTTCCTGTCTAAACTGGTTATTCCATTTAGCAGTTTCTGCAACCTTTTATCAAGGTTCTTAGCTTCCTTGAATTGAGTTAAGAGATGCTACTTTACTTGAGTTAGGACATGCTACTTTAGCTCAGAGGAGTTTGTTATTACCCCATCTGAAGCCTACTTCTGTCAATTCGTCAATCTCATTCTCTGTCCAGTTTTGTGCCCTTGCTGGAGAGGAGTTGCAATAATTTGGAGGAGAAGAGGCATTCTGGTTTTTGGAATTTCCAGCGTTTTTGCACTAGTTTTTCCTCATCTTTGTGGATTTATCTACCTTTGATCTTTTAGGCTGATGATCTTTGGATGGAGTGTTTGTGGGGGGGTCCTTTTTGTTGATGCTGATGTTGCTGTTTTCTGTTTGTTAGTTTTTCTTCTAACCGTCAGGCACCTCTACTGAAGGTCTGCTGGAGTTTGCTGGAGGTTCACTCCAGACTCTGTTCACCTGCGTATCACCAGTGGATGCTGCAGAATAGCAAGACTGCTGCCTGCTCCTTCCTCTGCCTGCTCCTTCATCCCAGAGGAGCACCAGCCTGATGCCAGCTGGAGCTCTCCTGTATGAGGCGTCTGTTGACCCCTGTTGGGAGGTCTCTACCAGTCAGGAGGCATGGGGGTCAGGGACCCACTTGACAAGGCAATTTATCCCTTAGCAGAGCTCAACTACTGTGCTGGGAGAATCCTCCTTGTCAGGATCAGTGGCTGTCTTCAGAGCCACCAGGCAAAAAAGTTTAAGTTCACTGAAGCTGCACCCACAGTCGCCCCTTCCCCTACGTGTCTGTCCCAGGGAGATGGGAGTTTTATCTCCAAGTCCCTGACTGGGGCTGCTCCCTTTCTTTCAGAGATGCCCTGCCCAGTGAGGAGGAATCTAGAGCGGCAGTCTGGCCAGAGCAGCTTCACCACGCTGTTGTGAATTCCACCCAGTCCAAACCTCCCAGCCTCCTTAGCACTGTCAGAGGAAAACTGCCTACTCAAGCCTCAGTAATGGCAGACACCCCTTCCCCAACCATGCTTGATCGTCCCAGGTTGACTTCAGGCTGCTGTGCTGTCATTTAGAATTTCAAGCCAGTGGTTCTTAGCCTGCTGGGCTCCACAGGAGTGGGACCTGCTGAGTGAGACCACTTGGCTCCCTGGCTTCAGCCCCCTTTCCAGGGAAGTGAATGGTTCTGTCTCCCTAGGGTTCCAGGCACCGCTGGGATATGAAAAAAACAAAAAAAACCTGCAGCTAGCTCGGGTTCTGCCCAAACAGCCGCCCACTTTTGTGTTTGAAACCCAGGGCCCTGGTGATGTAAACACCCAAGGGAATCTCCTGGTCTGAGGACTGCAAAAATTGTGGGAAACGCGTAGTATCCAGGCCAGGTAGCAGTCCTTCATGGCTTCTCTTGGCTGGGGCAGGGAGGTCCCCCGGTTACTTGTACTTCCCAGGTGAGGTGACACCCCACCCTGCTTCTGCTCATCCTCTATGGGCTGCACCCACTGCCTAACAGGTCTCAATGAGATGAACTGGGTACCTCAGTTGCAAATGCAGAAATCACCTGCCTTCTGCATTGATCTCACTGGGAGCTGCAGACTGGAGCTGTTCTTATTCAGCCATCTACCCAGATCCCCTTGTTGTTTTTAACTACACACCAACCAAGCAATTGTGCAGCAAATATCAGTTAGGTGTCCCCTTATTTAATTCTACCTGTAGTATAACATCCCCCACTTTAGACATCAATCATATGTACTAGGCTGTCACCTATCCCTGACCAACCATATAAATCAGAGTTCTCACAACCCCTCTTTGGGTTGCATTAATCAGATAGGGTGGCTCACAGAATTCAGGGCAACACTTTACTTACATTTACTTATTATTATAAAGTATATTATAAGGAATATAGATGAATACTCAGATGGAAGAGATGCATAGTGTGATGTATGGGAGAAGGGGCATGGAGATTCCATGCCCTCTCCAGGTGCCTCACTCTCCAGGAGCTGGCACATGTTCAGCTGTCTTGAAATTCTCCAAATCTAATCCTTTTGGGTTTTTACAGAAGTTTCATTATGTAGGCATGATTGATTAAATTGTTGACCATTGATTATCAGCCTAACCTTTAGCACATTTCCCCTCCCAAGAGGATGGGAGGGTGAGGCTGAAAGTCTCAGTTTTCTAATCATGTGTGTTGGCCTATTAGCCATTTGCATATCTTTGGAGAGATGCCTATTCAAGTTCTTTGCCATTATTAAATCAAGTTGTTTTATTGTCATTTTTTAGTTGTAGGAGTTCTTTATATATTCTAGATATTTACCCCTTATTAGATATATGATTTGCAATTGTTTTCTCCCATTCCATGGGTTAGCTTTTCACTCTTTTGATTATGTCCTTTGCAGAGAAATTTTACATTTTGATATAGTCCAATTTATTTTTTTCTTTTGTGGTCTGTGGTTTTGGTGTCATATCCAAGAAATTATTGCCAAATCCAATGTCATAAGGATCTCCTCATATGTTGTCTTCTAAGAGTTTTATAATTTTAGGTTTTAATTTAGGTTTTTGATGCAGTTTTAGTTAATTTTTATATGTGATTTAAGGTAAAGGTCTAACTTTTTTCTTATGCATGTGTATATCCAGTTTTCCCAACACCATTTGTCAAAAAGACTGTACTTTCCCCATTGAATGGTCTTGGCACCTTTATAAAAATCATCTAACCATATGTGTGTGAGTTTATTTCTGGGCTCTCAATTCTAGAACATTGGTCCATATGTCTGACTTTATGCCAGTACCACACTATTTTGATTATATAGCTTTGTAGTAAGTTTTGAAATCAGGAAATATGCAAACTCCAACTTCACTTTTTTTCTTCAGGATTGTATTTGTTATTCAGAGTCTGCTGATGTTTGAATGGTGGTGTCCTCTCCAAAGTTCATGTTGAAACTGAATCCCCAATGCAACAGTATTAAGAGATGTAGCCTTTGGAAGGTGACAAAGTCATGGGGGCTCTGCCCTCATGAATGGGATCAGTACCCTTATAGAAATGCTTAAGGTTCGGTCCATCCTTCCCTTCCACCATATGAAGACACAGTGTTCATCCCCCCTGCGGAACGATGCAGCAGCAAGGTGCCATCTTGGAGGCAAACAGCAACCCTCACTCGACACCAAACCTGCCAGTGCCTTGACCTTGGACTTCCCAACCTCCATTACTCTAAGAAATAAGTTTCTATTCTTTATAAATTATTCCAACTTAAACATTCTGATATAACAGCACAAAGGGACTAAGACAGAGTTCCTTAAAATTCCCTGTGAATTTTAGGATGGGATTTTCTATTTCTGGAAAAAGATGTTATTGGGATTTTTATAGGGATTGCACTGAATTTGTAGAATGCTCTTGGTAGTATTGACCTCTTAACAATATTAAATCTTTCAATCCATTAACATGAGATGTCTTTCCATTTATTGGTTTCTTCTTTAATTTCTTTTAACATCATTTCATAGTTTTCAGTGTACTAGTCCTTAGGAATAAACTTAATCAAGGAGGTTAAGGTTAAGTTTATTCCTAAGTACTTTCTTGATGTTATTGTAAATAGAATTGTTTTCTTAATTTCCTTTTGGATCATTCATTGTTATTTTATAGAAACACAACTGACTTTTTTCTTGTCAATTTTGCTTTCCAGAAGTTTGCTGAATTCATTTATTAGTTGAAGTTTTCCCTCCCCTTCAATATTTTGGAAGAGCTTGAGGAGGATTTTTTTAAATTCTTTTTAAAATATTTGGTAGAATTCAGTGAAGCCTGCTAAATTAATTTATTGCTTTTCCTGGAAACTTTAGGGTTTTCTGTTTATAAGATTATGTTATCTGTGAACAGAGACAATTTAACTTCTTCTTTTCTAATATAAATGCCTTTTATTTATTTTTCTTGCCCAATTGCACTGACTAGGACTTACAGAACTATGTTGAATAGAATTGGTAAGATTGGGCATTTTATGATTAAAACATTCAAACTAGGAATAGAAAAGAACTACTGAAGTTTTTCTGATTTAAATGTTGTAATCATGAAAGGGTCTTCAATTTTGTCAAATGTTTTTCCTAATCAATTGAGATAATATGAAGATTTTCTTCATTAATGTGACGTATTAAACTAATATTTTTATTTATTCTGTATGTTGAACCATCTTTGCTTTCCAAGAATTAATCTCCCTTGGTCAGAGTGTATAATTCTTTCAATGTACTATTAAGTTCTGTTTGTTAGTATTTTGTTGAAGATTCTCATATCAGTATTCATCGAGGATATTGGTTTGTAGTTTTCTTTTCTTGTACTGTTTCTTCCTGACTTTGTGATTAGGCTAATGTTGCCTCAAAGAATGTAAGTTTTCCAATAGAATGAAAACTGCCTCAAATGAAAGTTTTCCCTCTTCTTTAATATTTTGGAAGAGCTTGAGGAGGATTGGTTTTAATTCTTTAAATACATCATAGAGTTCACTGGTCCTGGGCTTTTCTTTGCTGGGATATTTTTCACTACTAATTTTATCTTTTTACTAGTTATAGATTTTTTAAAAGATTTTCTATTCTTTTATGATTGTCTTGGTAGGTTGTGCATTTCTAGGAATTTGTCCATTTCATCTAGGTCATCCAATTTGTTAGTTTACAATTGTCTATGATATTCATTTATAGTGCTTTATATTTCTGTAAAAATCCATAGTATTGTCTTCTCTTTAATTTCTGATTTTGGTTATTTAAGTCTCGTTTCTTTTGCTTAGTCAACTAGCTAAATATTTGACAATTTTGTTAATCTTTTCAAAAAATCAACACTTAATTTCACTTATTTTTTTCTGTTGTTTTTCTGTTCTTTATTTTGTGTATGTTCTAATTTCTATTTCCCTTCTTATGCTAG
Source organism: Macaca fascicularis (assembly GCF_037993035.2). Taxonomy (NCBI): domain Eukaryota; kingdom Metazoa; phylum Chordata; class Mammalia; order Primates; family Cercopithecidae; genus Macaca; species Macaca fascicularis. The sequence goes on from NC_088380.1 coordinate 129,890,899, forward strand.
ATTTGGGTTTAGAGTATTCTTTTTTCTAGTTAAGGGGTAAAGTTAGGTTGTCAATTAGAGATTATTCTTTTCTTATTTGAGCACTTTTAACTATATATTTTTCTTTCAGCACAGCTTTCACTGTATCCCATAATTTTGGTATACTGCGTTTTCATTTTCATTTGTGTCAAGGCATTTTGGAATTTCTCTTTTGATTTCTTCTTTGACATATTCATTGTTTCATTTTTACATGCTTGCGGATTTTTCATTTTTCAGTCTGCTATTGATTTCTGATTTCATTTCATTGTTATTGGAAAAAGTACTTCATATGATTTCAACTTTGTAAAAATTATGAACATTTAGTTTGTGGCCTAATGTGTGATCTATCTAAGGCTTAAGTCTAAGACCTGAAACCATAAAAACTCTAGAAGATAACATTGGAAAAACCCTTCTAGAAATTGGCTTAATTTTACCAGTGGTCTATCAGTTTTATTTCCCTTTTTGAAGAACCAGCTTTTTGTGTCATTTATCCTTTCCATTTTTTTTTGTTTGTTTGTTTCAATTTCATTTAGGTCTGCTATGGTCTTTGTTATTTTTTTTTTTTATTCTGCTGGGTTTGGGTTTGGTTCATTCCTGTTTCTCTGGTTCATTGTAGTGTGACCTTAGATTGTAAATTTGTACTCTTTTTAAAAAAACTTTATTTATTTGTTATTATACTTTAAGTTCTAAGGTACATGTGCACAATGTGCAGTCTTGTTACATATGTACACATGTGCCATGTTGGTGTGCTACACTCATTAACTCGTCATTTACATTAGGTATATCCCCTAATGCTATCCCTCCCCCCTCCCTCCACCCAAAACAGGCCATGGTGGGTGATGTTCCCCTTCCTGTGTCCAAGTGATCTTATTGTTCAGTCCCCACCTATGAGTGAGAACATGCGGTGTTTGGTTTTCTGTTCTTGCGATAGTTTGCTGAGAATGATGGTTTCCAGCTTCATCCATGTCACTACAAAGGACATGAACTCATACTTTTTTATGGCTGCATAGTATTCCATGGTGTATATGTGTCACATTTTCTTAATCCAATCTATCATTGATGGACATTTGGGTTGGTCCCAAGTCTTTGCTATTGTGAATAGTGCTGCAATAAACATACATGCGCATGTGTCTTCATAGCAGCATGATTTATAATCTCCTTTGGGTATATACCCAGTAATGGGATGGCTGGGTCAAATGGTATTTCTAGTTCTAGATCCTTGAGGAATCACCACACTGTTTTCCACAATGGTTGAACTAGTTTACAGACCCACCAGCAGTTAAAATTTTTCCTATTTATCCACATCCTCTCCAACAACCTGTTTCCTGACTTTTTAATCATCGCCATTCTAACTGGTGTGAGATGGTATCTCATTGTGGTTTTGATTTGCATTTCTCTGATGGCTAGTGATGATGAGTATTTTTTCATGTGTTTGTTGGCTACATAAATGTACTCTTTCAGACTTTTTGATGTAGGCATTTAATGCTATGAAGCTTCGTCTTAGCAATGCTTTTGCTGTATCCCAGAGGCTTTGATAAGTTGTGTCACTGTTATTCAGTTCAAAGAAGTTTTAAATTTTTGTCTCGATTTCATTGTTTACCTAAAGATCATTTAAGGGCAGATTATTTAATTTTCATGTATTTGCATAGTTTTGAGGGATCCTTTTGGAGTTAATTTCCAGTTTTATTTCACTGTGGTCTAAGAGGATATTTGATATAATTTTGATTTTTCTCAAATTTATCAAGACTTGTTTTGTGGCCTATCATGTGATCTATCTTGGAAAATGTTCCATATGCTAATGATTGGAATGTATATTCTGCAGTGGTTGGTAGAATGTTCTGTAAATATCTGTTAAGTCCATTTGTTCTAGGGTATAGTTTAAGTCCATTGTTGACTTCCTTCCTTGATGACTTGTCTAGTGCTGTCAGTGAAAAATTGAAATCCTCCACTGTTACTGTGTTACTGTCTATCTCATTTCTTAGGTCTAGTAGTAGTTGTTTTATGAATTTGGGTGTTAGGTGCATATATATTTAGGATTGTAATATTGTCCTGTTGGACTAATCCTTTTCTAATTATATAATGTTCCTCTTTTTCTTTTTTTTTTTTTCTATTGTTGCTTTAGAGTCTGCGTTGTTGTTGGTTTTTTTTTTGTTTTGTTTTTGTTTTTTTTTTTTTCTTTCTGATATAAGAATAACTACCCTTGCTTACTTTTAGTTTCCATTTGCATGGAATATTTTTTTCCACTCCTTTACCTTAAATTTATGTGAGTTCTTACATGTTAGGTGAGTCTCTTGGAGACAGAAGATACTTGGTTGATGGATTTTTATCCATTCTGCCATTCTGTATCTTTTTAAGTGAAGCCTTTAGGCCATTTATATTCAATGTTAGCATTGAGATATGAGGTACTGTTCTATTCATCATGCTAGTTGGTGCCTAAGTACCTTGTTTTTTATTTGTTGTGTTATTGTTTCTCAGGCCCTGTGAGATTTATGCTTTAATGATTTTTTGTTTTGGTGTATTTCAAGATTTTGCTTCAAGATTTTGAACTCTTTTTAGTGTTTCTTGTAGTGCAGGCTTGGTGGTGACAAATTGTTTGAACATTTCTTTTTGTCATAAAAAGACTATCTCTCCTTCATTTATAAAACTTAGTTTTGCTGGATACAAAATTCTTGATTAACAATTATTTTGTATAAGAAGGCTACAGATAGGACCCCAATCCTTCTTGCTGATAAGGTTTCTGCTGACAAATCTTCTGTAAATCTGATAGGTTGTCCTTTATAGATACCTGATGCTTTTGTCTCACAGCTTTTAAGATTCTTTCCTTCACCTTGATTTTCGATAACATGATGACTATGTGCCTCGGTGATGATCTTATTGAAATGAATTTCACAGGAGTTCTTGGAGCTTCTTGAATTTGGATATCTAGATTTCTAGCAATGCCAGGGAAGTTTTCCTCAATTATTTTGGCAAATAAGTTTTCCTAACTTTTAGATTTCCCTTCTTCCTCAGGAACACCAGTTATTCTTAGGTTTGACTATTTAACGTAATCCCAAATTTCTTAGAGACTTTGTTCAATTATTATTTTTTCTTTTTTGTTTTTAATATACTTTAAATTCTGGGGTATATGTGCAGGATGTGCAGATTTGTTACATAGGTATACACGTGCCATGGTGGATTGCTATATCCGTCAACTTGTTGTCTACATTAGCTATTTCTCCTAATGCTATCCCTCCCACCAGTATGTGATGTTCCTCTCCCTGTGTCCATGTGTTCTCATTGTTCAATTCCCACTTACAAGTGAGAACATGCAGTGTTTGGTTTTCAGTTCTTGTATTAGTTTACTGAGAATGATGGTTTCCAGCTTCATCCATGTGCCTGCAAAAGACATGAACTCATCCTTCTTTATGGCTGCATATAATTCCATGGTGTATATGTGCCACATTTTCTTAATCCAGTCTATCATTGATGGGCATTTGGGTTGGCTCCAAGTATTTGCTATTGTGAACAGTGCTGCAATAAACATATTTGTGCTTGTGTATTTATAGTTGAATGATTTATAATCTCCTTTGGGTATATACCCAGTAATGGGATTGCTAGGTGAAATAGTATTTCTAGTTCTAGATCCTTGAGGAATCGCCACACTGTCTTCCACAATGATTAAACTAATTTACACTCCCACCAATGGTGTAAAAGCATTCCTATTTCTCCACATCCTCTCCAGCATCTTTTGTTTCCTGACATTTTAATAATTGCCATTCTAACTGGCATGAGATGATATCTTATTGTGGTTTTGATTTGCATTTCTCTAATGACCAGTGATGATGAGCTTTTTTTCGTGTTTGTGGGCAGCATAAATGTCTTCTTTTCAGAAGTGTCTGTTCATGTTTTTTGCCCACTTTTTGGTGGGGTTGTTTTTTTCTTGTAAATTTGTTTAAGTTCCTTGTAGATTCTGGATATTAGCCCTTTGTCAGATGGATAGATTGCAAAAATATTCTCCCATTCTGTAGGTTGCCTGTTCACTCTGATGATAGTTTCTTTTGCTGTGCAGAAGCTCTTTATTTTAAGTAGATCCCATTTGCCAATTTTGGCTTTTGTTGCCATTGCTTTTGGTGTTTTAGTTCTGAAGTCTTTGCCTATGCCTATGTCCTGAATGGTATTGCCTAGGTTTTCTTCTAAGGTTTTTATGGTTTTACGTGTTACGTTTAAGTCTTTAATCCATCTTGAGTTAATTTTTGTATAAGATGTAAGGAACGAATCCAGTTTCAGCTTTCTGCATATGGCTAGCCAGGTTTCCCAACACCATTTATTAAATAAGGAATCCTTTTCCCATTGCTTGTTTTTGTCAGGTTTGTCAAAGATCGGATGGTTGCAGATGTGTGGTGCTATGTCTGAGGCCTCTGTTCTGTTCCTGTGGTCTATATATCTGTTTTGGTACCAGTACCATGCTGTTGTGGTTAATGCAGCCTTGTGGTATAGTTTGAAGTCAGGTAGTATGATGCCTCCAGCTTTGCTTTTTTTAAAAAAATTTATTTATTTATTTATTTATTTATTTGTTTGTTTGTTTGCTTAGGAGTGTCTAGGCTATACAGGCTCTTTTTTGGTTTAATATGAAATTTAAAATAGTTTTTTCCAATTCTGTGAAGAAAGTTAGTGGTAGCTTGATGGGGACAGCATTGAATCTATAAATTACTTTGGGCAGTATGGCCATTTTCATGAGATTGATTCTTTCTATCCATGAGCATGGAGTGTTTTCCATTCGTTAGTATCCTCTCTTATTTCCTTGAGCAGTGGTTTGTAGTTCTCCTTGAAGAGATCCTTCACACCCCTTGTAAGTTGGATTCCTAGGTATTTTATTCATTTTCTAGCAATTGTGAATGGATGTTCACTCATGATTTGGCTCTCTGTTTGTCTGTTATTGGTATATAGGAATACTTGTGATTTTTCTACATCGATTTTGTATCCTGAGACTTTGCTGAAGTTGCTTGTCAGCTGAAGGAGATTTATGGCTGAGACAACAGGGTTTTCTAAATATACAAACGTATCTTCTGCAAACAGAGACAATTTGACTTCTTCTTTTTCTAATCAAATGCCCTTTATTTCTTTCTCTTGCTTGATTGCCCTGGCCACAGCTTCCAATACTATGTTGAATAGGAGTGATGAGAGAGGGCATCCTTGTCTTGTGCTGGTTTTCAAAGGGAATGCTTCCAGTTTTTGCCCATTCAGTATGATATTGGCTGTTGGTTTGTCACAAATAGCTCTTATTATTTTGAGATACGTTCCATCAATATCGAGTTTATTGAGAGGTTTTTAGCATGAATGGGGTGTTGAATTTTGTTGAAAGCTTTTTCTGCATATATTGAGATAGTTGTGTGGTTTTTGTCATTGGTTCTGTTTATGTGATTGATTACGTTTATTGATTTGTGTATGTGGAACCAGCCTTCCATCCCAGGGATGAAGCCAACTTGATCGTGGTGGATAAGCTTTTTGATATGCTGCTGGATTCAGTTTGCCAGTATTTTATTGAGGATTTTTGCATTTATATTCACCAGGATTATTGGCCTGAAATTTCTTTTTCTGTTGTATCTCTGCCAAGTTTTAGTATCAGGATGATGTTGGCCTCATAAAATTAGTTAGGGAGGATTCCCTCTTTTTATATTGTTCGGAATAGTTTCAGAAGAAATGGTACCAGCTCTTCTTTGTACCTCTGGTAGAATTTGGCTGTGAATCTGTCTGGTCCTGGACTTTTTTGGTTGGTAAGCTATTAATTACTGCCTCAATTTCAGAACTTATTGGTCCATTCAGGGGTTTGACTTCTTCCTGGTTTATTCTTGGCAGGGTGTATGTGTCCAAGAACTTATCCATTTCTTCTGGATTTTCTAGTTTATTTGTGTAGAGGTATTTATAGTATTCTCTGATGGTAGTTTGTATTTCTGTGGAAAGAGTGGTGATATCCCCTTTATCATTTTTTTGCATGTATTTGATTCATCTCTCTTTTCTTTATTAGTCTGGCTAGTGGTCTATTTTGTTAATCTTTTAAAAAAAAACCCAGCTCCTGGATTTATTGATTTTTTGAATAGTTTGTCATGTGTCTATCTCCTTCAGTTCTGCTCTGATCTTAGTTATTTCTTGTCTTCTGCTAGCTTTTGAATTTGTTTGCTCTTGCTTGTCTAGTTCCTTTAACTGTGATGTTAGGGTGTCAATTTTAGATCTTTCCTGCTTTCTCTTGTTGGCATTTAGTGCTATAAATTTCCCTCTCCACACTGCTTTAAATGTGTCCCAGAGATTCTGGTATATTGTGTTTTTGTTCTCATTGGTTTCAAAGAACATCTTTATTTCTGTCTTCATTTTGTTATTTACCCAGTAGTCATTCAGGAGCAGGTTGTTCAGTTTCCTTTTAGTTGTGCAATTTTGAGTGAGTTTCTTAATCCTGAGTTCTAATTTGATTACACTGTGGTCTGAGACACTGTTTGTTATGATTTCTCTTCTTTTGCATTTGCTGAGGAGTGTTTTACTTCCCGTTATGTGGCAATTTTAGAATAAGTGCAATGTGGTGTTGAGAAGAATGTATATTCTGTTGATTTGATGTGGTGTGGAGAGTTCTGTAGATGTCTATTAGGTTTACTTGGTCCAGAGCTGAGTTCAAGTCCTGGATATCCTTGTTAATTTTCTAACATTGACAGAAATTTTGGGGTGTTAAAGTCTCCCACTATTATTGTGTGGGAGTCTAAGTCTCTTTGTAGGTCTCTAAGAACTTGCTTTATGAATCTGGGTTCTCCTGTAATGGGTGCATATATATTTAGGATAGTTAGCTACTCTTGTTGCATTGATCCCTTTACCATTATGTAATGCTTTTCTTTTTCTCTTTTGATCTTTGTTTGTTTAAAGTCTGTTTTATCAGAGACTAGGATTTCAACCCCTGCTTTGCTTGGTAAATTTTCCTCTACCCCTTTATTTTGAGCCTATGTGTGTCTTTGCATGTGAGATGGGTCTCCTGAATACAGCACACCCATGGGTCTTGACTCTTTATCCAATTTGTCAGTCTATGTCTTTTAATTGGAGGCGTTTAGCCCATGTACATTTAAGATTAATATTGTTATGTGTGAATTTGATCCTGTCATTATGATGCTAGCTGGTTATTTTGCCCTTTAGTTGATTCAGTTTTTTCATAGTGTCGATGGTCTTCACAATTTGGTATGTTTTTGCAGTTGTTGGTACCAGTTGTTCCTTTCCACGTTTAGTGCTTCCTTCAGGAGCTCTTGTAAGGCAGGCCAGGTGGTGACAAAATCTCTCAGCATTTGCCTGTCTGTAAAGGATTTTATTTCTCCTTCGCTTATGAAGCTTAGTTCGGCTAGATATGAAATTCTGGGTAAATTCTTCCTTTAAGAATGTTGAATATTGGCCCCCACTCTCTTCTGGCTTGCAGGCTTTCTGCAGAGAGATCCATGTTAGTCTAATGGGCTTCCCTTTATGGGTAACCTGACCTTTCTCTCTGGCTGCCCTTAACATTTTTTCCTTCATTTCAGTCTTTGTGCTTCTGAAAATTATGTGTCTTGGGGTTGCTCTTCTCAAGGAGTATTTTTGTGTTGTTCTCTGTATTTCCTGAATTTGAATGTTGGCCTGTCTTCCTAGGTTGGGGAAGTTCTCCTGGATAACATCCTGAAGAGTGTTTTTCAACTTGGTTCCATTCTCCTCGTCACTTTCAGGTATATCAATCAAACATAGATTTGGTCTTTTCACATAGTCCCATATTTCTTGGAGGCTTTGTTCATTTCTTTTCACTCTTTTTTCTTTGATCTTGACTTCATGCTTTATTTCACTGAGTTGATCTTCAATCTCTGATATCCTTTCTTCCTCTTGATGGATTTGGCTATTGAAACTTGTGTATGCTTCTCGAAGTTCTTGTGCTGTGTTTTTCAGCTCTATCAGGTCATTTATATTCTTCTCTAAACTGGTTTTCTAGTTAGAAATTCATGTAACCTTTTTTCAAGTTTCTTAGCTTCCTTGCTTTGGGGTAGAACATGCTCCTTTAGCTTGGAGGAGTTTGTTATTACATACTCTGTATGAGGCTACTCTGAAGCATACTCTGAAGCATACTCTGTCACTTCATCAAACTCATTCTCCATCCAGTTTTGTTCCCTTCCTGGCAAGGAGTTGTGATCCTTTGGAGGAGAAGAAACATTCTGGTTTTTGGAATTTTTAGCATTTTTGCACTGGTTTCTCCCCATCTTCATGGATTATCTCCAAAGATTTATCAAAGACCAAAGTCTTTGATGTTGGCAACCTTCAGATTGGGTTTTGTTGTGAATGTCCTTTTTGTTGATGTTGATGCTATTCCTTTCTATTTGTTAGGTTTCCTTCTACCAGTCAGGCCCCTCTGATGCATGTCTGTTGGAGTTTGTTAGAGGTCCACTCCAGACCGTTTGCCTGGGTATCACCAGCATAGACTGCAGAACAGCAAAGATTGCTGCCTGTTCCTTCCTCTTAAAGCTTCAACCCAGAGGGGCACCTGCCAGATGCCAGCCAGAACTCTCCTGTATGAGGTGTTTGTTGATCCCTGCTAGGAGGTGTCTCCCAGTGAAGAGGCATGGGCATCAGGGACCAACTTGAGGAGGCAGTCTGTCCCTTAGGAGAGCCCAAGCACTGTGCTGGGAGCTCCGCTGCTCTCTTCAGAGCTGTCAGGCAGGAACATTTAAGTCTGCTGAAGTTGCGCCCACAGACACCCCTTCCCCCAGGTGCTCTGTTCCAGGGAGATGGGAGTTTGATCTATAAGCCCCTGACTGGGGCTGCTACCTTTCTTTCAGAGATGCCTTGCCAGAGAGGAGGAATGTAGAGAGGCAGTCTGGCTACAGCGGCTTTGCCAAGCTGCGACGGGCTCCACCCAGTTTGAACTTCCTGGTGGCTTTATTTATGATGTGAGGGGAAAACCACCTATTCAAGCCTCAGCAATGGTGGACGCCCCTTCCTGCACCAAGCTGGAGCATGGTCAGGTCGTGCTCAACTGCAGACTGCTGTGCTGGCAGCGAGAATTTCAAACCAGTGGATCTTAGCTTGCTGGGTTCTGTGGGGGTGGGATCCACTGAGCTAGACCACTTCGCTCCCTGGCTTCAGCCCGCTTTGCAGGGGTGTGAACTGTTCTGTCTTGCTGGCATTCCAGGCACTACTGGGGCATGAAAAGGAACTCCTGCAGCTAGCTTGGTGTCTGCCCAAATGGCCGCCCAGTTTTGTGCTTGAAACCCTGGGCCCTAGTGGCATAGGCACCAGAGAGAATCTCCTGGTCTGAGGATTGTGAAGACCATGGAAAAAGCATAGTATCTGGGCTGGAATGCACTGTTCCTCACAGCAGGGTCCTTCATGGCTTCCTTTGGCTAGGGGAGGGAGTTCCCCAACCCCTTGCACTTCCTAGGTGAGGTAACGTCCCACCCTGCTTCTGCTCACCTTCTGCGGGCTGCAGTCACTATCTAACCAGTCCCAATGAGATGAGCCAGGTACCTCAGTTGGAAATGCAGAAATCACCCGCCTTCTGCATTGATCTTGCTGGGAGCTGCAGACTGGAGCTGTCTCTATTTGGCCATCTAGCCAGCCACCCCCTACTCAATATTTTTATAATTTAATATTTTCTGTGGACTAATATATGCTCATTGTTTCTGAATATTTCAAGTAAACTTGTAAAGGTTGATTTTCTGTTCTCTGAATATAGAATGCATATCTACAAATTATACCTTTTAATTATATTTAGTGCCAGGTGTGGTGACTCACACCTGTAATCCCAGCACTTTGGGAGGCCGAGGTGGGTGGATCACCTGAGGTCAGGAGTTCAAGACCAGCCTGACCAACTGGTGAAACCCCATCTCAACTAAAGAATACAAAAATTAGCCGGGCATGATGGTGGGTGTCCGTAATCCCAGCTACTTGGGAAGCTGAGGCAGGAGAATCATTTGAACCCGGGAGGCGGAGGTTGCAGTGAGCTGAGATCGTGCCATTGCACTCCAGCCTGGGTGATAGAGCAAGACTCCATCTCAAAATAATAATACTAATACTAATAATAATATTAATATTTAGGTCTTCTATGTTCTTATTTTTTTTCTCACTCCCTTAATGCTGTGAAGAAAAGAAGTCTGCAAACACAGAATCAGAAGCAAGAACATACAGAGAGGGTCCTCTTGGTGTTAATCTCAATGCCATCTCCACCATTCTTCATTACCACCATCGTTTTTACAGGGTAATTATTTTCTATCTGGTGCTTAGCGATTTCAGAATGGATTTCTGTCACTTACAATAAGAGCATTGATTATGACAATATTCCAATTCACTAATATTTTCCCTAGCTTTAGTACTTGCTAGTCTGTATTTTCTCTTTCCTTCAATAATTTATTCTTTTCCTTTTGAATTAAACATAATTTTGCAAAGTGCCTCAAATTCCCTGTGAAAGGAAGCAAGCTATAAACCTGAACATAATATCAAATAACTCCAAATATAGTACTTTTTCCCCTCTGCTGCAGCCGCCTGTCATGGTAGTCTGTGATATATAGAAAAGGTAACTCAGTTTCTGTAGTCTGTGATTCAACATTCAAAGGAGGCTGTGATACATTTTTTGAAGGTTTACTTTTAAAATGGTTAAAATAAGCAGTTTCCAATGGAGCAAATGCTAAGCCTCAGTTATCTGGAAAATCTACTTATGTGGAAAAGTACATGCTGGGCGTGGTGGCGGGCGCCTGTAGTCCCAGCTACTCAGAAGGCTGAGGCAGGAAAGTGGCGTGAACCCGGGAGGCGGAGCTTGCAGTCAGCTAAGATCCTGCCACTGCACTCCAGCCTGGGTGACAGACTGAGACTCCATCTCAATCAATCAATCAGCCAATCAATCAATACAAATGGACAACCAAGGGTGGATTGGCAGCTGTTATTTTAGTACCGGTATTTAAAAAAAATTCAACATCTTTATTTAGGTTTAATTGCCATAAGATAAATATGTGCCAAAAAATAATAAGTGGCACATATTGAAAGTATACATTTTGAAAATGTTGACATGTATAGATCTGTAAAACTATCACCTGAATCAAAATAATAAACCTATCCATTACCCCTAAAGTTTCCTCATACCACTTTATAATTTCTCCATCCTGTTCCTTACCCAGCATCCCCACAGGAAACAACCACTGATCTGCTTTCTGTCACTATACATTAATTTTCACTTTCTAGAACATTCTATAAATGGAAGTATACATAATGTACTTTTCGTTGGGCTTCTTTCATTCTGTGTAATTATCCTGAAATTCCTCTATATTGTTGCATGTTATCCGTAACTTTTTTATTGAAGAGTAATATTTAATTGTATGGATATGTCATAGTTTACCCATTCATCTGTTGAAGAACATTTCTTTTTTAGCTACAAAGCTTTTATGAACATTCATGTACAATTCTTTGTATGGATGTATGCTTTATTTCCTGAGTAAATACCTAGGAGTCCATGGTCAGTCTATGTAGTCCATTTAATTTTAGCCATTTTAATAGTTGTGTAGCAGTGTCTCGTTATGGTTTTAAGTTGCATTTTCCTAATCAGTAAGGATGTTGAGCTTCTTTTCCTGTACTGACTGGCTATCCATATATGTTTTGTAGTGAAGCATTTATTTAAATGATTTATCTTTTTAAAGATTGAGCTATTTTCTTACTGATGCTCAAAAATTATTTATGTATTCTGGATATAAATCCTGTAATCAGATACATGACTTGCAAATATTTTCTTCTAAGCGTGGCTTGTTTTTCATTCTCTAATCAGTGTCTTTGACGTGCAGAGTTCTTAATTTTGATGAAGTTCTATTTATCAGTTTGTTCCTTTATGGATTGTGCGTTTGGTGTCACATGAAAGAAATCTTTGTCTAACCTAAAGCCACAAAGGCTTTCTCCTGTGCTTTCTTTTGGAAGTTTTATAACTTTAGCTTTTACATTTATACCTATGAACTATTTTGAATTAACTTGTGTCTAGTAGTTGGGATCAAAGTTTAGTTTTTTTACTTATGGACATCCAATTTTTCCAGAAGTATTTGTCAAAAAGACCATCTTTTCTCCACTGAATTGCCTTTGCACTTTTGTTGAAAATCAGCCATCTATGTATGTGTGGTCTTGATTACTGTAGCTTTAAAAATCTTGAAATCAGGTAATATTAGTCTTCTCACTTTTTCTTTCTGAAAGAATAAAAAAATGGGAAGAGTAACACTACCTGACTTCAAGATTTATAAAGATATTCTAGGTGCTTTGTGTTTCAACTGAAATTTTAGAATCAGTTTCTCAATTTTTATGAAAAAGTATGCTGGGATTTTGATAGGGATTACAAAATGACACCTTAACAACACTGACTGTTCTGATCTATAAACACGTCATGTCTCTCTAGTTACTTCAGTTTTCTTCAATTTCTCTCAATAATATTTTATAGTTTTCAGTGCATATGTCTTTCACATTTTTGTTATATTTATTCCTAAATATTGCATATTTTTATAGTATTGGTACTGTGTGTGACTAATATATAGAAATGTGACTGATTTTTGGTTATTATTCATATTGACCTTGTATTCTGCAACCTTGTATTCTGCAACCTTGCTAAATGTACTTATTAGTTCTAGAAACTTTGTAGATTCCATTGGATTTTTTTGAGGTAGTCAATCATGTCATCTGTGAACAAGGATAGTTTTGCTCCTACCTTTGCGATCTAGATGACTTTAGTTTCTTTTTTCTTCCTTATTTCAATGGTTATGAACTTCCAATACACTATTGAATAGAGCAGATGTTCTTGTTTCTGTCCCTGACCTTTGAAGGAAAGCATCTCCCTTTCACCATTAAGCGGGACATTAGCTGTAGGTTTTTCATAGATGTCCTTTATCAGGTCGAGAAAGTTCCTCTAAGTTTGCTGGGGAGTTTTTTCTTTT